>NW_024070186.1:64942360-65542360 GCF_014754425.2 Oryx dammah
CCACCCTGACCTCCCGACCAACAGGAAGCTGAGATTTAATGTCCAGAAGGAATATTTCTGTCTTCCTCTTAGAAGATTTTGTTATTTCTCATATCCTGTTAGGTTTTTTTTTCCTGTAAATTTCCACAATATATTTAGAATGTGCTCACAGTAAAAGGCAAACAAATAAAAATAATTGCAATAAATTATATTATGAATTTAAATAGGATGTCACTGGACCTACTATTGCTTCTCAGAGGCTTACCAGAGAAAATGAAGGGATTTCATTCTTTACATTTCAAAGAATGAGCTACTACTTTGCCTGACAGGTGGTGTTGCTGGCCAAAATCTTTTCTTTATCTGCCTGTCAAAGCCAAATAAAAATTATGGAGACAGAGTTTGGAGGAAATAGAAAGGTGGCTTTAATTCTCAGCCAGAAAAGCGGGGAACACAGTAGGCTCATGCTTCAAGAACTGTGCCCTCCCCTGAACCATGAGGAGTCTAGGGGCTTATATAAGATGTGGGCTTATAGTCACGGATCAGTGATGAGAAACAAAAGTGTTGGGATCTTGTTTTTTTTCTCTTGAATTGTTTCAACAATAGTCATAGGCTGGCAACAGTAACCCAGTAATGGAGTCTGGCAGTCCAGTAGCTCTGTGGTCTTCTCTCTGATATATAAAAAGAAAGCAACTAAATGGGAAGAGTGCTGTAAATGTGAGTACCAGATACAGAATATATTTAGCATAGAGTCAAAAGACAATAGGTGCAGAATGTAACTTATGCAGAGATAGGGGGAAGAAAAGCAAATGTAGTTACAGATTACAGATTAGGAACGGTTGAAGTAAAAACTGGGAATGTGCAGGCCTGCTCACTGTTCTCTTCTTCCTTCTCAGGAAAGAGAAGGGAAAATTCATTATTATCATTTTTTCCTTTTCACTGCAACAGTGGGTAGGCTAATGCAGCAGGGGAAGAACAAGATTAGATTATTCTGAAAGGCTATCAGGTCTCTTCAGTAATTCCCTATCCAGGCTTACATAAAGGGCCACAGATGGGCTCTAGAGCAGGAGTAAGCATACTGTGGCCATGGGACAAATCCAGCTCACAGCCTATTTTTGCAAAAAACATTTTATTAGAATACAATTACTGGCATATAGGTATTACCTATATTTTGTGCTACTATAGCAGATAAAAGTAGTTGCAATGGAGACTATATGGCCTGCAAAGTCTAAAATATTTACTATAGGGCCCTTGTAGGAAATAGCTACTGGATTCTGGTCTTAAAAAAAAAAAAAGTTTTCAGCAAAAAGATGGCAGAAAATTGTGTTCAACACAGTAGTCCTAACTTCTTATTTAACCTTATTAGTACATCAGAAAAAAAAATTATATATATATATATATATCAGCTGTGATCACCAGAACAAAATCTTCAAATTAAGATATTCTTTCATTTCCATGAATGTTGTATCTTAAGTTGCAGTTGTTACTGAACCAAAGCAATCTACTGAAACTGGGTTGTGGTGAAGGAATACTTCTACCAGGGCATTTATTTGTAAGGAGAACAGGCAGCTCATGCTCAAAAGACCTGAACTCCCCGGTGGCTTTCAGAGAAGGGTTTCTAATTGCAAGGTGTCTGACTTTCTTATTGGTTGGTGATAAGGTAAACTGGAGTGATGTTTTGGGAGTTTCAATCATCAATCTTCTGGTTCCAACCAGTCTTGAGTCTGCAAGTTATGGTCAGCATGTTGTCATAGTCATCTACCTGGATGGGGGAGGGAGAGCCTTAGATTCTGCAGAACAACTTGAAGATATGCATCACATTGTTATGTATACCCTCTGAGGAGGAACTAGGACTCTGTTTTACCTCTGAGCTATTGTTAATCTATCAATAGTTTTCTTGCTTGACTGCTCTTTCTTTGTTTCACTGTTACCTCATTCCCCTAATAACTTAAGTGCTCTGGTATGCTCTTTGGAGCTCAGGAGAGGCCTAAGGGACTAAAGCCTTTTTCTACAAACAAGAAATGAGAGCACATGTTGTTGATGAATCACTTTATAAAATCGTGTTCATGAACTGGCTATTTGATCTTAAACAAAAGTGATTAATCTGGCCAAATTGCTTTTTTCTATTAGTCTACTTTGGATGTATGCTCTATCATGTCCGACTCCTTGTGACCCCGTAGACTGTAGCCTGCCAGGTTCCTCTGTCCATGGGATTTCCCAGGCAAGAATACTGGAGTAGACTTTCATTTTCTGCTCCAGGGGATCTTCCCAACCCAAGGATCAAGCCTGCTTCCCTTGCATCTCCTGCATTGGCAGGTAAATTCCTTTACCAATGTGCCCCTTGGGAAGTCCATAATTTGGATAGTATATCTTTATCACATTCTCTCCAATTTTTAGTCATTTTTATTACATTTATTCACATTTTAAAACTGTCCCATATTGCTTATTGGGTAGCATATCTGCCATTACTGTAGTCTGATTGTTGAATCCTGATATCGATGTTAACACATATCCACTTGTGCATTTGATTTCATTGTATTTTTGTTACTGAGTCCATGCTTGCTCTGCTAGCAGCATGACAGACAATGAATCCGAAAGAAGAGATGTTGAGGCATAGAATACAACTTTTATTTGGAAAGCTGGCTGACGGAGAAGATGGTAGACTAAAGAAAGTTTCAACTAGCCATCTTGTCAGGGTTTGGAAGCCAGTTTCTTTAACAGAGCCAGAGAGACAGGCAAGCAGGAACTGAAGTCAAAAGGTAGAATATAGAGGGAGAGGCAGTGGGTTAGTATATTGACAGGGAGGGAGAGGCAATGGAGAAGTTAAAGAAAGGGTTTTTGGTCTTGCAAAACATCTCTGGGAATGGCCAACCTTTGGGAGAGATGTGTTAATCTCTTCCATTCACAGGTGTGCAGGGTCAGATTATCTATGAGCTGAAAAAAACCCATGTTAGTTTATATTTGGGGGAGAAGGTGAGGGCCCTCTGAGGCAGGGTATTATGTATGATTATAATAACAAAAGCAAGTCAAAGGAACAGTTTCCAACATGGAGTCAGAATTGGCTTCTCTGCCACATCTTGTTATATTCATAATAATGTTGACTAACTCAATTATCTTGCAGAAAACTAATGTATGCATTATTCCTTTTGCATGATAAATAATTTCTTCTATGTAAAAATCTGACATTGTCACACATGATGGATTCTAAAAATGTAATACCTATGAATACATTATCTCCCTTTGAAAAAGTAGCTGGAAATGCAGTTAGTATTTGCTAATTGTTGTATCTTAAACCCTAAAATATTGCCTAGTATATAGGGGATCCACAATAAGTACCTGTTTAATGATAGCTAAGTTTATGAATAATGCATTTTCATTTTACAATGTTTTAAAATAAGACTTGGTGGGAACAAAACAACAAAATGCTTATATTCAACCAGACATTTTTCATTATCTTGTTGGGTTCTTTGTAAGTTTTCAATGAAACTGTTGCCCCTTTGAAATCAACTCCTGGCAAAACACCTCTGACTGGTGACCTTAATGAGCAATGGACCAGACAGACTTGAAAGCTTGTTTTGATACTATAAATTCTTAGACATGGTACTTGAGCAAACATTTTCATTTATTTCACTGCTTTGAGCTCAGATTATTGCGTTGTAGTTGTGGCTTTGTGTAGATCATTTTTCCTGAGAATGATAAAGCTCCACTAACAGACCTCTGAGAATTAATTTCCTTACCCTTTAAAACAACAATATCTTTACAGGATTTTGTCATTTTCTGTCAAACCTTAACCTGAATCAGCCATATGTATACATGTATCCCCTCCCTTTTGAAACTCCCTTCCATCTCCCTCCCCATCCCATGCCTTGGTTTGATAGAAAACAACAAAATTTGGGAAAGCTATTATCCTTCAATAAAAAAAATAAATTAAAAAGAAAAAAATAACTATCACAAAAATACAGAATAAAAATGTTCTTGTCATCCCTTTTGGACTTTATGATATTTCTGGAGTTCTTGCTGTCCAGTCTTAAATCTGAAAAGCTGTAGGATTTTCAAATCTTTGTTTGACTGCCCCTTTCCCTGCCACCTCCCACATCACTCTATGCCCACTTCTTCTGGTACACCCTGTTTCTCAGCCTTTTCTTTCCAAAGCCCTAACCTTCTGTAAAGTTGAGTTCTTTCTCCCAGTTACATGTTCTGCATTTCTATACTGAGTTCATTTAAATCAGTTCAGTTCAGTCACTCAGTCATGTCCAATTCTTTGCAACCTCATGAACCACAGCATGCCAGGCCTCCCTATCCATCACCAACTGCCAGAGTCTACTCAAACCCATGTTCAATGAGTCGGTGATGCTATCCAACCATCTCATCCTCTGTTATCCCCTCCTCCTCCTACCCTCAATCTTTCCCAGCATCAGGGTCTTTTCAAATGAGTCAGTTCTTTGCATCAGGTGGCCACAGTATTGGAGTTTCAGCTTCAGCATTAGTCCTACCAATGAACACCCAGCACTGATCTTCTATAGGATGGGCTGGTTGGATCTCCTTGCAGTCCAAGGGACTCTCAAGAGTCTTCCCCAACACCACAGTTCAAAAGCATCAGTTCTTCGATGATCAGCTTTCTTTATAGTCCAACTTTCACATCCATACATGACCACTGGAAAAACCATAGGCTTGACTGGGACATAGACAGACCTTTGTTGACAAAGTAATGTCTCTGCTTTTCAATATGCTGTCTAGGTTCGTCATAACTTTCCTTCCAAGGAGTAAGTGTCTTTTAATTTCATGGCTGCGATCACCATCTGCAGTGATTTTGGAGCACAGAAAAATAAAGTCAGCCACTGTTTCTACTACATGGGAAAACAATGGAAACATTTAAATCAGCACAAGCCTAAATCCTTTAACTAGAAAAGCAGTTTTAAGACTTAAAAGATCAACTTGCATTTATATGAAAACTACATTGTTGTGAAATACCTTATATCTTAATGAGGCACAAACCACTGTTTATTTTTTTTGTTGTTGTTAAATCTGGGTTTCCTTTAAACTACCTTTAGGGCTGTTCACTGAAACATTTCTAAGTACAAGTGAAATGAAGCACATTTATATATCTTTTTATTGAGGTTAAGTTTTAAGTCAATCTTATCAGAGTAATGACAGAAGTATAAGCATCAGCAAAGTATGTTGAATGGCTTAGATGCTACTACAAAAATGCATGCAGCTGTCTTTTTTGCTTTGCATTCGTAAAATATCATTAATCCAATTTCTCTATTACACATTTCTGATTCACTGAATATGAAAACTTGTACTGAAGCACATATTCAATTAGCTGTGATTTAGGCTATTGATGTATAAGCATGGGTGAAAAAGAGAAAATAGGAAGAAAATAATTACTGAAATAGAGAATTTTTGGCAGGGTTGATAGCTACTGAAAGAATGTGAATGATGAATTTCTACTGGATCAAAATAATCCTCCCCTTTGTTAAGGAGAGAATGGCATTTAACTCTAAATTATAACACCAGCCACAGTGGATATTCCTTGTAGATTACTCAATAATGATGATGCTTTCACAGTCTGAGGCTCTTTGCTTTGAATCTGAATTGACACAAAATACAGGAAAGATGGCAGATGTGGTAAATCCAGTTGCTTTTCCAGTGAGGGAACATCTTTAACTGATTAAATCTACTCCTGTGGCTGTCCAGCTGTTAGCTAGAGGTGTGAAGGATAGTTCAATTTACTTTAAGAAGAAAAAGTATAGAATTAATTTGATCATGAGGATGCAGAAAGAAGTAATGGATCTTAAAGTAAGAGTAACAAGAAAAAATTTTTCATTTTTAAATGTGGGTAATTATTTAACCACTCTGAGTTATTCAATCTATAATTCTTCTCTAATTTTTTTTTCCTGCTGAGCTTAAGCTATTAACTAAATCAGTATTCAAAGAGGTACACTTTGAACCATATACTAGAAATTAAGTAATGCTTAGATGAGAAATAAGTAAATTAATGGTATTTTTTTTTAGGTCAATGAAGAAGAATGAATCAAAAGCAAATATTTGTTTTACTGACATATGTATTATGTATTTCAGTGGATAAACTTTTAGGCCTTTTTTATTCACCTTCCTTAATTAATGACAGCCTAGATGAGGCTTAAGGGATTTAAAAATAATAAACATATTTCAGTAACTGCTCTTGAGGGTAGTAAATTTTTTCAATAAACATTTTTTTTTTACTATTTGAAATATGTAATGTTTAATATATACTTCCTTTAATAAAGTTTAAGAAAGAGTTCTAGAAAAACATCTATTTCTGCTTTATTGACTACACAAAAGGCTTTGACTGTGTGGATCACAATAAACTATAAAAATTCTGACAGAGATGGGAATAACAGATCACCTGACCTGCCTCTTGAGAAATCTGTATGTGGGTCAGGAAGCAACAGTTAGAACTGGACATGGATTTGTCATATATAGCTTTTATTATGTTGAGGTATGTTCCTTCTATTCCTGCTTTCTGGAGAGTTTTTATCATAAATGATGTTGAATTCTGTCAAAGGCTTTCTCTGCATCTATTGAGATAATCATATGGCTTTTATTTTTCAATTTGTTAATGTGATGTATTACATTGATTGATTTGTGGATATTGAAGAATCCTTTCATCCCTGGGATAAAGCCCACTTGGTCATGGTGTATGATCTTTTTAATGTGTTGTTGGATTCTGATTGCTAGAATTATGTTAAGGATTTTTGCATCTATGTTCATTAGTGATATTGGCCTGTAGTTTTCTTTTTTTGTGGCATCTTTGTCAGGTTTTGGTATTAGGGTGATGGTGGCCTCATAGAATGAGTTTGGAAGTTTACCTTCCTCTGCAATTTTCTGGAAGAGTTTGAGTAGGATAGGTGTTAGCTCTTCTCTAAATTTTTGGTAGAATTCATCTGTGAAGCTGTCTGGACCTGGGCTTTTGTTTGCTAATTACAATTTCTGATTATAGTTTCAATTTCTGTGCTTGTGATGGGTCTGTTAAGATTTTCTATTTCTCCCTGGTTCAGTTTTGGAAAGTTGTACTTTTCTAAGAATTTGTCCACTTCTTCCATGTTGTCGATTTTATTGGCATATAATTGCTATATATGACCTCAATGGTGAAAAATTGAAAGCTTTTCCCCTAAAGTCAGGAACAAGACAAGGGTGCCCACTTTCACAATTACTATTCAACATAGTTTTGTAAGTTTTGGCCACAGCAATCAGAGCAGAAAAAGAAATAAAAGGAATCCAAATTGGAAACGAAGAAGTAAAACTCTCACTGTTTGCAGATGACATGATCCTCTACATAGAAAACCCTAAAACTCCACCAGAAAATTACTAGAGCTAATCAATGAATATAGTAAAGATGTAGGATATAAAATCAACACACAGAAATCCCTTGCATTCTTATACACTAATAATGAGAAAATAGAGAAATTAAGGAAACAATTCCATTCACCATTGCAACGAAAAGAACAAAATACTTAGGAATATATCTACCTAAAGAAACTAAAGACCTATATATAGAAAACTATAAAACACTTGAAAAAATCAAAGAGGACACTAATAGATGGAGAAATATACTATGTTCATGGGTCAGAAGAATCAATAGAGTGAAAATGAGTATACTACCCAAAGCAATTTATAGATTCAATGCAATCCCTATCAAGCTACCAATGGTATTTTTCACAGAGCTAGAACAAATAATTTCACAATTTGTATGGAAATACAAAAAACCTCAAATAGCCAAAGCAATCTTGAGAAAGAAGAATGGAACTTGAGGAATCAACCTGCCTGACTCCAGGCTTTATTACAAAGTCACAGTCATCAAAACAGTATGGTACTAGCACAAAGACAGAAATATAGATCAATGGAACAAAATAGAAAGCCCAGAGATAAATCCACGCACATATGGACACTTTATCTTTGACAAAGGAGGCAAGAACATACAATGGATTAAAGACAATCTCTTTAACAACTGGTGCTGGGGAAACTGGTCAACCATTTGTAAAAGAATGAAACTAGAACACTTTCTAGCACCATACACAAAAATAAACTCAAAATGAATTAAAGATCTAAACATAAGACCAGAGACTATAAAACTCCTAGAGGAGAACATAAGCAAAACACTCTCTGACATATATCACAGCAGGATCCTCTCTGACCCACCTCCCAGAATACTGGAAAGAAAAGCAAAAATAAACAAATGGGACCTAATTAAACTTAAAAGCTTCTGCACAACAAAGGAAACTATAAGCAAGGTGAAAAGACAGCCTTCAGAATGGGAGAAAATAATAGCAAATGAAGCAACTGACAAACAACTAATCTCAAAAATATACAAGAAACTCCTGCAGCTCAATTCCAGAAAAATAAATGACCCAATCAAAAAACGGGCCAAAGAACTAAATAGACATTTCTCCAAAGAAGACATACAGATGGCTAACAAACACATGAAAAGATGCTCAACATCACTCATTATCAGAAAAATGCGAATCAAAACCACAATGAGGTACCATTTCACGCCAGTCAGAATGGCTGTGACCCAAAAGTGTACAAGCAATAAATGCTGGAGAGGGTGTGGAGAAAAGGGAACCCTCTTACACTGTTGGTGGGAATGCAAACTAGTACAGCCACTATGGAGAACAGTGTGGAGATTCCTTAAAAAACTGGAAATAGAACTGTCTTGTGACCCAGCAATCCCACTGCTGGGCATACACACCGAGGAAACCAGAACTGAATGAGACAAATGTACCCCAATGTTCATCGTGGCACTGTTTATAATAGGCAGGACATGGAAGCAACCTAGATGTCCATCAGCAGACAAATGGATAATAAAGCTGTGGTATATATACACAATGGAATATTACTCAGCCATTAAAAAGGATACATTTGAATCAGTTCTAATGAGGTGGATGAAACTGGAGCCTATTATACAGAGTGAAGCACACCAGAAAGAAAAACAGTATACTAACAATATATATGGAATACAGTACAATATGCAATACAGTATACTAACACATATATATGGAATTTAGAAAGATGGTGATGATAACCCTGTATGCGAGACAACAAAAGAGGCACAGATGTATAGAACAGTCTTTTGGAGTCTGTGGGAGAGGGCAAGGGTAGGATGATTTGGGAGAATGACACTGAAACATGTATAATATCATATATGAAACAAACAGCCAGTTCAGGTTTGATGCAGGATACTGGATGCTTGGGGATGGTGCACTGAAATGACCCAGAGGGATGGTACAGGGAGGGAGGAGGGAGAGGGGGGTTCAGGATGGGGAAAACGTGTATAACTGTGGCAGATTCATGTTGATGTATGGCAAAACCAATACAATATTGTAAATTAATTAACCTCCAATTAAAATAAATACATTTATTTAAATTAAACAAAAAAATCCCATAGACAGAGGAGCCTGGTACACTGCAGTCCATAGAGTCGCTAAGAGTTGGGCACGACTGAGCAATGTCACTTTCACTTTTCACTTTCATGCACTGGAGAAGGAAATGGCCACCGACTCCAGTGTTCTTGCCTGGAGAATCCCAGGGATGGGGGAGCCTGGTGGGCTGCCGTCTCTGGGGTTGCACAGAGTCGGACACGACTGAAGCAACTTAGCAGCAGCAGCAGCAGCAGCAGCAGCAGTGAATCCTGGGGGAAATCAACCCTGAATATTCACTGGAAGGACTATTGCTGGGGCTGAAGCTCCAATGCTTTGGCCACCTAATGGGAAGAGCTGACTCATTGGGAAGGACCCTGATGCTGGGAAAGACTGAAAGCAAAAGGAGAAGGGGGTGGCAGAGGATGAGATGTTTGGATGGCATTACTATTCAATGGACCTGAGTTTGAACAAACTCCAGGAGATGGTGGACAGAGGAGCCTGGCATGCTGTAGTCCATGGGGTCAAAAATGACTTAGTGACTGAACAACAATAAAATTGAATCCTCAGAATCTAGCTCTTCTCCCATCCCTCACTTCATGACACTTTCACTGAGATCCTAATAAATTTCTTTTGTGTCATTGCAAAAAAAATAAAAGAACTGGACATGGAACAACAGACTGGTTCTGAATAGGGAAAGGAATACATCAAGGCTGTATATTGTCACCATGCTTATTTAACTTATATGCAGAGTACATCATGAGAAATGCTGGGATGGATGAAGCAAAGGATGGAATCAAGATTGCTGGGAGAAATATGAAGAACCTCAGATATGCAGATGACACCACCCTTATGGTAGAAAGTGAAGAAGAACTAAAAAGCCTCTTGATGAACATGAAAGAGGAGAGTGAAAAAGTTGGCTTAAAGCTCAACATTCAGAAAACTAAGATCATGGCATCTGTTCCCATCGCTTCATGGCAAATAGATGGGGAAACTGGAAACAGTGGCTGACTTTATTTTTGGGGGCTCCAAAATCACTGCAGATGGTGACTGCACCATGAAATTAAGAGACCTTTACTCCTTGGAAGAAAAGTTATGACCAATCTAGACAGCATATTTAAAAGGAGAGACATTACTTTGCTAACAAAGGTCCATCTAGTCAAGGCTATGGTTTTCCAGTAGTCATGTATGGATGTGAAAGTTGGACTATAAAGAAAGCTGAGTGCCAAAGGATTGATGGTTTTGAACTGTAGTGTTGGAGAAGACTCTTGAGAGTCCCTTGGACTGCAAGGAGATCCAACCAGTTCATCCTAAAGAAAATAAGTCCTGAATACTAATATTCATTGGAAGGACTGATTTTGAAGCTGAAACTCCAATACTTTGGCCACCTTATGTGAAGAACTGACTCATTTGAAAAGACCCTGGTGCTGGGAAAGATTGAAGGCAGGAGGAGAAGGGGATGACAGAGGATGAGATGGCTGGATGTCATCTCCAATTCAATGGACATGAGTTTGAGTAAACTCTGGGAGCTGGTGATGGACAGCAAGGCCTGGTATGCTGCAGTCCATGGGGTTGCAAAGAATCAGACCCAACTGAGCGACTGAACTGAACTGAATACATAATTGTTAATATATACTTTCTTTAAGAAACTATATATAATATATAAATTAATTGCCATATATAGGCTGAGTTAATATAGCATACATTGTAAAAAGGTAAAGACTTTTTGTGTATTATTTTGTATTACTCAAAATACTCCTAATTGATGTATTATTTAGAAAATGGCATGTAGCAAAGAGATAGTTTGTAAATACTAGGGCAGTAGGTCTACCGCTTAAATTGAGTTATAAATGTCAATATCTGTCTCTTCCTTTCTGTCTTTGTATCTGTCTTGTCTGTCTCAGACACATATTATATATATATATATATATTATATATATATATTATCTCACATTTATTCACATATATTTTAAATATATATATATTCACAAATAATTTCAAGTATAATTAACCAATGGAAGAATGTAAGAAAATTAAAGGAGGGCAGGAGAAAGGGAAAATTATATTTCAAAACTAATTAAAAGGACATATTAAAAGCAATAAGAAATTTATTAAATAAATGACATTGATAGGTACTATGAATAATCTGTAGATATGTTTAGATGGAAATCATATTTTTTTTAGACTATTCAAGAGGCCCTATGTCATACAGAATGATGAAAAAGCAATGGGTTTTGAAGACAGACATAGTTCTTTTCTTGGCTTTACCACTTTGTTCTAAGAGACTAGACAAGTTACTTAAATTTTTGCCCTTAGTCCACATTTGTATGAGAAAATTAATAGTGCCCTTCTTTCTGTGTTATTGTGTATATCTAACTGCAAAGTGTATGCCAAGTGAAAGTGATAGTCACTCAGTTGTGTCTGACTGTTTGTGACCCCATGGACTATACAGTCCATGGAATTCTTCAGGCCAGAATCCTGGAGTAGGTAGCCTGTTCCCTTCTCTAGGGGCTCTTCCCAACCCAGGTCTCAAACCCAGGTCTCCCACATTGCAGGCAGATTCTTTACCAGCTGAGCTATCAGGGCAAATCTGCTGCTGCTGCTGCTAAGTCGCTTCAGTCGTGTCCAACTCTGTGCAACTACATAGACGGCAGCTCACCAGGCTCCCCCGTCCCTGGGATTCTCCAGGCAAGAACACTGGAGTGGGTTGCCATTTCCCTCTCCAAAGCATGAAAGTGAAAAGTGAAAATCTGGGATATGGGCAAATAATAAATGGTGATATTTCCTTTCTAAAGATAAAACTTAGAAACCAATAAATAGGTTGTATAGCAATTATGCAGTTTTTAAGTCTGTTGGAACTAGCTTCCTACTTGAAAAAGCTTTTGAGATTTGCATAGTGTGAACAAGTATACCATCCAAAAATATAAATAAATAGAACAGTTCTCATATTTCAGATCCCAACCTGGTTTTTCTATTTTTGTAACCCCTAAAATACTGAGTTGGCCAAAAAGTTCATTTGGGGTTTTCTGTACCATCTTATGGAAAATCCTAAGGAAAAGTTTGGTCAACCCAATACATACCAAGCCATGACATGGGTCTCTATCAAATAATCTCATGATTATATATTACTTATTTTCTTTTAGGATTTTGTATAGGAATTAGATGATTTTAATTTCTCTTAAACTACCTCACACAGTGAATGACTTGGCCTCCGTACCCATTTTTATGTTTTCTTTAGGGATCATAACACTGGAGAAGCTAGCAATCATTCTGATATTTTTCACTGAATGCACATGAAAACAGTAGCAGATTCTGTGAAAGTTTTTACAGGTCTGAGATGGTGTAGTTTCTCATTCATATGTTTGTATTATTTATCTACTGCTTTGCTCTGCTACTTTCTAAATGTTAGTTGTGCCCAGCAGAGCAGCAGTGGTGTGCAGGCTATGGCTCTGTAAGGAGCTTTTCATTCTGTTCTGGAAATACCTGTAAAATTATATGTCAGTAACCCAAAGGACATCTTCATCAATAGCTTCACTGAATTAGAAATTATTTTTCTATATTAAGATGATAGTAAGATTAAGCATACTATACAACCAAATATAGATAGTGATTTTGTCTTATTTTGATAATTTTAAGAAAGAGTATTTACTGTGAGTCTATAAGGATAGAATATATAACTATTTGTCCAACAAGGGAGAGAAGGGGAAGTTGAAGAGAAACACTGCCCAGTGGGAGTTACCACAGTCTGTCTGAGTCCTTTCACATCCATGTCCTTCATGAGCTTTTTGATTTGCAGAAATGAACCTGTTAGTGAATCTCCTTCTCTTCAACTCTGAGGATATAAAAGAAATTCTGGCCCTCCTTTATTTTCAAAAATCTCTTCACAGAGGTTATAAATGTATATTAGTGTGTCCAAATGTTTACAACCTAAATATTCAAAACTTGCTACCCTTTGTAAATGTCTGATATGACTCCATGCTTTGCAGATTTGACTTCTGTAATTGAGACAAAATGGCACATGCCTGTACTGATTTCAGTATTAATTTGGCATTGTTTCTGCCCATTGTTGGCTTTATTAAAGGCCCTTCCCCTTGGCATTTTCTGCTTTAGTTTCCAAGTGAAGCCAGTGCTAATTTCTACTCAGAGGGCGTGCTTGGCAGCTGCTGGGCCAGATGCTCCACTGCTGGATACTTTGTCTAATCCTAGTCTAGGGACGTGGTCAGGCGAATTTTGAAATATTTAATTTATCCAGATGCCACAGTCTTCAGTGTGCTGTCAGTTGTGATGAATTTGTTCCATTTAATATTTTCAGATATTGCAATGTGCAACTAGTGCTTCAGATCCATATCATAAAAAAAAATTATCTGCTTTTCAGTATTTTTGTTTTCTAGTTCATTGCTTTCTACTTTTATGTTAAATAATTCCTCTTCCTAATTATGTTTCTTTTACTAACTTATTTAAATGAGAACTAAGTCCCTCAATAAACCACATGAACTATAAATTGTTAGCTATTCAGTTATATCATTTCCCCAAAGTTTCACTACTATGCATTTTACTTTCTGCTTTTCATTTGCTTTGTTATCCAATGATTTGGGTATAAATGAATTTTGTTCATGGTTTTACTGTTAATTTCAAATTGATTAGATTATGGTAAATATATGACCAATAAAATTCTAGTTTTTAGAACTTTTAAAAGACTTTCTTCATGACAAAGTCCATGTTAAATTATTCGTGGGTATACATGTGCTCTGTGAAAAATGTAATTCTCTATCTCAAGTTCATTAGTTAATTATCTAATTCCTGTATACTCTTACATTTTATGGCTTTTGAAGTTTTTCCAGTTCTGAAAGACGTAGGTGTCTCATGGAGAAGGAAATAGCAGCCCATTCCAGTATTCTTGCCTGGAGAAACCTGTGGATGGCAGAGCCTAGTGGGCTGCTGTCCATGGGGTCACAGAGAGTTGGACATGACTGAAGCACCTTAGCATGCATGCATGCATTAGAGAAGGAAATGGCAACCCACTCCAGTATTCTTGCCTGGAGAATCCCAGGGACAGAGGAGCCTGGTGGACTGCTGTCTATGGGGTCATACAGAGTCAGACATGACTGAAGCCCATTAGCTGCGGCAGCGCCAGGTCTCTCATATAATTGCTTGTAAGACTCTATATTGCATGTGTTATACTGTATTTTTATTTTGTCATTGTGTTATTTAGTTTATTTAGCTTTGTGTCTCATCCTTTATCTATTTCTTTGATGTTTTATAATTCTATAGTGTATATTTTTATTCGATCTAATTTACTCAATTTATTTCTGAAACAAAATAATTAACTTGCTCATAAACCTAAAAAATGCCTACAACATTAGAGAAATGCTTCCAAATCTTAATTTAAATTGTTTTTTATTTTAGATATTTTATATGAATTTTCCTCTTCTGCCTGTTTTGACAGGCATCTGTTTGCGGGTATTTTTTTTCCCAGTCTTGTCTTGCTTCAAGAAAATTTCTTGTTAAAAAAAAAGAAAAATAGATATAGCGAGGGTATTTAATGAAACAATTCATTCTTTACCTTTCAGGGTAAAATTTTATATCTTTCTTTTTATTCTAAATGTTCATTGTCATTTTTTTTAAAATTTTCTGATTTGGTATGTTCATACAACTTTATTACATGAACTTTTTTTTTTTTACTCTCTTAAACACCTTTGAGATCGTCTAATAAAAAAATATTGTGGTATTAATGATTACACTGATACTATTTTGTAAATATCTTTCAAAATATTTTCATGTATTATTTGATCTATAGAAGGAAAGTACTATTAGAGAAATAGATAAACATTGGCTCAGTTCTGGACATTCTCTCCTTCGTAAACTCTGTCTCTTGATGAAGTCTTACCTTTATTGCATTACTGTACCATTCCAATTATTGTAATGTCTATTCTTATGTAAAAGTCCAGAGCTGCACAGAGTTATTGTCTAGGACTACTCTGAAATCATGCTCCTTAATCCCACCTCATCTCCAAAGAACACTGTTTCAGAAGATGTTCATTTTTGAGCTTAGCTATGCTGGGGCCATTGTGATCTCAAACAATTAAAAACACAGAGGGGAGTAAGGAAACACTTGATCTGCTCTTTGCTCAACAGTATACCCTACATTCATGTTTTTTATTTCAGAAATTTTATATGAATTTTCATTTTTTTTCAATTTTCCTACTAATTAAAATCATTGTTTCTATTTTCACTATTACAACCTATAGAATCTTAAGAAAAAATTACACCTCACTGAGACAATTTTCTGAAGTTGAAGAAATAAAAACCAAATGCAAATAATGATAATGAGAGTAATTTCAAAAATCTCACAGAGTAGTTGTGACATTAGTTAAGCATTTGGGAAAATTCTTTTTAAAAAATACTAATCCAATTTAAATATTATGAAAAATAATAGTTTTCTTTATATTGCTTTAAAAATTAAAAAAAAAATAAAATTATATATATAATTTAGGCTGCATCCCTCAGTCAGTTCAGTTCAGTTGCTCAGTCATGTCCAACTCTGTGACCCAATACACTATAGCATGCCAGGCTGGCCTGTCCATCACCATCTCCCAGAGCTTGTTCAAACTTATGTCCATTGAGTGGCTGATGCCATCCAACTATCTCATCCTGTGTCATCCCCTTCTCCTGCCTTCAGTCTCTCCCAGCATCAGGGCCTCTTTCAATGAGTCAGTTCTTTGCATCAGATGTCCAAAGTACTGGAGCTTCAGCTTGAGCATCAGTCCTACCAATGAATATTCAGTACTGATTTCCTTTAGAATTGACTGGTTAGATCTCCTTGCAGTCCAAGGGGCTCTCAAGAGTCTCCAACACCACAGTTCAAAGGCATCAATTCTTTGGTGCTCAGCTTTTTTTATGGTCCAATTCTCATATTCAGACATGACTACCTGAAAAGCCACAGCTTTGACTAGATGGACTTTGTTGGCAAAGTAATGTCTCTGCTTTTTAATATACTGTCTAGGTTGGTCATAGCTTTTCTTCCAAGGAGCAAAAGTCTTTTAATTTTATGGCTGCAGTCACCATCTGCAGTGATTTTGGAGCCCAAGAAAATAAAATCTGTAACTATTCCCATTGTTTCCCCACCTATTTGCCATGAAGTAATGGGACTGGAGGCCATGATCTTAGCTTCTTAAAGGTAGAGTTTTAAGCCAGCTTTTTCACTCTCCTCTTTCACTTTCATCAAGAGGCTATTCAGTTCCTTTTTGCTGTCTGCCATAAGGGTGGTGCCATCTGCATATCCGAGGTTATTGATATTCTCCAGATGTGAATAATAAAGGTATGTGATACATTCTTGTATCCTTAAATATCTTGAAATATACATATGAGAAATGTAATCACTGTGAACATTAGAAAATATAATACAGTTGCAAAAGACTTGGAAGCATGCATTTCAATAACAATGCAAGCATTTTTTTCTTTGCATATGAACAATTCAATTATTTTGTTTCTGAAATAAATTAAGTAAAGCTTATTGAATCTGATCAGCGCTTGTTTCCAGGGAATTGCAATTCAATTTCATTTTTAATTAGAATTGAACATTGTGGATTTCTTAGCACTGGTAAGCAAGATCCAGCAATAAAATATGTTCTTAATTTGTATTAAGTTTCTGAAATTTAGTGTAGAGAGAACAATATGTCTGGTTAATATTTAAACACCTCGCAATGTTCTGTTGTAGAAGTTTCCATTTATAAAACCTGCTGTTCTATAGCAAATTACTTTCACTTTTAAATAAACCTATTACAACATTAGCAAAACTTATTCAATTAAAAGAGAAAACAAAGTAAAGTAATTATTTACTCCTATTTGATGTACACAATAGCTTCTAAAGATTCTAGAAATGCCTAGGAAAGTAGATTTGATGGCTTAAAAATTACTTTTGCTTAACTATCGCTTCAATAAAAAGTAGGTATTTTCATATGGGATATATATTTCTATATAGGAAGGCGTTCTGTCATGAGAGAATAATGAACTATGTGGAAAGAAGCCATAAACCATAAGAACAGTTGCGATAATTTGTTTTCCTCTTCCAGTTTTCCACGCTTGTTTCTGTTTTGTCTTTTTGGTTCAGTGGTATAATAATGCTGAAAATCACAGTGGCGCTAAACAGAAACAGTACATCCATAGTATCATATTTTTTCCCATGCACTCAGGCATTAAACTGAACATGTTCCTGCCCATCATTGTGTCTTAATATATTACTAAAAGCAAGAGAAAAAGGTGAGGGAAGTTTGCAATAGTGACCTCAGTCACGATAGTATATCTCATATAAGGTAATGAAAAATGTAGCAGATTGGTTTAACAGGTATCACAGTTATCAAAAGGCAACTCAGAGTCAGATTCACCTTTGATATCTTACATATTTTAAAAATATCTGAAATCTGAATGACATACAAATAATTTTTCATTTACTCCAAAGTGAAAGTGATTCTCAAGAAAATCAAAAGCTTTTGCATGGTCAGGGAAATGAAAACTGTGGCTGTGACCCCTGATGGGTTTGCACTGTAAGAAGTCATTGTCAATTTCTGCCAGACAGGATTGCAAAGACAGCAAGTGATGATCTATAAACTGCACGGACAAGAGACATGTACTCTGATTCTTTCTTGACAGCTATAAATCTTTCTAATTAGTGATGTGAGAAAGAATAATATGGAAGCTATTTCTATTGCGATTAAGTTCTCTGTAAGACATATGCATCAAATTTGCTTCTTAAAAATATATAAGCTACAAAGACTCTACGTATCTATAATCCTTTAGTTTGTCCTGGAATAAGAACATCCCTCAGCTGTTTGCAACTGATTACAAATTCTGTGCCTGGTTGAAATGTCAGGTTTTATATAAGTAAATGAATTAATTTCGGGAAGGGTTAAGAAATCATTTCTGTGAAGTAGACTTCTTTTTTTTAAATTGAGAAAAATAATAGGATAACAAAAATAATGTTTCCTTGATAGGTAAGGAAAATGTAATAATCATATCCTAATTTTTAAAGATACAAGCTAATATTTTAAATAATGAGATTATACAAATTTTAAAGGCCTAATGCAGTTTGGAAAAAAAATATAACATGGGATATTTTAGAATTTTTTTATTCATGGTTCCTACAATCTAACATACAACAAATAGCAAACAGCCTGCTAATAAGTGAATGGCAATGAAAGAAGATTTTAAAATTACTTAAATGTTTACTTTTGGAAATGAATTAATAAGATCTCATCATTTTACATCAAGAAAAATATTTTTCCAGATTAACTAGTTTGTTTTTGTTTATTCCCCAATACCATTCCCTAACAGCAGACAATTGCAAAGAAATTGAGTTCAGTCACTCAGTTGTGTCTGACTCTTTGACTCCATAGATTCCAGCACGCCAGGCTCCCCTGTCCATCACTAACTCCAAACCTTGCTCAAACTCATGTTCATTGAGTCAGTGATGCCTTCCAACCATCTCATTCTATGCCATCCCATTCTCCTCCTGCCTTCAATCTTTCCGAGCATCAGGGGCTTTTCCAGTGAGTCAGCTCTTCTCATCAGGTGGCCAAGGTGTTGGAGCTTTAGCTTCAGCATCAGTCCTTCCAATGAATATTAGGATTTATTTCCTTTAGGATTGACTGGTTTGATCTCCTTGCAGTCCAAAGAACTCTCAAGAGTCTTCTCTAACACCACAGTTCAAAAGCATCGATTCTTCGGTGTTCAGTTTTCTTTATGGTTCACTCTTACATCCATACATGACTGGAAAAACCATAGCTTTGGCTATATGAACCTCTGTCAGCAACGTAATGTCTCTGCTTTTTAATATGCTATCTAGGTTTGTCATAGCTTTTCTTCCAAGGACCAAGCAAAATTACATTTCCTCAATTATCCACCTGGTTCATTCTCCACCTTCTCTTCTTCCTTATTGTTCCCTTGAAAAACAAAAAGAAAATAAAATACAAAAAAATAAAATAAAATAAAATAAAAAGAGATTAAATTTCCTCAACTATTCCATTCTCCACATTCTCTTCTTTCTTGTCATTCCCTTGAAAAAGAAAAGAAAAAAAATAACCTTCACACATTATGTAGCATTCATGAACCACCTATACAGAGGAAAAGACCCCAGCCACTCTGTTTCCTATCTCAATCTCAAATTCTTCTCCTTAAAAATAAGTCAATTTAGGTCAATACTTGCTGGTCCTCACTCTATCATTGTATTCTTAACCGTCAACCTTGCTAATCTCCACTCTACCACTGTATTTTCAAATAATGTAATATGACCTTTAAAAAAACAAACAAACAAAAAATGCAGAGGCACATTTTTTTCCTTATTTGAAAGCAATATGATTTAATGGGAGAAACACAGGAAAATAAATTATGAGCACACATTCCTTTAGTCTGAAATCTGAGAATTAACTATGTGATCTTGATATAATCATCTTTATCTCATGAATACTTCATTTGTGAGATAAAAATTATTCCACAAACCAAATGAGATGTTTGTTGTTGTTGAGTTCCTCAGTTGTATCCGACTCTGCAACCTCACTGACTACACCACATGGAGCTTTAAAGTACAATATATAATTATGCATGAGAATACTTTATAAAATAGGACATCTTGCCTCCATCCCTACCTTTCTCCCTTTCTTCTTTCCTTCCCTACTTCCTTCCTTCTTTCCCTCTTCTGTAATGTAATAATAAAAGTTGAGAAAGCTTTTTGGAACTCTGACAATAGGCTCCACTTTCCAAATAGCTTCAGGTTTTTTTTTCCTTGCAAAAGGAGATCATTGCTTCTTCTTAATCTTACTAGAATTATTTAGGTAACTTTAGATACATCAAGTAAAGCAATTTTAAATCCAAGTGACAGTGTTCAGAGAAATCAGAAATAAATGCTGTGATTATGTCTTGGATGTACTCATCTGATTACAGTGAATATTCCTCACCATAATTGTCTTTAAAAAAAAAAAAGAAAAAAGATGAGCTTATTTCTGAAATACTTTTGATAAAGCAAACAGGAATCTTATGAATCTCTTTAATGGCATCCTAACAATGCAATACATAATTAAAGGACCAAATAACAGATCTATTAATAGGGGAAAACAGTTTCAAGAAGAAAGAATAACATAAAATCTGAGCCCTGAAGTCAAAATATATGCTTAAGAAATGAACACCTGTGTTCAGTGTTTTTATTTTTCACATATTCCAGAACTATTTAATTTAATGAGTAAAAATGTGCTAAGTAATGTTAGTTCACGGTTTTTAAAAGTCTATTCTTATGTTATAGTAGCCATGAATCTTTAGTATAAAATGTTCACATTTTATTGTTTTAATACATATGAATCCCCACTATGCACTTTGTAAAAATCCAGTTCTTCTTAGCAATCTAAACAAATAGGCATATAATTCATGTAGTACTGATTTTAGTACTTCTCAGAAAGCAGACCATGCAAGAAGCATCTGACGTGTTTAATAAATTCACCCTTTGGCCAATCTATTTGTCTTTGTAAAGGATGGATGTGTAATAGAAAAGGTATGTTTTAATGGAAAGATTGCTAGACTTGAATTTGGAAAACTCTAGTCTGATCCTTGGAATTACCACTTATTGGGCTTCTAGTGACTCAGATGGTAAATAATCTGCCTGCAATGCCGGACACCTGGATTCAATTCCAGAATGAGGAAGATCCCCTGGAGAAGGGAATGGTTACCCACTCCACTATGTTTACCTGGAGAATTCCACGGACAGAGGAGCCTGGTGGGTTATAGTCCATGGAGTCACAAAGAGTCAGACAAGACTGAGTGACTGAAACACACACACACTTTACCATGTATTACCTCTGACCCCAGGTCAAGCTCTTCACCTTCCTGAATCAAAATTTCACAATAATGGGAATTGAAATGATATATCAGATGCTTTGAATAGAAATCAGCAAATATCTTGTGAGATATTATCTGGCTTATAGTAGGTGCACAATTAGTACTTGATGATTTGGCCTAAGAAGACCTAGACTCAGAAGATCTAGATTCTAATTACATGATTTTCCATAATCTATATATAAACTTTGGCAGATATTTATCTCATGTGAAAGTATTAATTTGCCAGGGCTGCTATAACAAAATATTCCAGGCTGCATGGCCTAAGCACATTTATTTTCTCACAGTTCTGGAGGCTGACAATTTAAGATGAAGGTGCTGACAGGTTCAGTCTCTCCTGAGGCCTCACTTCTTGGCTTGCTGATTGCCACTTTCTTGCTGTGTCCCCATGTTTTTTGCTTTGTTTTTTTCCCTCTCTGCACATAGACCTCTAATATCTTTCCCTCTTCTTATAAGGACATTAGTCGTATTGGAATAGAGCCCACCCATATGACCCCATTTAACCTTTGTTGCCTCTTTAAAGTTTCTATTTTCAAATGTAATCACACTCTGAGGTGTGCTGGGGGTTAGAACTCAAACTTACAAATCTTACGGGGACACCACATAACAGATCTTAATTTTATCTGCAAAACCAAATTTGTCTCCTTTGGTCCTCTTGTTCTTTTCTACATGAAGGCTCAGGAAACTTTTATAGCTGTGGAGGCCAGAGGAACGGTTCTAATAGTGAACCGGTATTTTGAAGAGGTTAAAGTACAAAGAAAACCATAAGCTTCCTCCTTTGGTTCTCGATACCAGGTGGTAGTTCAGAGATCTCCTGCATTGTGACCAGTGAAAATAAAGAGCACAACTGACATTCGGTGGGTTCAAAAGGGTGAGTTGACAACTTAAGAGCATCTGTAAATGGATTAGAGTCTAGCTGCAGAATTCAGCCAGTATTCTCTTGATGGACACTGTGAAGCAAGGTATTTTCTAAACAACAATAGCAACAGCATCCTTCTCCTGAAATAGAAAAGGGGTTTTGATTGAAAGTAAGAGTAGACGTCAATAAGTACAGAAGTTAAGTGGTAGGAATCAGATCAGGGTCCTGTTTTCTTTTACTGTCTCTGGCTTTGATTTTCTTTGAATGATTGTTCCCTGAATATCTGAATACCATGTAGCCATCCCGTTCCCGTATGCTGTCTGTCCACGGCAATGGGAATATAATACTATTGGACCATTTTCAGGTTCTAGACTATGACCCCTGAGTGAGTGATTCTGAAGGAGCTTTGCATTTTGTAAGGTTTGTTCAGTAAGATTGTTGTGTCCTGCCCACGGATTGGTAGTGCCATTTATTTCAGAGTGGGTTATTTGGCAACAGAGAGCTTTATATACTACACAAGGAGAAATGTACTAACATGATTCACAGCAAGGAATTTGAGATGATATTTCTTGGTCAAAGACATTTTGTCTCTAAGACACTGTCAATAAGACAAATTCATATACTTAAATTCCTGGGGGCTAGTTTCTACTCCTTATCGCTATTCTTAGATAGCAAAACAATACAAAACAAAATTGAACAAAATAGACCAATTTTAATGTGTATTTACAGAAGTATAAAAGGATAACACATTTTGTTGAGTTTTTTTTTTTTAATTTCAGTAACAAGATGGCTTAATACTTATACTCACATTCTAATGGACGTATATAAGATGCCATAGCATAATTTATGGCATAAGTTTTCCAGCCAGTGGGTGGAAACCATAGAGCAAAATAACATTCATTTAATACATTTGTACCTGTATGCACTATGTTTTTCATTCATTCATTCATTCATTGATAGATACACTACTTTATTCAATAACTCAACAATAGAAATATCAATAGTTACCAGGCACTATATGAAGCACTAGGGATACAAAATGAAGCTATGAGGTTACTGTCTTAAAGCAAGTCAAAATCAAGTGCTACTAAAATTTTCCATCAGATCATTTTTAATTACTGAGGATGAAAAAATAATACTAATGAAATTTCACCTTGGAGACTTGGGGCATTATAAATGCTTCAAATGATGTGAAGCTGTGACATAGCTTGAAGGAAGTTGGCTGACTCTGTACAGAAAAAGAAAAATGTCTCAGAGGTACAAAGGATCACTTCTCGATTACCACTCTAGCATCTATCTCAGCTACCTCAGGCATGTTGATATTTTAGCACCCATGAAAACTCGGTTAATAATTGTGTTGGCTTAGTACTTAGTGGTTCTTTCAGTTAAACAAAAGGGAGTGGAAAGCTTGTGATTTGGAGGGTGTGGACATTTTGAATAAGCATAATCTGTAAATTTATGTGATATGTAACTTGTCTCCTGAAAATAAAATATTGGTTGAAGTACTTATTAGAGTAGAAATATTTCTAATTTAAACAGAGTATTAATAGCTTCATTGAAGTTATCTTCATTTAATCCTGTGTGATTTATTGCAATTGTCATATATATCTTTTTGAGTGTAAACACTGTGATATAGTTTTTTTTTAATGTTTCATTTTTTATTGGGGTATAGGCAATTAACAATGTTGTAATAGCTTCAGGGGAACAGTGAAGGGACTCAGTCAGAAATAATTTTTAAAAGATGAAATTAACACTTCACAGTGTACTATTTAAATTAGTACACAATTTAAATTAGTACTTCAAAGGACAAAAGAATCAATTCAGTAACTTAAAGTTTCAATATATAGATTCTAAGTATTTTGATTTTCCTTATATTCCATATTTAATAGAAGTTTAATGTAAAATTAAAATATTTATAAAATAGATAGAATCAATCATAAAAACTACCTCACATGTCTTTATTACTCTTAGAAAATGTTTTGGAGAGGGTATTCCCAACCAATAGTTTGAAAGCAAGTTTCATATATGAGAACATATTTAAAAGTACAATAAATGTCTCCACAAACATTTTGAAAATCATAGAATAAAACTACGTGCTTTTTTTAAATTAAGAAAGAACGAATGTTTGAGGATAGCATTGTTCAATACTTGCATTTTATGCATGGTGAAACCAGTGCTGGAAAAATTATGAGTTGTCACATAGCTATTAGTGTTAGAGTTGGTACCAAAATTCAGTACTGCATCCCAGTCTCATGAGTTTTCACTTGTCTTGGTTATGAATTGGTTTATTGGCAAATAACGGAAGCACTCTTAGAAAAAGGGAGGAAATCTCATCCCAGTCCAAGTGAAAGGTGCACAGCTGGACATGAGGTCTGTGTGTGCTATTTTTTCTCTTGCCTATTTTCATCTCTATGTTCTCTGACTTCCTCCTCCTCTTTAGTTGTCAGTTTCCTTGGCAAGGTTCATGATTTCTACATTCTAAAAATAACTAGTTTGTACATGTCTTACAATTAGTTCTGAATAGAGAAGCTATTTGCTCATATGATGATTTGTATTAATTAGGAAATGGTGCCCCTCCAAGGTGACATAGCCTTGTGGGTCAATGCACCACATTAGCCAGAGGCTGTGACCTGCTTCTTGGTCACCATACAACACTCAAGCCTAATACCCTCTGCCTGACTCATTTCTGGGGTCTCCATTCTAAGTTCCAATTGGCCCTATTTATGTCAAATGTTTTCTTAGTTTACAAGAACTAAGGACCCCAAACTTATCAGATATATACTTGAGAAAGAGGAGCAAAAGACAGTTGAAGTTTAATGTCAAGAATCTTGGCTTGACACTCACCCTATCTTTTCAGGTATCAGAGCCCCCAATATAATCATCAGTCTAGGTCTCAAGCTATGAGAGGTACTATGCAGGGCTAATGACTTTCACTGTGCACCAAGGGACAGTCTGCCATCAAACAGCACAGTGACAGCTGGTTTCATCTTTTTGTCATTGGCATTCTTTGAATGTATTTTTAAAAATATAATCTCACCAAAATGGGAGATATTTTGAGCATTTTAGGCAACCTCCATGTCATCAGGTTCAAAATGTAATGCTAACAATGCAAAGGAACATTTTTAAAATTTGATATAATGTAAACAGTTTCTCCTGTTCTCAATGTTATTGGAAATCCAGCAATAATCTCTCTCTAAAATTGAGTCACTGAATTAAACTAATTATTTAAGAGCTCTATAATGGCCAGTGAGGGGTAGAGTCAGAAAACAGATTTGACAAAATCGAAGAGGTGTCCACTTCAGGTCCAACTATTGTATGCAGAGGACAGGAAGAGGATGTTGGTTCATATATAAAACTGTCTCTTCAAGGGTGTAGGGAGGTAATCAACTCTAACCAAAGATAGGTTTCCAATAAACCACTTTGCTTTAGAATTGGCCATGAGGTATAGAAGTATATCATGATATATATTCCTTATAAAAGGTATCTCAACATACTACTTAATATAATCAGAAAAGAAAAACATGTAACTCTTCCATGTGATTTTTGACTAAAATAAATTTAACCACTGTTTCATAAACATTAAATTGTTATCATCTGTATCTTTTTAGAAGAGATTTTTGAACATATTTGATATTCCACTAAAGCAGATTGAAAAAAAAAATACTGTGGATCATCATTCCCTTTCTTTGTCCAAAACAGTATTCTCTCATAGAATCACTTTCCACTGATGCTGAGTCTATCCTCACATTCTTTTCCTGCTGTTTATTCCTTGCTAGTTAATTAGAGTTAGCAGTCAAAGTGAAATGTTATTAAAATGCTGCACTCATTATGTTAGCATATTTGGAAAACTCAGCAGTGGCCACTTTTACAGGACTGGAAAAGGTCATTTTCCATTCAGTCCCAAAGAGGGGCAGTGCCAAACAATGTTCAGACTACCATAAAATTGCACTCATTTCACATGCTAGTAAGGTTATTTTCAAAATCCTTCAAGCTAGGCTTCAGCAGTACATACATTGAGAACTTCCACATATACAAGCTGGATTTAGAAAAGGCAGAGGAACTGGAGATCGAATTGCCAACATCCATTGGATAATAGGAAAAAGCAAGGGAATTCCAGAAAAACAAGTGCTTCTGCTTCATTGACTAAATACTAAATGCTAAAGCCTTTGTGTGGATTCCCTGGTAGCTCAGACAATAAAGTGTCTGCCTATAATGCAGGAGACCTGGGTTTGATCCCTGGGTCAGGAAGATCCCCTGAAGAAGGAAACGACAACCCACTCCAGTATTCTTGCCTGAAAAATCCCATGGACAGAGGAGTGTAGTAGGCTACAGTCCATGGGGTCATAAAGAGTCAGACACAACTTCATTCACTTTGTGTGGAAAATCGTCAAGAGATGGGAATACCAGACCACCTTATCTGTCTCCGAGAAACCTGTATACAGATCAAGAAACAAGTTAGAACTGGACATGGAACACCTGACTGGTTCAAAATTGTGAAAGGAGCATAGCATGGCTGCACATTGTCACCTTGCTTGTAGTCCCCTAACTTATATGCAGAGTGCATCAGGCAAAATTCTGGGCTGAATGAATCACAACCTGGAATCAAGATTTCCAGAACTATCAAAATCTCAGATATGCAGATGATATCACTCTAATGACAGAAAGTGAAGAGAAACTAAAGAGCTTCTTGATGAAAGTGAAAGAGGAAAGTGAACAGGCTGGCTTAAAACTCAATATTCAAAAAAATAAGATCATGGCATCTGGGCCAATCATTTCATGGCAAATAGATGGGGAAACAAAGGAAAGAGTTAAGTTCAGTCGCTCAGTCCTGTCCAACTCTTTGCGACCCCATGAATCGCAGCATGCCAGGCCTTCCTGTCCATCACCAACTCCTGGAGTTCACTCAACTCACGTGCATCGAGTCGCTGATGCCATCCAGCTATCTCATCCTCTGTCGTCCCCTTCTCCTCCTGCCCCCAATCCCTCCCAGCATCAGGGTCTTTTCCAATGAGTCAACTCTTCGCATGAGGTGGCCAAAGTACTGGAGTTTCAGCTTTAGCATCATTCCCTGCAAAGAACACCCAGAGCTGATCTCCTTCAGAATGGATTGGTTGGATCTCCTTGCAGTCCAAGGGACTCTCAGGAATCTTCTTCACCACCACAGTTCAAAAGCATCAATTCTTCGGCACTCAGCTTTCTTCACAGTCCAACTCTCACATCCATACATGACCACTGAAAAACTATAGCATTGACAAGATGGACCTTGGTTGGCAAAGTAATGTCTCTGCTTTTGAATATGCTATCTAGGTTGGTCATAACTTTCCTTCCAAGGAGTAAGTGTCTTTTAATTTCATGGCTGCAGTCACCATCTGCAGTGATTTTGGAGCCCAAAAAAATAAAGTCTGACACTGTTTCTACTCTTTCCCCATCTATTTCCCATGAAGTGATGGAACCAGATGCCATAATCTTCGTTTTCTGAATGTTGAGCTTTAAGCCAACATTTTCACTCTCCTCTTTCACTTTCATCAAGAGGCTTTTTAGTTCCTCTTCACTTTCTGCCATAAGAGTGGTGTCATCTGCATATCTGAGGTTATTGATATTTCTCTCAGCAATCTTCATTCCAGCTTGTGCTTCATCCAGCCCAGCATTTCTCATGATGTACTCTGCATAGAAGTTAAATAAGCAGGGTAACAATATACACCCTTGACGTACTCCTTTTCCTATTTGGAACCAGTCTGTTGTTCCATGTCCAGTTCTAACTGTTGCTTCCTAACCTGCACACATGTTTCTCAAGAGAGGTCAGGTGGTCTGGGATTCCCATCTCTTTCAGAATTTTCCACAGTTGATTGTGATCCACACAGTCAAAGGCTTTGGCATAGTTAATAAAGCAGAAATGGATGTTTTTCTGGAACTCTCTTGCTTTTTCCATGATCCAGCAGATGTTGGCAATTTGATCTCTGGTTCCTGTGCCTTTTCTAAAACCAGCTTGAACATCTGGAATTTCACATTGCACGTATTGCTGAAGCCTGGCTTGGAGAATTTTGAGCATTACTTTACTAGCATGTGAGATGAGTGCAATTGTGTGGTCGTTTGAGCATTCTTTGGCATTGCCTTTCTTTGGGATTGGAATGAAAACTGACATTTTCCAGTCCTGTGGCCATGGCTGAGTTTTCCAAATTTGCTGGCATATTGAGTGCAGCACTTTCACAGCATCATTTTTCAGGATTTGAAATAGTTCAACTGGAATTCCATCACCTCCACTAGCTTTGTTCATAGTGATGCTTTCTAAGGCCCACTTGACTTCACATTCCAGGATGTCTGTCTCTAGGTGAGTGATCATACCATCGTGATTATCTTGGTTGTGATGATCTTTTTTGTACAGTTCTTCTGTGTATTCTTGCCAGCTCTTCTTAATATCTTCTGCTTCTCTTAGGTCCATACCATTTCTGTCCTTTATCGAGCCCATCTTGAGGCAGTCTTTATTTTCTTGGGCTCCAAAATCACTGCAGACAGTGACTGCAAGCATGAAATTAAAAGAAACTTGCTCCTTGGAAGGAAACCTATGCAAACCTGGACTGTGTATTAAAAAGCAGAGACATTATTCTGCCAACAAATGTCCGTTATGTCAAAGCTATGGCTTTATCCAGTAGTCATGTACAGATGTGAGAGTTGCAACATAAAGAAGGCTGAGTGCCAAAGAATTGATGCTCTCAAATTTTGGTGCTGGAGAAGACTCTTGAGTGTCCTTTGGACAGCAAGAAGATCCAACCAGTCAATCCTAAAGGAAATCAGTCCTGAATATTCACTGGAAGGATTGATGCTGAAGCTCCAATTCTTTGGCCATCTGATGCAAAGAGCTGACTCATTGGAAAAGATGCTGGGAAAGATTGAAGGCAGGAGGAGAAGGGGGCGACAGAGAATGTGATGGTTGATCAGATCATAGACTCAATGGACATGAATTGGAGCAAAGTCTGGGAGATAGTGGAGGACAGGGATGCCTGACATGCTGTAGTCCATGGGGTCATAAAGATTTGGACACAGCTCAGTGACTCAACAGCAATAACTCAAAGTGAAACCTATTTATCATTCCACGGGTAAACTCAGCTAAGAGCAAAAACATTGTCCTCCTTACCTCCATAATCCAATGATCCCAATTACATGTATGACAGTAACACTCATTAGGTAGTTATGAATGGATAAATGGCCTAGGAATTGTGAAAATAGTTTTTCACAAGCAGGTAATTTTTCAGGAGGAAAGATAACATTGACCAAAATCACCAACAAATATCCATTTAACTTTATTAATAATGAAATATTTTTGGAGAAAATTTTGGCCGTATTGACAAATATCTTTGGAAAAGTAATAATATTCAGTGTTGGTGATAATGATAGGCAAGAAATGCTCACATATACTATTGGTAAGAAAATAACTTTTAATAGCTTTTCTGGAGGGAAACTGATTTATTTTAAAAATCATAAAAACAGGAGTACCTTGACCTCAGAAATCTACATGTGAATATATATTTCATTAAAACAGGTATTTATGCAATGATACAGCTATAAGGGAGTTTGTAATATCATTTTAAAAAATAATTTAATCAACAATCAGGAGTTGGTTACTAATATTTGATGGACTTTTTATATGATATTACTTATATCACTCATATATAGTATATATCTATTAAAGTGATACATAAGTGTACTTATCAACATGGATACATGTTTAGTATATACTAAGTGAAAAATATATATTGCAAAATAATATTTTTCATAGGTATTTTGTAAATATATGTGTGAATGTGCATAAACAATAATAAAGGTATCTAGAAACATCAGCATGTTAATATTTGCTGCCACTTGACATGTAAGATAATGGAATTGCTTTTTGCTTTTGTTTTGTTTTGTTGATGTGCATCTCTTTCTCACTAATGGTCACTATTTGCTTTTAATAAAATAAATAATTTCTAGTATTTTTAAAAATTGCTTTCTAGAGACATTCATTTTTTTCTTGATATTTTCTCCTATAGTAAGCAGAACATTCAAAATTGTTTCATTGACTATTCTTTATGAGGATAGTAATTTCAGCATCTAAAGATTAGAAGCCTTCCCTAAGGACTTCAATCTGAGCATTTGAAGAGTCAGTGTTAAATCTGGTTCTCTTATTCACATATATTTTTTCTTTTGTTCTCTCTCTCATTCTTTCTTGAATACTTTACCCATCTTCAGTAAAACATTGGTGGGAAAAAACAGAAGTGTGATCATATTAGTTTCTTATAGAAAGTATACACATGAATCAACTATACTTAGCTTTGGTTCTCAGTGTTAGGTTTTTATCCTTATTATAAAAATTCATTCTTGTTCATTATTTGTTTAAAAATGGGAAAATACAGAATGTTTTTAAAGGAGTTGGAAAGATGCAATTAATGTAGCATATTTATATCAAGCATCATTTATTTTTCTATGTGTTATTTCCTGTATGTAGTTAAAATTATATTCATATGTTTTATTTTTCTTATTGAAGTACCTCCCAAATATTTTCTCGGAGCTCATTTTGCTTTATGTGGTTGTTATGCCATATCAGCATGTGTGTCATTTGTTCTTTTATTTAATGTCTTAAATGTCTACTATGTGCTTGCTATATACAAAGTGTACAGACAGTCAAACAAAACATAAGCATGATTCCTACCCTCCTGGTGTAGTCCAGTTTGAGACCCAACTGATGCCTTGCTTACATGCATATTCAGTCATGTCTGATTCTTTGCAACCGCATGGACTATACCTACCAGGCTCTTCTATCCATGGGGTTTTCCAAGCAAGAATACTCGAGTGGGTTGCCATTCCCTTCTCCAGGGGATATTCCTCACCCAGGGATCAAACCCACATCTCTTATGTCTCCTGAATTGGCAGGCAGATTTACTTATTTGTTTATTTATTTTACTACTGAGCCACCTGGGAAGCCTTGCTAAGTCCACTGTAAAACTCAATAAACAACAGAAGTAGTAACTGGGAAGTGAAATATAGGTGTTAATTAGAGTCACACAATGAGCAGCAACTGTCTATACTCAGTATGACTTAGTCATAGTCTCCATTATTCACTCAGTTCAGTCGCTCAGTCATGTCCGACCCTTTGCGACCCCATGAATCGCAGCACGCCAGGCCTCCCTGTCCATCACCAACTCCCGGAGTTCACTCAAACTCACGTCCATCGAGTTGGTGATGCCATGCAACCATCTCATCCTCTGTCGTCCCCTTCTCCTCCTGCCCCCAATCCCTCCCAGCATCAGAGTTTTTTCCAATGAGTCAACTCTTTGCATGAGGTGGCCAAAGTACTGGAGTTTCAGCTTTAGCATCATTCCTTCCAAAGAACACCCAGGACTGATCTCCTTCAGAATGAACTGATTGGATCTCCTTGCATTATTCACTAGTACCCCCTAATTACTTTTCCTCTTTAGTGGGAAAGAAACATGTCTAGCAAATCATGATCATTACTGTACAAATCATGGTAGTCATGCAAAAATTAATAAGTTCTTTGCCCTAAAAATATAGTTTAAGTTAAAACAAGAGAACCTGGAATGACAGGTTCATCTGCCTATTCTTAAGAACAGAGAGGAAACTGTGAGTGAAATATGTTCATATGAGGTAATCGGGCTATTATCAAAGTATTTAATGACAGAGACAGAACAGCACCTGACCATTCAGAAGAAGGTCCCTCATTTGGTTATGTATATACCCATTAGTTGCTCTGTCTTAGACGTCTGGCTGGAACATCCAGGGCAGAGACCAGAATGACAAGCACAGTGGGAGCTCTCAGGAGGATCAGGGCAGTGGCTGTTTGCCAGTGTGAAAGTATTTCAACATTTTAGCAACTGATGTGAAAGGCTCAGTCCTAGAGGAAATATATCAAGGTCCTGTAGGTGTCTTCTGCTCTCAGGAAGGACGCTATAGTGGTCAGAACAGTTCTCCTTTTGCAATGGAACTTTGTTGGTGGTAGATCTTTTGTTGCTCTCACAGAAGTGAAAACTTCTAGATGTATGTGGACAACTAAAAAGTGATGAAATTCTAAATACAGACATTGGAATAAAATATAAACATTATAGGAATGAAGCTTGAATATTGTTGAATAGAGGAAGAAGGAAGAAACCAGTAGGATAACTTTGTCTGAGATTTGATAATGAGGACATCTGAAATGTGCTTATTTTACAAGAAAATAAAAGTAGTAAAGAGAGTCATCTAATTGTAGTGACTTTATAAAGTGGCAGTATATGAATTAATAATGCATATGAAAATATTGTTAAAAATTTGTTCTCTTCTTTCAGCTTTCCTTATTGGAAAAGACTGGATTTGGAGGTGTTCTTCTATATATTGATCCTTGTGATTTACCAAAGACTGCAAATCTTAGCTATAATACTTTCATGGTATCACTGAATCCAGGAGGAGACCCTTCTACACCCAGTTATCCAAGTATTGGTAAGTTTACTATTAATCCTTATTATTCTTGTAAGCATTATAAGGTTGCAATTTATAAGTACATGTTACCTAAAGTAATTAAAAAATAATAAAGTTGAAGAATTCTTACCACTCCATATTCCAAAAAATGAATGTTTTATCTTCTAAAAATTATAGACTGCCTCAGAATAAGACTTGAAAAAGTCTATAATAGATTTTTGTCTCAATAACTTACAGTATAGTAAACAGAGAGAAAACATTTTAAGTGTTATTGATCGACTGGTAAGATAAATTAATACCATGTGGGACAAGTACTCCATATAGGTAGAAAACACATGAATCTACCTAGAAGCATGAAATATCTATGACTTTGGAGTTGTTGTTATAAATTTGAAGCCCAGAGTCTAGGGCTACACATGCTCAAGTTAGGTGTCTGTGAAAAATGAAAGTGAAAGTTGCTCAGTTGTGTCTAATTCTTTGTTCATGGAATTCTCCAGGCCAGAATACCTGCTGGAGTGGGTAGCCTTTCCTTTTTCCAGGGGTTCTTCCCAACCCAGGGATTGAACCCAGGTCTGCCACATTGCAGGTGAATTCTTTACCAGCTGAGCCACAAGGGAAGCCCAAGAATACTGGAGTGGGTACCCTATCCCTTCTCCAGCGAATCTTCCCAGCCCAGGAATCGAACTGGGGTCTTCTGCACTGCAGTTGGATTCTTTATGAACTGAGCTATTAGGGAAGCCCTGAAGCTATGGGAAATAATGCTGGATAGGACTAGAGTTGACATGATCAAATTGTCTGGCTCCCTAGAAGAAGGGATCTCATTTGTTTGTCCAGCCACTTGGCAGCATAGACATGGCTATTTTGCATCAAACATCCTTTTCTTTCCCAGCAAGCTGTGTTCATTACAGTGCGGGTCATGTGGCAAAGAGAAACAACTGTGATTTTGGCAGGTGCTCACTGCATCATTGAACTTCTCTCTAATGTGTCATTGACAAATATTCTGTATGTACAAGCCTGGCAGAGGAAAAGCTCTTTGAACCGTCTTCCACTGTAGTACTAACCCATTAACTGTGATGCTTCAGTCAGGACTTAAGCTAACAAAAAATTCATGTAATTATCCATGTGTCCCATCAATATTTTTCTTTGTTTTCCACAAGATATAACAAAAGACTAAAAGCATCTTTCTTAAGTCTAACTTCCCTTTGTATATAATTAACTTTACCAATCAATTAATAACTTTCTCCAAGAAGGAAGCAAATTAAGTCAAATATGAATTATAATTTTATTAATTTTGTTGGGTTTGTTAAGTACTACTTTGTCTACTAAAACACCCCTTTAATAATCCATGTAAGAATTTTCTCTGGGAACTCACTGTTCTGTAGTTTGAACAGTTCACTCTCATTCTTGCAATTTTCAAGTTACAATTAATAGGTATCCATCTACAATTCTCAGACCTCACCAAATATGTCAGTTAAGCCCTCTCATTTGCAAATGCTCTGATTGCCTTGGGTTGTAATGCCTCAATATCAGGAGGTTGCATGTAGCAGCTAACTCTGCTGCAAAGCACTGTTCTGCAGTGCTACTGAAAAGCAGATGCTGGATGAATACTTTGCTTAAGCTGGTAAATGCCTCATTGGCAACAGTTATTATTTATATATTTTTGACTTAGGTCATTTAATAAATGTAGAATTCAGTCATCTCTAGCAAAGTGCTGGCCATTGTCTTGAGAATCTCAGCATGATTTTTTAAAATAATTTTTAATTTGAAATAACTTCAACTCAAAAAAATGTTGCAAATAAAGTATGCAAATATTTAGACTCTTGTCATTTTTTATTTGAGTTGTTTGTTTTCTGTATTGTGTTGCATGGGTCATTTATATATTTTAGATATTAACCCCTTATCAGTTATATGATTTGCAAAAATCTCCATTCAGTGGGTTGCCTTTTCATTTTGATGATGGTTTCTTTCATGTCCAGTACCTTTTTAGTTCAACATGGTCCATTTTATTTATTTTTATTTTTGGCTCCTTTTGCTTTTGGAGCAGATCAACAAAAGACATAATCGTAAAATGACTGAGGTTAGTGAGTTTACTGCCAATATTTTCTCTAAAGAATTTTATGGTTTAGGTTTTATATTCAAGTTCTTAATGCATTTTGAGTTAATTTTTATATATGGTGTAACATTCTTCTGCTAATGAGGGTTTAGTTTTCCCCACACCTTTTGTCACAGAAAATATAATTAGCCCATTGTTTGTTGTTTGATCCTTTGTTGTAAATTAATTGTCCATATATGGATGGGTTTATTTCTGAGATCTCAGTTCTGTTCCATTGACCTCTGTGTGTGGTTTTCTGCCAGTATCATACTGTTTTGATTTCCATCACTTGGTAGTATAGCTTGAATCAGCACATTCGATATCTCCAATTTTTACTTCTTCCTCAAATTTGTTTTGTCTATTCAGGTTTTTTTTGTGTGTGTGTGTTTTCATAGAAGTTTTAGAATTGTTTGTTCTATTTCTGTGAGATATGACATTGGAATTTTGATATAAATTGTGTTGAATATGCAGATTGCTTTGCATAGTATGGGCATCTTAACAATATTAATTTTTCCAATCTATGAGCACAGAATATTTTTTTATTAATTTATGTCTTCTTATTTCATCAGTGTCTTACAGTTTTCAGTGAGCAAATCCTTCACGTACTTGGTTAAATTTATTCCCTAAGTATTTTATTATTTTGATGTAAATTGTAATTGTAAATGGCTCCTGATTGGGAAAAGAGTACGTCAAGGCTGTATATTGTTACCCTGCTATTTAAATTATATGCATAGTACATCATGCAAAATATGGGGCTGGATGAAACACAAGCTGGAATCAAGATTGCCAGGAGAAATATCAATAATGTCAGATATGCAGGTGATACCACCCTTATGGCAGAAAGTGAAGAACTAAAGAGCTTCTTGCTGAAAGGGAAAGAGGAGAGTGAAAAAGTTGGCTTAAAACTCAGCATTCAGAAAACCAACATCATGGCATCTGTTCCCATCACTTCGTGGGAAATAGACGGGGAAACAGTGGAAACAGTGAGTGGTTTTATTATTTTGGGCTCCAAAATCACTACAGATAGTGACTGCAGCCATGAAATTAAAGGATGCTTGCTCCTTGGAATAAAAACTATGACCAACCTAGACAGCATATTAAAAAGGAGAGACATTACTTTGCCAACAAAGTCCATCTAGTCAGAGCTATGGTTTTTCCAGCAGTCATGTAAGGATGTGAGAGTTGGACTATAAAGAAAGCTGAGCACCAAAGAATTGATGCTTTTGAACTGTGGTATTGGAGAAGACTCTTGAGAGTCCCTTGGACTGCAAGGAGATCCAACCAGTCTATCCTAAAGGAGATCACTCCTGGGTGTTCATTGGAAGGACTGATGCTGAAGCTGAAACTCAATACTTGGCCACCTGATGTGAAGAACTGACTCATTAGAAAAGACCCTGATGCTGAGAAAGATTGAAGGCCAGAGGGGAAGGGGGTGACAGAGGATGAGTGGTTAGATGGCATCACCAACTCAATGGACATGAGTTTGAGTAAGCTGTGGGAGTTGATGATGGACAGGGAGGCCTGGCATGCTTCAGTCCATGGGGTTGCAAAGAGTTGGACACAACTGAGCGTCTGAAATGAACTGAACTGAATTGTAAATGAGATTGTTTTCTTAATTTCTGTTTCTGATAGTTTATTATTAATGTGTAGAAATGTCACCTTTCTGAATATTGATTTTGTAACATGTAACTTTAGGGAATTTATTTTTTAATTCTCACATCTTTTTGGTAGGCTGTTTAGGATTTTCTATGTATAATACAATGTCATCTGCAGATGACATTATATTCCATTATAAGACAGTTTTCTTTCTCTGTTCAGATTTGAGATAATTTTATTTATTTTCTTGCTTAATTGCTGTAGCTAGTACTTTCAGTACTATGTGGGCATCCCTGTTCCTGATTTTGGGGGAAAAACTCTTAATTTTTCATCAGTGAGTGTGTTATTAGCTGTGTATTTGTCATACATGGCCTTTACTATTTGAGGTATATTCTCTCTATACCCACTTTATTGGCATTTAAAATAGGGTCGTATTTTGTCAAATGCTTTTTCTACATCTGTTGAGATGATCGTATAATTCTGATTTTTCATTTTGTTAATGTGATGTGTTACATGGGATTTTTGTAGATATCGAATCACCCTTGCTTCCCTGGAATAAATCCCACTTGATCAAGATGTACATTTTTTTAATGTTTTGTTGGATTTGATTTGCTAATAATTTTTGAAGATTTTTGTATCTGTAGATATTAATGATAGTGGCATGCATGTTTCACTTTTGTAGTGTCCTTGGCTGGATTTAGTATTAGGGAAATATTGGCTTTGTAAAGTGCTTTGGAATGTTTTCCTCCTCCTTAATTTTTGGAAGAAAAATATTAAGTCATCTTTGAATATTTTGTGTTAATATTGAGAGAAGAATCAGTATTAAATCTTCTTTGAGTGTTTTGTAGAGTTTGTCAAAGAAGCTGTCTCTTTGGTCCTCAGCTTTTGTTTGTTGTGAAATTTTCTAATTTGTGTTTCAATCTCCTTGTTGGTAATTTCTGTTCAGATTTCCTGTTTCTTGATTATTCAGTCTTGGAAGATTTTATGTTTCTAGGAATTTATCCATGGTTGTCAAACTGTTGGTATTTAACTATTGGTTGTAGTCTCATTTTATCCTTCAAATTTATGTGGTTACATTTATAACTTCTCTTTCATTTTTTAAAATTTTATTTATTTGTATCCTCTTTCTTTCTTCTTCTTCTTCTTCTTCTTTTTTTTTTGGTTAGTCTAGCTTAAGGTTTGTAGATTTTATCTTTTTCAATCACCAGCTCTTAGTCTCATTGATCTTTCCCACTTTTTTGTCTCTCTTTGATTTACTTCTGTCTGATCTTTATTATTCTCTTCTTTCTGCTAATTGTGGGCTTCATTTATTCTTTTTCTTTTTATAGATCCTTTAGGTATAAAGTTAGATTATTTGGTATGTTTGAACAATTCCCTTTTAGAACAATTTTTTATTGAATACCATAGATTTTGATATGTTGTATTTCTATATTCATTTGCCTCTAGTTTTTTCTTTTTTTCTTTATTCAAAGACCCCTTTAGTTTTATACCATTAAAGCTGGAGAATTTTTTTCTTCAGTTCATTGAAATGCAGTTTGTGACCTAACATGTGATCTATCCTAGAAAATTTTCCATGTGTACTTAAGAAGAATGTGTATTCTTTTGCTTTTGGATGGAATGCTCTAAGTTCATCTTATCTAATGTATTATTTAAATTTAATGTTTTCAGATTGATTTTTTTTTTTTTTGGTCTGGATGATATATTCATTGAGGTAGGTAGGGGGTTAAAGTCCCCTACTATTATTGTCTTGCTTTCAAATTCTCCCTTTAAGATCATTAATGTTTTATTTTGTATCTTGGTGCTCTTCTGTTCAATTCAGTTGCTCAGTCATGTCTGACTCTTTGCAGCCCAATGGACTGCAGCATGCCAGGCTTCCCCATGCATCACCAACTCCTGGAATTTACTCAAACGTGTGTCCATTGAGTCGGTGATGCCATCCAACCATCTCATCCTCTGTCATAACCTTATCTTCCCACCTTCAATCTTTCTCAGCATCAGGGTCTTTTCCAATGATGCAGTTCTTCACATCAGGTGGCCAAAATATTGGAGTTTCAGCTTTATCATCAGTCCCTCCAATGAATACTCAGGACTGATTTCCTTTAGGATTGACTGGTTGGATCTCCTTGCTGTCCAAGGGACTCTCAAGACTCTTGTCCAACACCACAGTTCAAAGGCATCAATTTTTTGGTGCTCAGCTTTCTTTATAGTCCAGCTCTCACATCCATATGTGACTACTGGAAAAATGATAGCTTTGACTACATGGACCTTTGTTGGCAAAGTAATGTCTCTGCTTTTTAATATGTTGTCTACATTGGTTATAGCTTTTCTTCCAAGAGCAAGTGTCTTTTAATTTCATGGCTGCAGTCACCATCTACAATGATTTTGGACCCCCTCAAAATAAAGTCTGTCACTGTTTCCATTGTTTCCCCATCTATCTGCCATGAAGTGATGGGACCAGATGCCACTATCTTAGTTTTCTGAATGTTGCTTTTTTTTGGGTTTTTTTTTTTTTTTTTTTTTTTTGCTGGATTTACTTTTTTATTATCATGTGATGCTCTTCTGTGTCATTTCTTACAGTCTTTGTTTTAAAGTCTATTTTTGTCTGATATGAGAATAGCTACTGCAGTTTTCTTTTCATTATTATGTGCATGAAATATACTTTTTTCCATTCCTTCACTTTCTGTCTGGGCATGTCGCTTCTTATAAAGTGAGTGTCTTGTTGGCAGCAAATAGATGGGTCCTGTTTTTTATCCATTCTCCCACTCCATCTTTTGATTAGTTCCTTTAGTTTGTATGCATTTTAAGTAATTACTGATGGGTATGTACTTTTTGGGGATTCCCTGGTAGCTCAACTGGTAAAGAATCCACCTGCAATGCAGGAAACCCCAGTTCAATTCCTGGCTCAGGAAGATCCCCTGGAGAAGGGATAGGCTACCCACTCCAGTATTCTTGGGCTCCCCTGGTGGCTCAGACAGTAAAGAATCTGCCTTCAATGTGGGAAACCTGGGTTTGATCCCTGGTATGGGAAGATCCCCTAAAGTAGGGCATGGCAACCCTCTCTGGTATTCTTGCCTGGAAAATCCCCATGGACAGAGGAGCCTGGCAGGCTATAGTCCTTGGTGTCACAGAGAGTCAGACATGACTAAGTGCACACATACACACGTATTTATTGTGATTTTGTTATCTTTTTTCTTTTTCTCTCTTTCCTTGTGTATTGGATGCTTTCTTTAGTGTTATATTTAGATTTCTTTCTCATTTTCCTTTGTATACTTGCAATAATTTTTTGACCCCCTTGGGTTACTGTGAAATTCACATATAACATTCTTGTGAGTGTTGCTTGTTTTAAGTTGGTAGCAACTTAAATTTAAACACATTTCAAAACTTTGTCTTTCTACTCTCTCTAGTGCATACACATTTTATATTTTTGATGATACATTTTACATCTTTATTTATTTTATGTGTCCTTTAATTATTGTAATTATAGCTAATTTTACTACTTTTTTCTTGTAATTCTTATATCTGCCTTATTAACAATTATTTTATGAACTTTGCTATATATTTACCCTTTCCAATAAGGTTTTTTTTTTTTTTCTTTCATGTATTTTCATATTAACTAATGCCATTTCTTTTCAGCTTAAAGAAATCCCTTTAATATTTCTTGCAGGACCAGTGTAGTGGTGATGAAATCCTTTAGTTTTTGCTTAGCTGGTACAGCCTTGATCTCTCCTTCAATTCTGAATGTTAACTTTGCTGGGTAGAGAATTTGGGGCTGGAGATTTTTTCCCTTTCTGCATGATGGATATAGCACACCACTTCCTTCTGGTATGTAAGGTCCTTACTGAAAAATCTACAGATATTCTTATGGGATTTCCCTTGTAAGTATCAAGTTGTGTTCTCTAGCTGCTTTTAGAAGTTTCTCTTTATCCTTAACTTTTACAATTTTAATTGTATCTTCATATGTATCTTTTTTGATTCATGCTATTTGCAACTCTGCAAAGAGTTGACTCATTGGAAAAGACCCTGATGCTGGGGAGGATTGGGGGCAGGAGGAGAAGGGGACAACAGAGAATGAGATGGCTCGATGGCATTACCGACTCAATGCACATGAGTTTGGGTGAACTTTGGGAGTTGGTGATGGACAGGGAGGCCTGGCGTGCTGCAATTCATGGGGTTGCAAAGAGTTGGACATGACTGAGTGACTGAACTGAACTGAACTGAACTGGGCTTTCTTCTGATGTCTGTTTTCTTCCCTGGATTAGAGAATTTTCAGCCACTATTTCCCTAAATAGTATTTCTGACTTTTTCTCACTTTTCTTTCTGGGACCCCTATAGTAATATAAATATTATCCTGATCATTGTTGTTTCAAAAGTCCCTATTTTCTTTTTTAAAAATTCTTCTTTCATTTTGCAGCTCTGAATGAGTTCCATTGTTTTGTCTTCCAGCTGAGTGATCTGTCCTTCTCTCTGATGTTTAATCGCTCTAGTAAACTCTTCTGCTCTGTTATAACTTCTCTTGATACCTTCTTATATTCTCTGTCTCTTTGTTGAGGCTTTCATTCTGTTCATCCATTTTTTTCCACATTCGGTGAAGCATCATTCTTGACCATTACTTTTAAATCTTTATCAGCAGATTGCTTACCTCTGTTGTTTTTAGTTCTTTTTCTGAGATTTTGTTTTGTTCTTTCAATTTGAACATAATCCTCTTTCTCTTCAATTTGTCTAATTCTCTATTTTTATATATTAGGTTAACTATCTCTCCCAGTCTTAAAGGAGTGATCTTATTTAGGAGACATACTGTGAGGCTCAGACATACAATCCTGCCTTGACTCCAGAGCCAGATATCAAGGACTCTACATCTTCCTCCTTTGGTGGAGCCCGGTGGCGGCTGCTATGGCATGCTGTCGTGCAGGATTTGCCCTTGGAATAGCTGAGGGTCTTGTGGCTTCTGTGGGACACTGGTGAGGAGGACTCTTCCTTAGATTTTTTCTGAGGTCTGACTTTGGTGCTGGGAGAGAAAGGACTCTCAGTGGGTCCATGCCCACTGTCTCCAATAGTTTATGGAGAGAATTCCAAAATACTGCTCTTCAATGCTGACATTATCAAAGTAGTCTGGGATCACAAAATGGTATCCATCAGTATCTCAGTCCCCAGGGATCATCCCACCTAGTTTCCTCCTCCCTGACATAAACTTCAGAATTAGGAAGTGGGTCCCCTTTACCTAGTTCATGTGTTTTGTGTTGATTTTTAGATCAGGTTAGTCTATATACAAGCCCTTTAACAAAAGGTTTTTCATTCCCTAGGGTTCTGTTTTTCATTCCATAGGCCTTTGACTGTGTGGATCACAATAAACTATGGAAAATTCTGAAAGAGATGGAAATACCAGACCACCTGACCTGCCTCTTGAGAAACCTGTATGCAGGTCAGGAAGCAACAGTTAGAACTAGACATGGAACAACAGACTGATTCCAAATAGGAAAAGGAGTACGTCAAGGCTGTATATTGTCTTCCTGTTTATTTAACTTCTATGCAGAGTACATCATGAGAAACGCTGGGCTGGAAGAAGCACAAGCTGGAATCAGATTGCCGGGAGAAATATCAATAACCTGATATGCAGATGATACCACCCTTATGGCAGCAAATGAAGAGGAACTAAAAAGCCTCTTGATGAAAGTGAAAGAAGAGAGTGAAAAAGTTGGCTTAAAGTTCAACATTCAGAAAACAAAGATCATGGCATCTGGTCCCATCACTTCATGGGAAAGATGGCATCTGGTCCCATCACTTCATGGGAAATAGATGGGGAAACAGTGGAAACGGTGTCAGACTTTATTTTGGGGGGCTGCAAAATCACTGCAGATGGTAATTGCAGCCATGAAATTAAAAGACGCTTACTCCTTGGAAGGAAAGTTATGACCAACCTAGACAGCATATTGAAAAGCAGATATATTACTTTGCCAACAAAGGTCCGCCTAGTCAAGGCTATGGTTTTTCCAGTGGTCATGTATGGATGTGAAAATTGGACTGTGAAGAAAGCTGAGCACCGAAGAATTGATGCTTTTTAAACTGTGGTGCTGGAAAAGACTCTTGAGAGTCCCTTGGACTGTGAGGAGCTCCAACCAGTCCATCCTAAAGAAGATCAGTCCTGGGTGTTCTTTGGAAGGACTGATGCTAAAGCTGAAACGCCAATACTTTGGCCACCTCATGTGAAAAGTTGACTCATTGGAAAAGACTCTGATGCTGGGAGGGATTGGGGGCAGGAGGAGAAGGGGACGACAGAGGATGAGATGGCTGGATGGCATCACCGACTCGATAGACATGAGTTTGGGTGAACTCTGGGAGTTGGTGATGGACCGAGAGGCCTAGTGTGCTGCAGCTCATGGGGTCACAGAGTCAGACATGACTGAGCAACTGAACTGAACTGAGGGTTCTGTAGCTTTCTTGCACATACTTCTCATTGGTTTTCGAAGCCAGATATTTTGTGGGCCTATTTCTCCTGTGCAAGATCTCAGGGTTGGGAGGGTTGATATGGAGCTTGAGCCCTTGTTTCTCAGGTTAAAGCTACATGTGTTTGTGATTCTTCCCAATTGTGGTTTTCTGAAATGACTTTTTTCCCCTTGATGAAATTGTATCTCTACCTTTCCTACTCATCTTAAAACTGTCTTTTTACACTTTGTTGTGGAGTCTTCATACATCCAGTGTTCATGTCCCTTTTCATGAGATTTATTCCATATGTCATTGTAGAGTTGATGTGTGTCTGAGAGGAGGTATGTTCCCACACTGCTATTTTGAACTCTCTCTCTCTTTTTAATATATACAAAATAAGGAGAACAGTAAAATGAATATTCCATATATCTCAACCAGTTTCATCAATTATTCTAATATTTTTGTTTTGTCTGTATATCCCCTCACACTCCTTATAACTATATTTTTTCAAATAAAATTTTTATAAATTGAAACAGATACATCTTAATGGGCAAAAGGATACAGCCATGTACTTTCCATTCCTATTTAATATAAGAACATTCCCATCATCTCCAAGAGTTCTCTGGGTCACTCAGAGTAACTCTTCATCACCAAACCTAGCTAACCACCGGTCTCAAGATTGGTATAGAATTTTAGAAATCCATATAAATGGAGACATGAAGTATATATTCTATTGTGTACAGATTCTTTTGCTCAATATAATATCTGTGATATTTATTTATGTTTGCAGTTATTAGTATTTCATTCCCTTTTATTTCTAGGAAGCATGCCACAATTTTATGTAGGTTTAAGTACATTTTTTAAAAAACAAAAATGTTGATGCACTTTGCTACAATGTATGATCCAAATTGATTGTTCAAGCAAATGCTTGTCCTTCTTGTAAGATAGTTCTGCTCAGTGAGCCTGTTGCATATCCAAATATTTCTTGATTATTTTAGAATCAGAAGAGAGTAAAAGTTTTAAAATAATCCTTGTCCCTGTAATACAGAAAATGATTCATCATTATTTTTAATATGAATGAGGCTTTAGTTGCATTTGGCATGTTAATTAACTATCTGAGTCTTATTCTCTTCACAATAAAAAGCATTACACTAATAGGTATATCACAAGATTATTTGTAAGAGGATGCAAAATTCTGGTCTCCACCTCATAATTAAATAGAAACTCTGAGGAAGTGTCCCAATTATCTCTGTTCTAACACATTTTTAGTAATTCTGATACAGATGAATTTTGAGAGCCACTGAGCCAGAGAGTCTTTACGTCCTTTATCTACCACATCTGAGTTGGACCACTGTGGCTATTGACCTAAATTTTGTGGCACCATGATACTGTTCTTTCACATCACCTTGTATTGCTGCCTCCACACCAGTCAGGACTGGGGAACGTATGTATTCCTGATTCTCAATCAAATTTTTGTACTCAACAGGCTATTAGTAAATATTTGTTGAGTGAACAAGTTATTCTTTTTTTTTAACTTTTTATTGAAGTATAATTGATTTATATAGCTGTGTTAATTTCAAGTATACAACAAAGTGAATTATATATATATATATATCCATTCTTTTTCAGATTCTCTTCTCATATGGTTTATTATAGAATATTGAGTAGAGTTCATTTCGCTATACAGTAGGTCTTTGTTAGTTATCTATTTTTTATATAGTAGTGTGTATATGTCAGTCCCAATCTCCTTATTTATCACTTTACCCCGTGTTTCACCTTTGGTAACCATAAGTTTGATCTCCAGGTGTGTGAGTCTGCTTTGTTTTGTAAATAAGTTCATTTTATCATTTTTATTAGATTCCTCATAAATTAGATCACATGATTTTAGTTTTTCTCTGTCTCACTTCACTTATGATAATCTCTAGGTCCCTGATTGCTTGTCTGATGATTCTGATCCTAGGTTTTATCCTAATTTTAATTAACCTAACTAAAATTCCTGTTTTTTTTTTTTTTTAAGAAAAAGCACTTGCATACAGTTTTTCCTCCTTAAATGCTTTTGTCAACTCTCTCACATCTCTTTTACCACTCAAAATATCAGAGATTGCATTGATTCAAACAGCTTTGAAATTACATATAAGATATTGATATCAGAATCTAATCTAATCTCTTATTTCCTTTGATAATCTATTAAGTATTTCAAAGATTAAATGTTCAAACTATTAGACTTTATCATAACTGCTTCCACCAACTTGTCAGGAGTGTTTTAATGCATTAAACTGTAATTCAAGCAAAGTTCATTCCCTGAAACTATATACTTTTAAAATTCTAAGAAGCTTTAGGGTATAAGTAGCACAGTTTTATTCTCAAAATTGAGGCAAAAGAAACTTGATCACGTTATCTAGGGACTTAGATAAATGAGGCATAAGAACTGACATTTACAGTAACTGGTTATTATTATAATATCTTTGGTTGGTTATAATAAAAAATGTGCTTGTCTTAAAATCATTAATTGGGGGCATAAGGTTTGGCTCGAAATGGAGGGAATCAAAAAGCTATGGGGTGAGCTTTAAAACAGAGAAGTGAGAAATTGATATCATTAAGGAGTATTCCATTTTCATTATTTTGAAAGAAAAAAAGAAAATCCTATCCCGATTTCTAAGTATTAAGATTATCTGACATCTGAAAGACTAGAAATAGTATTAAGAATTAGAAATCTGTTTTCTTTCCATATTATTTCCCTTAACAATATATCTTCTGAAAACTCTGTAAGTTATAAAGTTGATTTTAAATTTATTATCATCTCCAGATAACTGCCTGGTTAATCTCTGGACTAGTACTTAATTGAAACCCAAGATACTTCTTTTTATCTGGACTTAGACTTGATTCTCCTTACACCTTATTTCCTAAAATCTATCCTGATTAAAGCTTTATATCTGTGCCATGTTCTCTATTAGTTATAATCCTGTTTTGCTTTTCTTTTTGTTTTAAATTCTGGAGAGGAAAATCGTTTCAGTCATTTTACTCTAGTGAAGTGTATCAAACGACACAGTTTATTTAATATTCCCAGTGTTACAATTCAGTGGATCTGAGTGTTGTTTACCTGCTTTCTTCTCAACATCACCTCTGCCGACCAAAACCATTCAAAGAATAAAGAATATCACTGTAATTTGTGACAAGTCTTCACCAGATGTTCTTGGTCCAGTTACCTGGACAAAGGTTGAAAGACTGACTTGAGTTGGCACTAAATCAACTGAGACAGTGTTGAACTAGAATAGCAAAAATATAAATATGTGCCTTGTTGTCAAAGCAGAGTGTTAGATATTCACAGCATAAAGTGCCTTGTCACTTAGTTGGCAAAAAATAAAAGTGTCTGTATTCTTACTATTTTACTGTAACTGGTGGTTCTTGTACATTTCCTAAAGTCTTCCTGTTTACATGACATATTATTCAGCTTGATTCTTAGATCCACTCAAAGAGTGGCTCATTATTAAACAATGTGAATTTTTTTAAGAAGTTTAATTTGCGACATATTGAAAAAATAGACTATTTAAACTCAGGCTACTCCTTTAAAAAAATCAAAATTTTATTTAATATAATGGTAATATAAGTTTCCATGGATTTCTTGTTTCCAAAAAATTGAAAATTTCCACCTGTTTGTCGAAAAGTCTAAGATTATAGTCTTCAGAGACATTTTCAGTTGATTATTATTCTTAGGAAATTAGTCTACCATGTAATGCTCAGAATGTTCTTTACTTATTATTGTACTAGGAACTTTCTATTTTAAATTAACACACACTCCATCAATAGAGACAATCAGGTTTTTCTGTTTGTTTGCTTTAAAAATCAGTTTTCACAAAAATTGGTGATTCTAAGAGGATAATACAGTCCACTGCTTTAAAAAATAATTTACAAATACATTTCCATTACAGCACATATAAGAAGTTAATTGAAACAGCGATAGAATTAGTTTGACATGTTTTTGGTACTTATTCTTTATAACATCTTTCAACAGGACAGCTTTTACTGGCCCAACTTGATAGGTAAATAAACTGATCCTTAGAGAAACTTGGTCTCAATCAATGATTTGCCAAACATAATCACCTTTAAATCCAAGGTTATCTAACTTCTAACATAATGGGAATTCCACTGTATAATTTGGCATCAACAATAAAACTTAGGCAAATGATATTTGCAGTTTGGTATGACATCAGATCTATGATTCAAATTTAATGATGAACAAAGTTTGACTTTGTTTTCCTGACACATTCAACATATGCTTGGGGGGGTAATGTTGAAGTTGAAATATAAAATATGATAGTAAAATTATAAAACTTATCTATCAGTTTAGACTGTATCAATATAACCTCAGAAAACTTAGATTAAATTGTTTGCAGTTGCCAGTTGTCTACCAGAGTAGTTTTGTACACTTACCTATAAAAATGGAAATTGCATATTATAAAATAAATAAATTGAACAATGAATCAACTAACCAAAGAAACTAAGGACAATCAACAACAACAACAAGAACAAAAGACCCTGAGTGTTATTTTTCAACCATTAATTTATGTGAATTATTTTAGAGGAATATATTCACAACTTGTCATTTTATGAACTTTATTAGACTTTATATTTGATAGCTTTAAATTGTAAAATAGAACCATCATATTAGCTTTCTCAAAGATTCAAATTGTTACTATCATAAGTACAATCCAGCTTTTCAAGGAACTAAGTAGCTGAGCATAGCAGATATAAAAGAATAGAAGTAAACCTGAGAAATAATATATCATGCTGATCATCACACTTAACTTCACCCTTTCCAGCCAATGTTCATGCTTTTTTTTTATCTGCTGTGGTCAGAGTCTATAAACTATGGTATGAAAAGATTTTCCTACTGACAAAATTAAAATTTTTTTAGAGAAAATATCATTAATATAACTAATGTTATATGTGAAATTATAAAGGTTGATATAGTCTAGTTTTGCATTCAATACTGAATGATTAAGAGAGCATAAAAACAATAGCAGTCTTTCTTTTTCCTCAACATTATTTTATCAATTTATCTATACTGAAACTTAGGTGGTTTCTATAATTTGACTATTATAAATATTGTTGCAGTGAACATAGGAATAGAAATCTCTTTTCAAAATAATGCTTTGTTGCCTTGTGATATATATACGGAAATGAGATTGCTGTATCAGATGGTTATCATATTTTTAATTTTTTAGGTGCCTCCATATTGTTTCTTATAGTGGCTGAATCAGTTAGCATTTGCACTAACAGTATATGAGAGTTGCCTTTTCTCCACATCCTTATCAACACATTTATTTTCTTTTTGAAAATTGCCATTCTAGCAGGTATGAGATGATATCATATTTGTGGTTTTGATTTACATTTCCCTAATAATTAATGATGCTGAGCATCTTGCCATATACCTATTGCCCTCATGTCTGTCTTCTTTAGAAAAATGTCTCTTGATGTCTTCTATCATTTTTAGTCAGACTTTTCTTTTTATTTGCTGTTGAATTGTATGAGTTCTTTATATATTTTGAATATTCACTCCTTACCAGATATATGTTTTTAAATATTTCTCCTATTCAATACATAGCCTTTTCATTAGTTGGCAGATTTCTTTTGCTGTGCAAGGCTTTTTAATTTGATGTAATTCCATTTATTTTTGTTTGCATTGCCTTTGCTTTCAGTGTCAAATATGAAAAATCAGTGCAAAGACCATTGTAAAGAGACTTACCTGCTATGTGTTCTTCTAACTGTTGTACATTTTCATGTCTTGTGTTCAAGTCTTTCTTTAAACTTTCAGTTAACTTTTGTGGGTGATGCTTACCACAAAAGTCCAGTTTCATTCTTCTGTGTATGGATATCTAATTTTCCCAGCACCACTTATTGGAAAGACTACCTTTCCCTCGTTGTTATTCTTGGCTCCATTGTTATAAATTGACTTTATATATGTGTGCTTATTTCTGGATTCTCTATTTTGTCCCATTGATCTAAGTATCTAATTTTATGCCGGTATCATACTGTGTTGATTACTATGGCTTTGCAATATAGTTTGAAATCAGAGCATATGATACTTCCAGGATTGCTTTTCTTTATTCAAGATTGCTTTGATTATTTAGGATTATTTGTGGTACCATGCAAATTTTAGTGTTCTTTCTTCTATTTCTGTGAAAAAATGCCATTAGGATTTTTATAGGAATTTTTACAGGATTGCATTGAATCTGTAGATTGTTTTGGGTATTGTAGATATTTTAGCAATACTAATTATTCTAATCCAGGAAAGCGGGTTAACTTTTTATTGATTTGTGTCTTTTTATATTTCTTTGCGTTCTTTTATCAGTGCCTGATAGCTTTCAGAATATAGATCTTTATTTCTAAGTGTTTATTTTCTTTCTGAAGCTTTATAAGTGAATTTTTTCTTTCCAGTAGTTTATTGGTAGTGTGTAGAAACACAACTGATTTTTCAATATTCACTTTGTATTCTATAACTTTATTGAATAACTTTAGTTATTGTAAGAGTTTTTTGGAGAAGTTTTAAGTGATAGATATAGATATATCATATGATCTGCAACAGGGCCTTCCCTGGTGGCTCAGCAGTAAAGAACATGCCTTCCAATGCAGAGGACATGGACTTGATCCCTGGGTCAGGAAGATCCTCTGGAGAAGGAAATGGCAACCCATTCTAGTATTCTTGCCTGGGAAATCCCTGAACAGAGTAGGCTGGAGGGCTACAATCCATGGGATAGAAAAGAGTCAGACATGACTGACGCGACTTAGCACAGTACACATCTGTGATAGAGACACTTTTACTTCTTTCTCTCTGATCCAGATTCTTTGATTTATCTTTCTTGCCTAATTTCTTTGGAAAGGACTTCAAGTAACTATTTTGACTAAAAGTGGAGAGAGTAAACTAGAGGTACTTTTTTTAAAAAATTTAGCTGTTATTCTAAAAATTTGTATTGATTCTTAGGGATTGCCAATGGTTGGGTTCTCCTGAAGCAGGTACTGACAGAGCGTTTACTTGGCAGAATTGTTACTAGAGATGAACACTTGTGGGAAAGAGGGGGCGTGCACGGGGGATGGGGCTGAAGGGAATGTGGATTGCACAACAGTGCCACCACTGGGGGTAGATGGTCTGTTAGGATTGGCCATTAGTGGGTCAAATGGACAGACCCGTATGCCTCTTTTGAAATCAGTCTTTGGATGTGTGTGCTTCCCCAAGAATGGTATTCCACTTGGCAAAGTGATTCCTGTGACTAAGGACAACTTTGAAGTCTTAAAAGCTGGTGGCTGTATGTTCATAGTCCTCATAGCAGCAGGTTGACAGAATGTTCCTTGACAGGATGGAACATTACCATGGAACATCTGGAGAGGACATTACTATGTCCACCACAGAAATCTGGCTTTAATTCCATTCTTGGTCATGAGTTAGAAGTGCTAAAGCTACACTGCATATTGTAGCAGCCAATAGCCCTGTATGGCCATTTGATTTTAAATTAAACTAATTAAAATTAAACAAAACATAAAATGTAGTCATAGTGTTTTTATCTCACATGCTCAGTAGCCACATGTGGCTATTATAAAGGACTTCCATCATTAAGGAGCAGTCTACTGGATGAACACTACAGAGTAAATATCTAAAACAATGTGATTTTATACAAAATCTGGTGGTTATCTTCTGTTTTAGATCATCCATGAGACTGTTTCTGTATATAATCTTGAGAACTGAAGATTGTCTTTTTTACCACTTGAATTATTTAAAATCTATTTACAAAGCAGACTCTAAGAACCACATGTTGGGGATGCTTCATGAATTCTTTTATAGTTTAGTGTTGAACCAAAACATAGTTGAGTGCTCCTAAAGTAAACATTTTCCACTTCCAGTATTCTCTGAAGAGTTTTTGAATTTTAAGTATGTAAAAATAAATCTTGTAATGCTACTTTAAAGTGTTATTGCATTTGCTTCAAACTGCTGGCATTGTAAATTTCAGTCCCATACGATTTCATTTGAAGGATGCATCTTGGATGAAAAAAAATGTGCTCTACTTGTGTTTTGCCTATCAACAGCCACTTGGCCCTAAATTTTTCAGTGAGAATTAAAAAATTAAATCTTTGGAATATTATGTTTTTTTGAGAGATAACCTTCTCAGTGTCAGACTTTTGAGGAGTGTAAATGTGGACTGCTTAAAAACCTGACTTTGGAACCTCTTTTGCATGTAAAACTAGCTCTGCCTGGTAGAAGTAAGTCAGGTAATGATCCTTCTTTTCTAGATACCTGAGTAACATGAAGCAACATCCCCTGTATATTCACAAAGATTGTGACTTATGGGCTTACACCCCTGTAGGATTACAAAATACCCTCATAGCTTCCTATTAAGCGTAGGAGTTCCTGCAAGCCTTTCTTCTCTTTTCTCCCTGCTGCTGCTGCTGCTAAGTCGCTTCAGTCATGTCCGAATCTGTGCGACCCCATAGACGGCAGCCCTCCAGGCTCCCCCACCCCTGGGATTCTCCAGGCGAGAACACTGGAGTGGGTTGCCATTTCCTTCTCCAATGCATGAAAGTGAAAAGTGAAAGTGAAGTCCCTCAGTCGTGTCTGACTCTTCTCGACCCCATGGACTGCAGCCCATCAGGCTCCTCCATCCATGGGACTTTCCAGGCAAGAGTACTGGAGTGGGTTGCCATTGCCTTCTCCGCTTTTCTCCCTACCCTTCTCATTAATTCCTCAGGCTTTGGACTTGATAATATTTTTAAAATATATTTAGTAAATGTTAAGAAAATGGAGGGTTAAGCTACTCAGTTGGTTTTTTTTTTTTTACTATAAAACTTTTAAGCCTACTATTATTGTAATATGTTTTACAAAATTCCAAAAATAGTCAAGAAAGTTTCTAAAATATATTTGACCATGTAGTTCATTTCTGAGCAGAGCATCTGGCAGGACTATTATTTAGTCAAATCTTCATGGAATCACTGGCCTGAAGCACCTACCCCTTCTCCTTCCTGCCACAAATCCTTCCCCAGTTTTATGTGCTTACCTGTAGATGTATGGCTTGTACCTCAGCTTTTGCAGACTTTGTAGCTTAGGATACAGTGTAAAAAGGAATACAGAAAGCAGGAAAGGGCAGGGCTGATTATGTCACCTGTGATGGCAAAGTTAACACCTGCAGGTACACCTGCTTATGAGTCAGCAGGAAACAAAACAACAAGCAACACAAAAATAATCTGGTTGATTGTTTAACAATTAAAGTTGTAATTAGATTTGTAATTGAATTTTTGGTATAGTTTAGACCTGGGAAAATCAGTGTATCCCAGCTAAGCTTTTACACAGCATGATATGTTCTGGTTCATTGCTAACCACATTAAAAAATCTGTTTTTAAAACACAAATTCGAACAAAACTTGTAAACAGCCTTCTCTAACCAGTCCCTCAGGTGATTTTTTCCCATTTCAGTGACAGAACAGGAAATACAATTTTATCTTGGGAAAAATGATCAAGTGAAAGTTAAGATAATCCAGATGTACACATTTTCATGCAAGTCTAAAAAGATAATGTGTATTTTAAGGCAATTGTTTGTAGAACACATCTCATTGACATATTCACCTGATCTATGAACATACTTGAGTTGCTACCATGGTATCTGTGAGAAAGTCTTAGTCATTTCAATATTCAGAGAAAGCTCTGATGAGTATTAAATCAAGTAAGCACAGATCAGTTCACTATTTAGTAACCTTACTCAGTGATACTGGTTTTCCTAGGATGGCTTCTAGTATACTAGTGAAAACTGAATAAAACCAAGAAACTTTCTTTAGACTCAGGGTAATTATATTATACATAGACCAACCAGGGCACTTTTGAGAATAAAAGGGGTTGCTATGAATAACTATGTAAGGCAACAGGTATTTACTGGGTGTCATGATGACTGGGTTTCCCAGGTGGTGCAGTGGTAAAGAATCAGTCTGCCAATGCAAGAGATGCAAGAGATGTGGGTTTGATCCCAGGGTCAGAAAGATCTGGAGTAGGAAATGGCACTCACTCTGGTATTCTTACCTGGAAAATTCCATGACAAAGGAGCTTGGCAGGCTAGAGACCACAGTGTTACAGAGTTGGACACAACTGAGCATGCATGCTTTTTTTTTTTTAAAAAAATGATGACTATTTAGAATAAAACTGAGATTTTCCAATATACTTGATGATAGAATCCAGGTGAGAGATATATATATATTTAGTTAAGAGATGTTACAGCCTGAAACATATCCCCCCCACACAAATTCTTATGATGAAGTACTAAATCCTAGTAAGATATACTATTTCAGAATGTATTTAGAGACAGGGTCTTCAAAGAGGTAACTAAGTTATAATGAGGGTACTAGGGTGGACCCAAATGCAATATGCTTGATGTTCTTCTAAAAAGAGGAGCGAGGACACAAACAAACACAGAAGACACAGGAAGCAGATGGCCATTGACAAGCTAAGGAGAGAAGCTTCTGAAGAAATCAACCCTGCAGATACCTTGATCTTAGACTTCTAGCCTATAAAAAAATGAGAATATATAACCTTCTGCTGTTTAAGTCACTCAGTCTATGATATTTTGTTATTGCAACCCTAGCAATACAAGGGGAAGTTAAGAAAAATCTTCTTTGATTTTATCATGAAAAAAGAACAATGCCACAGTTGTCATCTTCAAGAAGAAAAACAAAAAATGCAGAATTCAACATCTATTACAGTAGCTCATCAGTCTCTGTTCCTGATTAGATGTAAGTTACTTTTTTCAGCAATTGCACTCATCTCACATGCTAGCAAAGTAATGCTTGGAATTCTCCAAGCCAGACTTCAACAGTACCTGAACTGTGAACTTCCAGTTCAAGCGGGATTTAGAAAAGGCAGAGGAACCAGAGATCAAATTGCAAACATCTAAAAAGTGCTAGAGTTCCAGAAAAACATCTACTTCTGCTTTATTGACTATGCCAAAGCCTTTGACTGTGTGGATGACAACAAACTGTGGAAAATTCTTCAAGAAATGGGAATACCTGACCTGCCTCCTGAGAAATCTGTATGCAGGTCAAGAAGCAAAAGTTAGAAATGGACATGGAAAACAGACTGGTTCCAAATCGGGAAAGCAGTACATCAAGGCAGTATATTTTCTCCTGGCTTGTTTAACTTACATGCAGAGTACATCATGTGAAATGCTGGGCTGGATGAAGCACAAGCTGGAATCAGGATTGCCAGGAGAAATATCAATAACCTCAGATATGCAGATGACACCACCTTTATGGCAGAAAGTAAAGAGGAACTTAAGAGCCTCTTGATGAAAGTAAAAGAAGAGCGTGAAAAAGTTGGCTTAAAGCTCAGAATTCAGAAAACTAAGATCATGGCATCTGGTCCCATCACTTTATGGCAAATAGATGATGGGGAAACAGTGACAGACTTTATTTTGGGGGGCTCCAAAATCACTACAGATGGTGACTGCAGCCATGAAATTAAAGGATGCTTGCTCCTTGGAAGAAAAGTTATGGCCAACCTAGATAGCATATTAAAAAGCAGAGACATTACTTTGCCAACAAGGTCTGTCTAGTCAAAGCTATTGTTTTTCCAGTAGTCATGTACAGATATGAGAGTTGGACTATAAAGAAAGCTAAGAGCTGAAGAATTGATGCTTTTGTTGGAGAAGACTCTTGAGAATCCGTTGGACAGCAAGGAGATCAACCAGTCCATCCTAAAAGAAATCAGTCCTGCATATTCATTGGAAGGACTGATGTTGAAGCTGAAACTCCAATACTTTGGCCACCTGATGCAAAGAACTGACTCCTTGGAAAAGATCCTTACGCTGGGAAAGACTGAAGGCAGAAGGAGAAGGGGACGATGGAGGATGAGATGTTTGGATGACATCACTGACTCAATGGACATAAATTTGAGTAAACTCCAGGAGATGGTGATGGACAGAGAAGCCTGGTGTGCCGCAGTCCATGGACTCGCAAAGAGTCAGACACAACTGAGCAACTGAAATGAACTGAACTGAACTTTTTTCAGCTTATGACTTAATAATGTTATCACTTGAATAAATTCATATAATTGGGAAGAGCCTAGTACCCCAGCCTTGACCTTAGCTCTTATGAGAGAAGGGTGTAGAATCCTGTCTAAAAGCTATTTCTGGTCCTTCATAAACAAAACTGGCCTTTCACTGCCCCTGCACTTGTAACACATATATTGAGTTTTTAGATTCACAAAGCTATGTGAGAAGTGTGATTTTATATTGGGAGCTAGAGAAGGAAGAAACGTTCTTAAAAGAAAGAAGGGCAGGACAGCCTGTGTTCAGCTAAACCTAAGGGAGGACACTTGAAAGAAAGCTCTGTGATGGGAAAGAGCTGATTCATTTTTAAGCTAGTGATGGTTAATCTTAAATTTTTCATGTTGTCCTTGTTTTGTTTGTGATTCTAAGCTTTCTTTCAAAGCCTGGTAAAGGCAACAGCTCTACATGGAGTCCTGTGGGCAGGTATTCAGAAAAGGCAGCATTTGTGGATGGTAAGGAGCTTGGAAATTGGGGAACCTCAGGATTGGGGTTCTTCCAAAAAAGTCCAGTCCCATGAAGAAATTAAAAATCATAACAGGGCCCCTGTTCTATAAGAACAGAGATGCTGGGCAGGTTATCAGTTTAAGAGAGGCAGATAAATGAGGGGGTGGGGAAGAGATTAAGTTCCTAGAACTATTAATGAAATGAAGAATTTTAGGTTCCAGGTAAATCCCAGGCACTAAAACACGGACAGGAGTACAAGGCTTTTGGGGTTCCCCTTAGATAAGTTTCAGACCCATCTTATACCTGCTCTGGGTCTGAGATTTCAGGGTACTGTCAAGTCAACCGAGGTGAAGAGGGGGTTTGGTGGAAGAATCTGAGTCATTACCTCAGATACACTAGACAAGGTGATGCACAGAGGGGAGGGAAGGCAGCCCAGAATTGTGTTGGTGTTGTACAGATTGGAAGCCTGGTAACTAGAAAGAGGGCAGGAGGAGGTTGAAAGATTCACTGACACAGAGCCTCGAGGAGAGCCCCGGGCAATACAGAGAGACCTGGAGGCATTGGGGCATGGTTGTGCTGCAGGCTGGGCTGGCATACATTTCAAAGCCATTGTTCTGCAAACTTCAGGAGAATGAAGTTAAATCTCGGAGTCAATGTTGCAAATAGTGACAGCCACATCACACATTGACTCTAGTCGTTAATCAAAAGATAGAGAGGCTTTGTGAACTGAGGGGGTTGGACTGAGGTATCTTCCAGCTTGGAATTGTCAGGTTCAGTTGGCTGAGTGTGATATGAAAAGATGCAGAGGTTCTGTGTGGTTTATTTTTTCTCTTTTGTTTTTATTTTCACTGATAGATGTGAATAATGAATCACAAATTTAGATTTCTCACATGGGAAGGAAACTTAGAGATCAGGAATGCACTCTGTTCCATATAAAAATGAGAGAGCAACAGTCTCATTTCTTCAGTTGCATGATTACATACCTGAGTCTATAAACAATAACTTACATTTACCTTTAATCCCTTATGGCGTATAGCTCTAGGCTGTGCACATACTCTTCTTGAATAAAAGAGTGAATATTATTAATGGAAATGGGCATGATATATGTGACAATAATTATATGAGATGATTGATGACAGCTCTGAGAGTTATACTATCCTATTTCCAAAAAACTGTAAGTAATAACATAATTTAAAAATATAATAATTTTAGAAGATTTATGAATCGCTTTGAAAAAGTATTTTTAGATAACTTCTCATAGACAAATGGAAACCAGATTAAGACTTTCTTTCTGAAGGTATGTATCCACTACCTATCTGGTTAGACTCTATGTCCAGAAGTAAAAGAAGAATATAATTTCAGGGATAACATTCTCTTGGGGGAAAAGATTTCAGAATTAATAAGGAAATGTTAAAATATGGACACTGACATGATATTTGATCAAAGGGTTATATCATTTTCTGAAAGAACTGTAACCCCAGCACATCACTATTTGTCTTTAATTAAATTATGTAGACAATTATGTTTAGCTTTTTGTGAGTTTCAAATTTGTGGCATATGATGTTACACAATCCCTGCTAAATCTCTAATTCTTTTACTTTCTCTAAACTAGAACAAACCATAAGATAGAGATCAGTTTTGGTAAATACAACTCAAAATTAGAACCAACCATAGAATGGAGATCATTTTGGTAAATACAATTCAAAATATGTATTACCATGTAATACGTAGTTCATTAGGCTTCTCTGGGGGCTCAGATAGTAAAGAATTCACCTGTGATGCAGGATACCAAGGTTCGATCCCTGTGTCAGGAAGATCCCCTGGAGAAGGAAATGGCAACCCACTCCAGTATTCTTGCCTGGAGAATTCCATGGGCAAAGGAAACTGACAGGCTACATTTCATGGGGTCTCAAAGAGTCGTACACAACTGAGCAACCAACACTTTCACTTTCTTTTGGGTGATTCATTATAAGAAATAGGAGAAATACAGTAAATTTTGTAAATATGACAGCCTAAGATATTAAGCCTATCCTGTTATAAATAAGATATAATTAGGATTACTGTAAATTGCATTTGAATATAATAGGGTAGATTATGATGACTCTTAGGCCACACTTTTCAGTGCAGGGATGGCCAGGTGATTTATATCAAAATGATGAACAAGGCCATGGATAAGTGAGCTGTGCAGAATCTAAATGTATGCTGTGTTTATTTCTCTCTTATGATAGAGCAGCTCTCAGTGTCTGGGGTAATGTACACTGGTATTTTTACCTTCTCTTACTCAAGGAATTCCTTTTAGAACCTGAACAGGTGAACAACTCTGTCTTAGTTCTACATAAAGGAGGCAGTCTCAGCAGGGAGTTTAAGAGTAGCATTGTGCTAGTTTAGTTTCTTTAAGTGGCCCTTGGATTATACAACCAAGCTCAGTCACACTGTTCAAGATGCTCGTCAGCAAACTTTTGGGATTGCTGAAGTAAAGAAAAAGTACAAATATCCATGATCATGGATTCTTCCTTTTCTCAAGATGTATTTATATGCCCTGAGAGTGCCATCCTTTGTAAGCATTGCTCAAGTGACTCTGATACGTGAAGCACATGGAGGCAAAAGAAGAGGCTCCTTATTCAAAAAGCTAAAGATCCAGAGGGGGCAGGCCTATTTTTTCTATTTTTTTGCTATATCTATTTTTTCCACTGGGAATTGGTATGAATTCTTTATCAGTATTTGATTTACAAATGCTTTTCCCTATTCTGTACATTTTTCTCACTGTCTTAATAGTGTCCTTTGCACAAAAATTTACTTTTGATGGAATCCAATTTATCTTTTTTCCCTTTTTAACTATTATGCTTTCAGTGCCATATCTAAGAAACCATTGCCTAGTTCAAGGGTATGAAGATATACACCCAAGTTTTCTTCTAAGTGTGTTACAGTTTTAGCTGTCACATTCAGGTCTCTGATTAATTTGGGGTTAATTTTTGGAATTGGTGTGGTGTAGGGGTCCACATTTATTCTTATGAATGTATATATCCAGTTTTTCACTACCATTTGTTGAGGACTGTTTTCCCTGTGTAATATCTTGGCATCCCTGTTGATAATAAATTATGCAGAAATATAAGGATTTATGTATGTATTCTCAATTGTGCGTGTGTTGAACTATGTGTCTATGCTTATGCCAATACCATGCTCTCTTGATTACTGTAGGTATTGTACTTTGTATCAGTCCTTTAGCTTTGTTCTTGTTTTGACTATTCTGGATACCTTGTATTTCCAAATGAAATTTGGACTAAATTTTGAAAAGTGCATAGAAGATGATCAAATTTTTGGATGTAAGGTTTTGGGAAAGAGAAGTGCCACTGAATATAAAAAGAAATACATCTAAATTCTATGCATGAGATAGATTCCAGGTAAAGAGATACACAAGCACTGAGATAAGTGAAACAGGTACTTTGTGATTGTGTATGGCTGGAACAGAGGATAAGGAGTTGTGAGAGATGAGGATGGAACAATATTTGGAGCCAGACCACAGTGAATTTGATCCTAGAGGCAGTATTTTGTTCTCTAGGCAGTGGAGACTTATGAAAGTTGATGGCAATCATTTTTTGTTGTTCCAAAATAAATACTTTTTCTTGCAAAATATTGGTATTCTCTTTGGATATTCACACACACACACACCCCCCATGTGTGTATGTATAACAATACACAGGTCACATATAATATATATGTATGTATGTATATATATGTGTGTGTATATATATATGTATATATATGTGTATATATATATATAATGTATGGCAACACAGGTTTGAACTGCTCAGGTCCGCTTATATTGAACATGTGAATTTTTTTCAACAAATATGTATTAATACATTATGTATTAAATGTGTAGTACTACACTGTCTCTGGTTAGTTGACTCCACAGATGCCAAACCACAGATACAGAGGACTAACTGTAAAATTATATGCAGATTTTCAACTGCATGGACAGAAGCAGCACCCCTAACTCATACTTTGTTTTCAAATGCAGGAGACGTGGGTTCGATCCCTGGGTAGGGAAGATTCCCTGGAGAAGGAAATGGCAACCTACTCCAGTATTTTTGCCTGGAAAATTCCATGGACAGAGAAGCCTGGAGGGCTACATTCCATGGTGTTGCAAAGAGTTGGACATGACCGAGCGACTGAGCATACACACATTGATACAGAGAGATATTTTAAACTAACCCCACCTTCCCAAATAATACAGAGATCCTCTAAAGCAAAATAAGTCTCAGTAAGTGCTCTGGATATTTTATAGTTGATTCCCCAAGATAGCCATTCAAACCAAACTGTAAGAGTGACTCTGACTTTACTAAATTATGCACACCAGGAAAGGCCAGAGAAATAATAAATTAAGAGAAAAATATTTTCCATTCTATCTAAAGACTCTATGATTTTTGTTTGTCTTCTGTTTTGGTGTTTAGTCAAAATTTCACAGCTATTGTCATCAGGTAGAGCTTTTCATCACGGCTGAATTTAATCACTCTGGGTGAATGAAGCTGTGCCTTATACTTTAATCCCTTTGGAAAAGTCTAATACAATATGGTACCAATCAGTCACATGTATGTGTTTAGTACAATGAAGTTGAGCACAGTATTTCTTCTGAATGCCCCAGATTGAACTACAGCTTTATAATTTTAACCACACATTTTCTATCAGAAGCATGAAAGACTCTGGTATAATTGTGTTAATAATAAATAACAATCACTGTTCTTTTTCAGTTTTCTCATGACAAATAACTTTCAAGGCATGCATACCCTCAGGTATGTAGAATTTCTCCATTGTACAGATGAAAAAATTGAGATTGAATGAATTAGAACTCTGCTTCTCTCCACCAATGACCCATTTCCATATTATTTTTCTTAACAAATTTTAGAGTCATTGAAGTTTGTTGCTGTGCTTGTGTTCAATCGCTTAGTCATATCTGATTCTTTGCGACCTCATGGACTGTAGCCCTCTCGGCTCCTCTGTCCATGGAATCTTCCAGGCAAGAATACTGGAGCAGATTGCCATTTCCTAGTCCAGAGGATCTTCCCAACCCAGGGATCGAAACTGCGTCTATTGTGTCTCCTGCATTGACAGGTGATTCTTTACCACTCTGTCACTCCTGGGAAGCCACATTTCCATATTATTTTTCTTAACAAATTATAGAATCATTAGAGTACTTTGCTATAAATTACAATACCTGAAGTAATTTTCTAAAATGTTTTGATGATCCAATTGGACAACTCAAAACAACAAAAACTAAGGAAAGATTAAATTACAGAAATTAAGCAAGGAAAGGAAGACCCTTTTACAATCTAAGTTTCCACAGTGCTGTTTAGTTCACTGAGCCACCTGGTCTTTCAAGCATCTTGTATGGATCTTTTCCACGTCTGCCTGGAGGCTGCATGTGGTTGGTTAAGTTTCTTCTTTCCACTCATCAAACTGCAAACACGTGGGCAGAAGAGATTGAAAAAATGGAGTGTTAATGAAAATATGCAGTGTTAACAGTACTCTGTCTGTTAAAAAGTATTAACAATGAAAGGGGACCATAGGGCAGGAAAGAGAGAATAACAAATTGAATGAGATGAGATAATGAATGGAACACTATTAGAGTGACCTACATTTTCATCTGTAAAAGGCAAGGGGAAGGTGATTAAACCAGTTTGGTTAAAAAAAAAAAAAAATCCTTCTGTGCTGCAAGATTCCGGAGCTTATTTCAATTTTGGAGTAACTCTGTTTCTGTCTCATAAACCCAGTCCTGCACCAGCTTTAATACTGACAAGCTGTTATTTTCTCTGCCAGGCTCACTCATGATCATGAACTGCTTTTATAAAGTTGAGAAAATTTCCATTAGTGCTGAAGAAAAAGGTTGACGTATTTACGTGTTGACTTCCAGGTGGATCCAATTATATGTGGCAGTTTCTTTGCCAAGTACATGAACATTAGCACTTCTCTTTGAGAAAAGGTTTTTTGATTTATTTAATCTGTTTCAACTTTGCAGTAGGCCTGGAATTCAGTAGTGGAAAGGGCAGGCAGCCACACCCAATATGTCCCACATAGTATGACGTCATTGGTCAAGTATGCTTACTCTGCCCAAAGAGACTCTGTGGGTGTGGTTATGAGAAACATGTCTTCTGCCAAACGTTTTCCTTTCTTCCTTCTTTCTCTTCTACTTTAAAGCATTAACTTGAATGTGGAAATAATTTCGCCATGACTTATAGTTTTGGTGATGTTTACATCTTTGTACTTTAGTTTGTATTATTTACTCAATGATTATTGACGTGAATCTATTGTGTAGATAAAAGGCCTTCCCTGGCTTATCCAGAAATATTGGATAAGTAGATATGGGTAGTGTTTTATTAATACTGGCAACATAATAAGCTAGATTTTAAAAATATATCAGCAGTTACTATTAATGAAAGTGAAAGTGTTAATCGCTCTATCGTATTTGATTCTTTCTGCCCTCATGGACTGTAGCCCGTCAGGCTCCTCTGTCCATGAAATTATCCAGACAAGAATACTGGAGTGGGTTGCCATTCCCTTCTCCAGGGGATCTTCCCAACCCAGGGACTGAACCCAGGTCTCCTGTGTTGCAGGCAGATTCTTTACTGTCTGAAAAAAACTTCTCAATACTTTATCTCATATTCATTTTTTATCCTTTAATATTCCAACAATTCAGAAAAACAATTTCTTGAACACTTATTTTACACCAACCACTGTTATAAATGTTGTACAAATCTTTACTCTGAATTTCACAATTTATGTGGTAGGTATTTTCATTATTATTGGTATTACTAATACCCACTTTATAGCTAAAGAAAATGAAGCAAAAAGAGATTAAATAGGTTTCTCCCAAATTACACAGGAAATAAGTGGAGAATTAGAGTTTGAATTTAAGTATTTTGAGTCCAAAATCTATGCCCTTATTCACTACATTATGTAGCCAAAGTAGCTAGTCAGCATTGTCAATATTCTGCAAAAAAAAAAAAAAAAAGAAATATATTGAAACTCAGGCATAGTTACTCAATGAGTAACTTTCCTAAAGTACTAGTACTTCATCAATTCTATTCTTCAATACTATACTCTATCATGATCAATTCTATAGCTGACCCTTAGAAAGTACTCAGTGAATGTTAATTTAAATATTATTAAAGAGATTTATGAAGGGGATTTAATTTTTTTTCTTTTAGTATATGTTTTAAAGAATTATTAGAATTATATGTAGATAGATTTTAAACTCAAAGAGTAAAGGTGAAAAATATCCTCTAATAGTAGGAAAACAATCAGAGATATGTTCCCAAAGAGACTTTTTTTTCCTATAAAATTTTTAGTCTAGTTTCTATTTACAATTATTTAAAAATATTGGCTATATTCCCCGTGTTGTACCATACATACTTGAGCCTGTCTCACACCCAATAGTTTGTAACTTCCACTCCCCCACCCCTATATTGCTCCCCCCTCACTGATAACCACTAGCTTATTCTCTATATCTGTGAGCTGCTTCGTTTTGTTATATTCACTAGTTTGTTGGTTTTTTTTTTAGATTCATATATAAGCTAATCATATAGTATCTGTCTTTCTTTGTGTGATTTATTTTGCTTAGCATGATGTCTTCTGAGACCATCTTTATGGCTGCAAATGGCATTATTTCATTCTCTTTTATGACTGAGTACTATTCCATTGTATATATGTACCATATTATCTTTATCCATTTATCTGTTGATGAATGGATAAAACACCCAAGTGTCGTTTCCATGTCTTGGGAATGGTATATAATGCTGCCATTATTGGGGTACATGCATCTCTTCAAATATATCAGGATATTTAAAAATACCTTCTGATATATCTTCCTTTTGAGGTCAGTTTCTCTCCCAGTACCCTGTCTACCATATTGGATCCAGGAAATGAGAGTATCAAATGCCTCTTCCTGGAGAACAAATATATGATGTTAGGGAGGAGACAGAACCTTTCTGGTTAGGAAGGAGAGAGAAAGTGACTGAGCAAGTTCTGCATTTAGTAGTACTACTCCAGCTTGATCCCGCATGGTGATCACAGTGGAAGAGAAGTTTGCTGTATTTAGCAAGAGAAGACCCAGAAGACTGGGGGCACTGAGAAGTTTTCCTCAGCATTTATGCAGCTTAGAATAAGACCCACCATGGAAGATACAGAGTGTGATAGTTTTGAATCTATTGGCTGGCATAGGACACTCTGTGAACCTACAGCACCATCACAAAGAACCTTCCATGGGCAGCCTAAGCTGACTGAGAGCCAGCAAATGTACACCATCAGTTTTGGGTGAGATCAATTCTTAAATGAAATGGGAGCTTCACAGTAGCATTGGGGAAGAATTTATGTAAGTTGTTGGTATTCACTAACTCAATAGCAGTTGTCAGTCAAATATTTAATAACCAACTAACAGAAATTGCTGTTGAGGTTTGCAAAATGCTAGAAGATCCTAACATGATCTGCATAGGGATACCGGGTCCACTTTCCTACAAAGACAATAAAAAGCTTCTTGTTGAAACAAATACCATGTTTGAAAATTTACCCTCCCTAAGATAGTGTAAAGAAAACAGACTGAGATTTATTTAATTGGCAAATCTGTTCTTCCAATTGTCCAGGGACAAAGGAGATGGATGAGAAAGTATGTATCATCTGCATTAAAATTAAAAATTCAAGCTGCTCATTTTTGCATGTTTGGGTATAATGTGTACATCTTTCTCTGATCTCAAGGATGTAATTGTATTACATTTTTCTGAATATATAAATAAAATATATTCATTATACAAATTCAAACAGTATATAAAATATGAGGAAGAAAGTTAAGGCCTTCTGCAGTTCTATCACACTTAGATAACTTCCAAGGATACCTAATGGCCACTCTTTTATACATCTTTATAAAAAGACCCTGATGCTGGGAGGGATTGGGGGCAGGAGGAGAAGGGGATGACAGAGGATGAGATGGCTGGATGGAATCACTGACTCGATGGATGTGAGTTTGAGTGAACTCCGGGACTTGGTGATGGACAGGGAGACCTGGTGTGCTGCAATTCATGGGGTCGCAAAGAGTCGGACATGACTGAGCGACTGAACTGAACTGATAATGTAGTTACAAATATATAAATATGTGTCTATGTATGCACATGTGTGTACCTTTATTATTTTACCTAATGGGATCATATATATTCCATATGCTATTTTTCCTGCACATCTTCCCCAAACATTTTATCTTTATCCCACTCAGACAATGGAATTTTCTTTCTTTCAATCAAAATGCTTATTCACCTCACAAAAGATATGCCTAGTGAAAACTAAAGGTTTCCTTTACCCACTCTAGTGGAGTCAACATTATGTATGTTATATATGTGAGTGTTTCACATATCAGTCAAGATGGCTCAATGACTCTTAAAACAGAATGATAGGGGAAAAAATGCATTTTTCAGTTCCTTTGTGCTCTCATTAAAAACATACACTGTGAAGGCTGTCACAAATCTACCCCAACTATCTCATTTTACAGATGAGGAAACCAAGTGCAAGAGGTTTAAATGACTGGCTCAAGTTTCAACAACTTGTTAGAAGCAGAAAATGTGCCCCCCTTATTTGAATCCCAACAAGAAACTGAACATCTTACAGGAGCCGAATGACCACTTTGAAAAAAAAAAAACGTATGAACAATAATGATTACAATGTATTGACCATCTATTAAATGTCAGACTGTGCTGGGCTTTTATACAGATTTAATTTTGCAAGACAAGTATTACTGTTAATCACAAGTATTATTGTCAAAATTTTATAACTGAGGAAAATAAGGGCACAGGCAGCATGTCACTTGCTCACAACAAGGAGCCCCTGACTCCAGAGACTGCGCTGCTGCTACTGTACTGGGCTGCCTTCCAACAGCAGCGCCTGAAAACAGGGAAGCTGGTGACTCAGGGCTTGTTAAGCTACGCTCAGCACTAATTTTCAGCTTTCAACAAATACTGCTGATACCTCTCCCTTTTATCAAGTGATGAATTCAGCCAAACAGGCCTTGGATTATCTAATCTCTTTCCAATTGGCTAGCCCAGGATCTACTAGCTGGTAAAGCAGATTTATGCTTTGTATTTTATAAATGGAATTGATGCTATGTAAATTGACTATTGACTATGCACTTACATGGAGTATTTAAAACCAAATATACTAGGTCTACACCCTAGGGCTTCATGTTATACTCAGAGCACCAAGGGGGAAAACGGAAATAGAGGCAATTGCTTTTAGTTTCTACAAGAGCACACCACACAGGCATACGGTTGTATTTAGGGGGCCGAGGAAAGGAAGTAGGCATTGTCTCCTTGGTAGTAACTCCCTCATCAGCACTTACTCATGTAGCAGTAGTAGTAGTACTAAGAAAACAAAAAAGATATTTTGGTCTATATCTTCATCGTGGCTTTATGTCAAAATTTCATTAAAGAAATTTAAAAAAACATTATTTTAGGTTAATACACAGCACATACACAGTAAGAGATCTGATGTCTTAAAGAGACCAATGCAGGTTTCAAAAGCCCAGTTCTGTCTACTAAATCTATATCCTTACTCAGTGGTGTTCCTAATTTAAAGAAGGATATTTGTGGAGGATTATCATAGACCTTTGCATTAGTTTTCAAAGGCTCTTGTAACAAAGTACCACAAACTTAGGTGGCTTACAACAATGGAAATTTATTCTCCGAGTTCTGGAGGCTAGAAGTTAAAACTCAAGGTGTCAGTGGGGCCACACTCCCTCTCAGCTACTAGAGGAGGGTCCTGCCTTGTGTCTTCCTAGCTTCTGGTCATTTCCAGGAATCCTAGGGCTCCCTTTCTTTCAGATGCATGTTCCAGTTTCTGCTTCCATCCTTACATGGCTGTCTTCCTTCTGGTGTGACTGTGTCTGTCTTTACAGTGACTGGATTCAGGACCCATATTAATCTCGCATGACTTCATCTTAATTTAAATATCTTAATTACATCTTCAAAGACTCTGGAGATACTGGAGATGAGGACATCAATCTATCATATTTTTTAGAGAATATAATTCAACTTACTACAAGTTTTTTTTTTTCCTTAACTTTTCAAAGTACTCTTGGAGAATAACAGTTTATGATATTTAGAAAATACAACAAAACATCACTTTTAATATTACCAAATAGATATACATTATTAACAGTTATATTTTTTATGTAAAAGTACTTAAAGGGACATTCATATATAGCTTTTTAAAAAAGAGTTAAGAGGGAAGTGGCTTGTGGGCCATATTATGGGCAGGTGCTGTTTTTGTCTCAGGAGCTATTCATGTCATTAAAGGCTTCTATGAAGAGGCTGCGTTTATGAAGTATGGTTCTTTGAGAGGACAAGCACCACTTACTCTAACTTATGTTTTGCTTGTTATTCCTCTGTTAAGTGTGTTTGTGGATGTGAACTGAAGAAAGTTTGGAGAGATGGAGGTTCATTATTTCTCTATTGGGGAAGAAAACCCCATGGGTTCATATGGCTACCATGTAGCAGTGTACTTCTTTCTTTTAAACTGTGTGAGAATCTGATGAGTCTGGAAATCAAGGTTAGGGACCTTCTACCTATTTGTTGGTTTCCTTTCATATTAGGTGCTGGTTAGCATATGCAGGGTCCAAGTGGAAGAGGAAATCTCAGGCTCAATGTCCCAGGCCCAGGAGGACACAGATTGAATTGTGTTTTTCATCCTTTTCTTTCATGTGCCTGGCACAATGTCTGAAATGTAAGTATTGGATAGATGGAAAGATGGATCACCCATACTCCTAGGAAAGAGTCTCCCAATTTAACAATTTGAGTCACAGTGTGGGAGAGCCAAGGGTTAGAGTAGACTGTTTCTTCTACTCTTTATTCTTCTTGTTACCTCATTAGCCTCTGGAAAAATATCTCCTTCTCAAAAATAACTTGCTTTTTATTGAATCTCTAAAATCCTAAAATAAACAACTGTAAATTGTAAATACAATTCTACTAGGAATCCAATCCTTCCTTTTTCTCAAAAAGGGTATTTTCACACACAGACAGCCCTGGTATTTTTTAATTTAAAATAGAAATAGATGAACTTAGAATAACTTAGCATATACATAGTTTTCCTGAGGAGGAAAAAAAAACAGTAGCTTTGAAACAATAAAATGTGAATCACACATAGCTGGAATTGTGATTTAATATGTTCAGTAAATATGCTACAAACCTGTAAATTGTACAGGTTGCCTCATATAATGACTACAAAGACCATGTAGGTGAAATGTAATAAGCATTGGGTTATTTGGCAAAGCCCCATTCATTTTATTAATTTTATCTAAGGTAGTTTTCTGCTGTTTAAAAATAATAATACATATTGAAATAAATATCCATAACCATATAAATATGTGTATGTGTATAGGGAAAAATAAGAAGCATATTTATAATTGCAAGTTTATACATGAATATTTCTAAGTTTATACACATACACACTCTTGAGTGAAGTTGCTCAGTCATGTCCAACTCTCTATGACCCCATGGACTGTAGCCTGCCAGGCTCCTCCGTCCATGGGATTTTCCAGGCAAGAATACTGAAGTGGAGTGCCATTTCCTTCTCCAGGAGATCTTTCCAACCCAGGGATTGAACCCGGGTCTCCTGCATTGCAGGCAGACTCCTTACCATCTGAGCCACCAGGGAAGTTAGCATCAAAACAGATATTTTTCATATATAAATATTATTTTTTCATATACCATTAGCTAGTATTATAGATTTAAAATGTTGAATAAATAAAAAAAATTGATCTTTTACTTTAAGTAATAGAAGAAGAGAAGTTGAATAGAAGGAATGAGGAAGGAAGATACATAAAACACTGATGGCAGGGGTTGTCTCCACACTGGATTGTCTGACATGCTCCTGAATTTGCATATGTGCAGAGATTTCAGGGAGACCACAATAGGAGTGAGATAACCTCAGAGTATGAAGGAATCTGGTGCAGCTTCTCTAAACAAACGGTGGAATTGGAGGAATGATGGGAACATGCTAAATGATAAGGAGAGTGGAGTTTCTCCAGGAAATTCCCAGTCAGCCACTTGCGGGTGGGGAAAGTGCTTCCCTCATCTTAAAGATACTGCTTCAGAGGAACAAATGAGCTGCCCCAGTAAATCTTCATCAGTTTTATCAGAGCTAGTAAGGCATTGCAGATAGTCTTCAGTGATGGGATGGGCCCTCCTTAACCAATTTGGTCCTGAGTTTAAGGTTAGTGATGCCATGCTTGCCCCAAGAGGGTATGAGGAGGTTTATTATTTGTAGCAAGAGGCATTCTGCAGAAAGCAAGTACTGCAAGTAGCTCACAAGGTCTGCAATAGCTTGAAGAGCAAGGAAGGGAGATTGGCTTGTTTTGTTGTTGTTGTTTTTGTGTGTGATTAAAGGATGCAGCCAGGCAGAAGGTTTCTGTACATGGCTTGAACTTCCAGCAGCAAGAGGGGAGCGCTGGGTTTTCTAGACAGTTTGTCCACCTGTAGGGCTGAGGGCAAGAAGGAGGGATAAAGCTTAGAAGCTCTCAATAATATCTAAAACTGGACTCAGATTCTTTACTACACAAAAGAATCCTAATGTACAATCTACTGAGACCTCATATGACAAATTCAACACCCCCAAATTCTGATTGCAAGAAATTTAGTCCCCAGTTAAGGTAGTTTGAGAATATTTCTTCAAGTTTCTTACCTTATTACTAGAGATACATCAAATATTTTCCTTTCTTTCAGCCATAGGATATATTGTGCTGCCATTCAAAGTCTATCCTCAGTGCCTTCAGAGTCTTCATAGGGACAACATGCACACTCTCAATAAATAATACCTTACTAGGGAGCACTTTAACAAAGGAGCGAAGCTCAAGATTTGTTATGGGACTGAGATGGAACTGAGAGAACTGAGTAACTGCCTAAAAGGAGTGCGAAGACATGATATGAAATGGGAAAAGAAAATGTTTTATCTCTGTCAAAATTTTGCTGCATTACATTTCTGTGTGTATGTTAGAAAACTAAAAGACACAGAAGTTGTAGCCCAATATGAGCTTTCACAGATAACTGTTAAACCTGCCACTTATTCCTGGCATGCTTGGACTCAAGCAGATAGTCATTATTTCTCCAGCTATTGTTTTCTTGAAATCAATGAACTCAAAGATAGGGCATTCGCACTAATTCAAAAGAATGATGCAGAGTTTCTGCTATTTTCTTTTAAGACACTGTGTGTATGTTTGTGTGTGTGTGTGGTTTTGTGCTATTATTCATTTACAATCCTGATGTATTTCATTCCAAGTTTAAAGAATCCAATTCTCTACTTTTGATTTCAGAAAATTTGAATAAGAATATAAATATCCACTCTCTATATACTTTTACTTTATGTTTTGGCTATTCAAGATTCTTTAAAAACTTAAATAAAACAACATAGCTTTCTGTATAAGTAATTTATTACAGGTTGTAATGACTTTAAAGAATTTCAGAAAGTGAGAAGACTAAGATGTGTCAACTCTATGTGGTTTACCCAAGGTCACAAAGCTACAAAGTAATAGAGCTGATTTCTTGCTTTTCAGCCAGTTGTCCTACTATTGTTTTCAGTGTCATAAAAACTTAAAATATTTCTAAAAAAATTTTAAGTTGTATTGATTTGCAGGCTGGCTTGGTAGAAAATGATTTGAAATCTAACAACCACTTATTTGGAAACATCAAATTCCCTCTAATCTAGTTTTCAAATACAGCGGTTTTTCACTCAGCATATTTTGTCAAACTGCTTAGTATATAAAATAACCTCTGTGTTTGTGACAGAGCCAAATGATAACTACCAAGGATATGCCTTCATGATGACCAAGAATCATATGGAAATTTCATCACTTAGAATTGCCCATACATTAAAACTCTAGTAAAACATTTTTAGAGAAAATGATCAAATGGAAGAAGCAACAATAATGTATCTTACCAATGACACCTTGATGGTGACCAACACTTTGAGATCAGAAAAGATTAGATATGTAATCTAACCCAATCTTTAAATTAAGTGGAAATTGCTATTATTTAGAAAACTAAATGATATTCTGAAATTTATTGTAGGTTGTTTAAAATGCATGAAATGGAATTACCTTATATACTTACAACTGATAATAGGAATATGATAAAATCTTAATAATAACAGTAACAATCAGGGATTAGTAGGGAGAAAAATCTTTTTTTTTTAGGGCCTAGTTACATTAAAGTTACTGACACCTCCTAAGAAAAAAAATATTGGCAATTCCTTTTCAGAGATGATTCAGTCACATATATATTTTTCTGTACCTTAAGGCTTGTATTTTTGAAACAGAAAATATTTATTAATTGGATTTAAATTATTTAAATTTTGCATATATTTCTTTTTGGTATAATGCACTTCTAGGGCACAATAAAATGTTAATTATAAAATAAGATAGATGTCCCTTCAATCCCTCAGCCAATAAGTTCAGAAGGATCAGTATTGTAGGCACTACAGAAAACAATGGGAAAGGTTCATGCCACTGTAACCACCCACACTGACTTTGAATTGGTTAAAGTGTCACAAGATACCAGGTATCAAAATTTGTAAGAGTCCAAGTTTGGACTTCAGAAACCAGGATTTTAATCCAGTTTTAGAATACTATGGCACTCAGAATCTGTTAAAACAGCCATCCTGGGTTCTTTTATATGGTAATGATAACAGCAAAATCTACTGGAGAAGATGACCAGGAAGATTTCATGTAAATAAAGCTTTAAGATAATGCCTTGTTAACCCTTGTTGAACCCCATTGTGAGTTCAGTAAATGGTAGCTCTTATCATTGTTATTTGACATGAAGTGGAATAGAGAATAATTAACAACTCAATTTTGGTGACTACAGTAGTTACTAAAAGTGTTACCAAATGTGACTAGTAAAATATAAGCAAGAGCTTGACAAAAACATAGGGAGACAATAGAAAGATTGTCCCCATGATGGGAAATAATAATCAGAAGTAGGAAGAGTGTGAAATTATTGAGCATCGTAAGAACAGCCTGAGTAGGGTGGAGTGAGAACTCCCTATTTTGGATAGCAACAGTAGTTGTAATAGGGCTATAATATAATGTCTGTTTGATCCAGGTTCTTGGAAACTAATGGAGAAGAACCTAAACAATATCTCCCAAGTGGTTTCTCTTCTCTGCACTGAATTGATGTTGAGAGAAGTGGGCTGTAAAACTAAGAAAAGAGCAAAGTCCTTAAGACCCTTGATATAACAGAAATGCTTGGAACATTGACTATTATTAGACTTTTAAGGAATGTCTATGGCATATAAAAGCTTTTGCTCCTGAAGAAAGAAAATGCCATTGCATTCATGTTAAAGGTGGAAATAGCTATATTTCTTACAAAAAGCTGTAAAAAGAAGAGAAGCAAAAAGAAAAGGGGAAAAGGAAAGATATATCCATTTGAATGCAGAATTCCAAAGAATAGCAAGGAGAGATAAGAAAGCCTTCCTCAGTGATCAATGCAAAGAGATAGAGGAAAGCAGTAGAATGGGAAAGACTAGAGATCTCTTCAAGAAGATTAGAGATACCAAGGGAACATTTCATGCAAAGATGGGCTCGATCAAGGAAAGAAATCCTATGAACCTAACAGAAGCAGAAGATATTAAGAAGAGGTGGCAATAATACGCAGAACTGTACCAAAAAGATCTTCACCACTCAGATAATCATGAAGGTGTGATCACTCACACTCACCTGGAGCCAGACATCCTGAAATGTGAAGTCAGGTGGGCCTTAGGAAGCATCACTACGAACAAAGCTAGAGGAGGTAATGGAATTCCAGTTGCGCTATTTCAAACCCTAAAAGATGATGCTGTGAAAGTGCTGCATTCAATATGCCAGCAAATTTGGAAAACTCAGCAGTGGCCACAGGACTGGAAAAGGTCAGTTTTCAATCCAATCCCAAAAAAAGGCAATGCCAAAGAATGCTCAAACTACCGCACAATTGCACTCATCTCACACGCTAGTAAAGTAATGCTCAAAATTCTCCAAGCCAGCCTTCAGCAATACATGAACTTCTAGATGTTCAAGCTGGTTTTAGAAAAGGCAAAGGAAGCAGAGATCAAATTGCCAACATCTGCTGGATCATGGAAAAAGCAAGAGAGTTCCATTCCAGAAAAACATGTATTTCTGCTTTATTGACTATGCCAAAGCCTTTGACTGTGTGGATCACAATAAACTGGAAAATTCTGAAAGAGATGGGAATACCAGAGCACCTGACCTGCCTTTTGAGAAACCTGTATGCAGGTCAGGAAGCAACAGTTAGAACTGGACATGGAACAACAGACTGGTTCCAAATAGGAAAAGGAGTACGTCAAGGCTGTATATTGTCACCCTGCTTATTTAACTTCTATGCAGAGTACATCATGAGAAACATTGGGCTGGAAGAAGCACAAGCTGGAATCAAGATTGCCGGGAGAAATATCCATAACCTCAGATATGCAGATGACACCACCCTTATGGCAGAAAGTAAAGAAGAACTAAAGAGCCTCTTGATGAAAGTGAAAGAGGAGAGTGAAAAAGTTGGCTTAAAGGTCAACATTCAGAAAACGAAGATCATGGCATCTGGTCCCATCATTTCATGGGAAATAGATGGGGAAACAGTGGAAACAGTGGCTTTTATTTTTTTGTGCTCCAAAATCACTGCAAATGGTTTTCAGCCACGATATTAAAAGATCCTTGCTCCTTGGAAGAAAGGTTATGACCAACCTAGATAGCATATTCAAAAGCAAAGACATTACTTTGCCGACTAAGGTCCATCTAGTTAAGGCTATGGTTTTTCCAGTGGTCATGTATGGATGTGAGAGTTGGACTGTAAAGAAAGCTGAGTGCTGAAGAATTGATGCTTTTAAACTGTGGTGTTGGAGAAGACTCTTGAGAGTCCCTTGAACTGCAAGGAAATCCAACCAGTCCATCCTAAAGGAGATCAGGCCTGGGTGTTCATTGGAGACACTGATGTTGAACTGAAACTCCAATACTTTGTCACCTGATGTGGAGAGCTGACTCATTTGAAAAGACCCTGATGCTGGGAGGGATTGGGGGCAGGAGGAGAAGGGGATGACAGAGGATGAGAGGGTTGGATGGCATCACCAACACAATGGACATGGATTTGGGTGGTCTCCAAGAGTTGGTCATGGACAGGGAGGCCTGGCGTGCTATGTTTCATGTGGTCGCAAAGAGTTGGATATGACTGAGTGACTGAGCTGAACTGAACTGAAAGGTAGAAACATCAGGAGCCATTAAAGAGTCTTTTGTGTGTGTGTGTGTGTGTGTGTGTGTGTATGTATGTGTGTGTGTGTGTGTGTGAATCACTCAGTCCTGTCTGACTCCGAGACCACATGGACTGTAGCCTACCTGGCTCCTTTGTCCATGGAATTTTCCAGGCATGAATACTGAAGTATGTAGCCATTCCCTTCTCTAGGGGATCTTCCCAATGTAGGGATCAGACCTGGGTCTCCTGCATTGTAGGCAGATTCTTTACTGTCTGATCCACAGGGAAAGTGCATGGAAAAGTCTTAAGCAGTTATAATTAGCATTATATTATGTTAAGATAAGCGCTTTCCTGGTGGCTTAGCTAATAAAGAACCTGCCTGCAATACAGGAGACATGGGTTCCATCCTGGGTAGAGAAGACCCCCTGGAGAAGGAAATGGCAACCCACTCCAATATTCTTGCGTGGGAAATTCCACAGATGGAGGAGCCTGGTGGGCTACAATCCACCAGGGGTCACAAAAGAGTTGGATACAACTTAGCAAGTAAACAACAACATGGTAAGGCAAACTGGGCAGCTTAGTGCATGTTGAAAAGGAAGTGAGAAGAGGGGAGAGGCATAAAGAATCTGAAGCCACTGAGAAAGTGACCTGTAACAGGTGTAAGTTCTTGGGCTGGCATGTTTTTGGAACTACTAACTTCATTTCTCACAGAGCCCTTGCTGCTGAAATGGTCCATTGTAATGTGAGAGCTATGAGCATGCTCATAATGTTTTAATGCTGTTATTTTTTTCTGGAGAATGTGAAAGAATGGGGTCCCCTTGAGGGAGCTGAATTGCCCCAATACCTCCAATCTCTTGTGTCTACTATGAAGTCCTCTTGGCTCAGGGTATTTTCAAACCACACTACTTTCCTAGTCAGTCATCTCACTTTACTCTCAGTGAGTGATGGATTCTTCTCTTTTTAAAGTGAGAAATAATCTTTTAAACATTTTTATATCCTCTCCCCGCTATTTTTTTTATTCCACTTGGCTTGCTTTAATAGACATATTCCACCCACATGGAATCCATTTTCTTCTTACTCTTTGAAAAATGAGAAAAGTAACCTACACTAAGGAATAGGTCACAAAGATCAATTGAGGAAAAGTGACAGGCCATGCTGCTGAATTATTTAGGCTTGATTCATCTTAAGTTGGTTACATTTGTCAAGGACAACTAAGAAATTATAAGACAAAAGGGATTTTTCCTAGGAAAATCAGAATTAAGCTTCTGCCAACACTCTTACTACATTATTTTTCTTTTTCATTCTCTCTGTAAGATAAGGATCATTCCTTATCTTTATGCTGAAAACCTGCAATTATGGATAGGCTGTAAATTATAATTACACAGAATATTTTCTTCTTTATAAGAAATAATTGTTCTACTGATTTTCCCTTTGTCCTATTAGATGTCATATTTTTATAAGAATTCTAATGTTCGTGGTCAGCAGCAGTCTTACCAATATGCCATCCTTCCTGCTAACAAGTTTATTATACAGTATTTGCAACAAACATACAGTTATTGAATTGCTCATGGTTTTGAGTCTGACTTGAGATTCTGGCAGAAGTAAAGTAATGTAAATGATGACGCATTTTCAGCCTTCTTCACATTAGGGGAAAATATATATATTTATATATATACACACCAGGTACCACTGTGGCTATATCAATCAAGGTCTAGCAGTGGGGTTTGGAGAGGATCTATTTTAAGTGCTGTAAACAAAGGGACTTCTTAAAAGAATTTTATGGGGCAGGCACAACTGAAAAGCTCGGTAGGGGATGATAAGGAAACCTAGAGGAAAGATGTCAGTGCCAGACACTAGCTGACATGGAAACCTGGGAAATGCTAGAGGGGCCACGGTCTCCTACAAAGTCCAGGAAAGCCTGACATGTGGGAGTTTCCCCTTAAGGACAACTTGGCTTGGCCAGCAGATGGGTTTAACTTAGACAGTCACATCAAAGGAAAAGAACTTTGAGATCTGAAATGCATGTCTTTTGATGTGAAAACCACAATATTCTCATGTGAAGTATAGTTCAAAATGCTTCATTTTCATAAGGTTCTTAGAACTAAGCAACAGAAGTGAACAGGTGATTTTGCCTATTATTAGATTCCTACTAGTGGGTTCATTCTGTAACTCCCTTTCTGGATACACACATATATAGTTGGTGTTTTGTTGTTGTTGTTGTTGTTTTTAGTTTTAATGTGCAATCATTTCTTCCTTGTCCTTCTAACTTTAATACCATGACTCAGAATATCCAAATTATGTTTTCATGTAATTATGGTAGCATTTTCGATTTTTCATTCTTTTTTTTAATTATTATTATTTTTTTAGATGCTAGATGTCTTTTTTTAAAATATAAACTTATTTATTTTAATTGGAGGTTAATTACTTTACAATATTGTATTCGTTTTGCTATATATCAACATGATTCCGCCATGGGTGTACATGTGTTCCGCATCCTGAACCCCCCTCCCACCTCCCTCTTTGTACCATCCCTCTTCATTCTTTACAGAAATAATGACTGATGTAGGAACTCTGATTAATTCACTGGATTAGGAAGTTGAACTATTTCAAATTCTAAAAGATGATGTTGTTATAGTGCTGCACTCAATATGGCAGCAAATTTGGAAAACTCAGCAGAAGCCACAGGACTGGAAAAGGTCAGTTTTCATTCCAATCCCAAAGAAAGGTAATGCAAAAGAATGTTCAAACTACTGCATAATTGCACTTATCTCACACACTAGCAAAGTAATGCTCAAAATTCTGCAAGTGAGGCTTCAATAGTACATGAACTGTGAACTCCCAGATGATCAAGTTGGATTTAGAAAAGACAGAGGAACCAGAGATCAAATTGCCAACATCTGTTGGATCATTGGAAAAGCAAGAGAATTCCAGAAAAACATCTGCTGCTGCTGCTGCTAAGTCGCTTCAGTCGTGTCCGACTCTGTGTGACCCCATAGATGGCAGCCTACCAGGCTCCCCCATTCCTGGGATTCTCCAGGCAAGAACACTGGAGTGGGTTGCCATTTCCTTCTCCAATGCATGAAAGTGAAAAGTGAAAGGGAAGTCGCTCAGTCATGTCCTACTCTTAGCAACCCCATGGACTGCAGCCCACCAGGCTCCTCCATCCATGGGATTTTCCAGGCAAAAATACTGGAGTGGGGTGCCATTGCCTTCTCCAAGAAAAACATCTATTTCTGGTTTATTGATTAGGCCAAAGCCTTTGACTGTGTGGATCACAACAAATTGTGGAAAATTCTTCAAGAGGTGGGAATATCAGACCGCCTTACCTGCCTCCTGAGAAACCTGTATGCAGGTCAAGAAGCAACAGTGAGAACAGGACATGGAACAACAGACTGGTTCCAAATTGGGAAAGGGGCAGTATGTATATTGTCACCCTGCTTATTTAACTTATATAGAGAGTACATCATGTGAAATGCTGGGCTGGATGAAGCAATAGCTGGAATTAGGATCGCAGGGAGAAATATCAGTAACCTCAGATATGCAGATGGCACCATACTTATGGCAGAAAGAGAAGAACTAAAAAGCCTCTTGATGAAAGTGAAAAACGAGAGTGAAAAAGCTGGCTTAAAACTGAACATTTAAGAAACTAAGATGTGGCATCCAGTCCCATTACTTCACGGCAAATAGATGAGGAAACAGTGGAGACAGTGAGAGACTTTATTTCTGGGGACTGCAAAATCACTGCAGATGGTAACTGTAGCCATGAAATTAAAAGACTGTTGCTCCTTGGAAGAAAAGCTATGACCAACCTAGATAGTATATTTAAAAGCAGAGACATTAATTTGCCAACAAATTAGGTCCATCTAGTCAAAGCTATGGTTTTTCCAGTAGTCATGTATGGATGTGAGAGTTGGACTATAAAGAAAGCTGAGCGCTGAAGAATTGATGCTTTTGAACTGTGGTGTTGGAGAAGACTGTTGAGAGTCCCTTGGACTGCAAGGAGATCCAACCAGTCCATCCTAAAGGATTTCAGTCCTGAATATTCACTGGAAGGACTGATGCTTAAGCTGAAACTCTAATACTTTGGCCACCTGATGTGAAGAACTGACTCATTGGAAAAGACCCTGATGCTGGAAAAGATTGAAGATGGGAGGAAAAGGGGATGACAGAGGATGAGAAGGTTGCATCTCTGACTCAATGGATATGAGTTTGAGCAAGCTCCAGGAGTTGGTGATGGACAGGGAAGCCTGGCATGCTGCAATCCATGGGGTTGCAAAGAGTCTGACACAACTGAGCAACTGAACTGGACTGAGGAAGTCAGTTTATTCTTATTTGAAAATCAACAAGATAAAATACCCTAATAAAGCTAAAGAAGATGGCCCCAGTAAGGATGAATGCAACCAGTCCTGTTAAAGGGACTGAATGTTATTCTCTTTCATATGAATTGGGTGTATCAGTATTTTAGAATGTTTTCCAAAAGTGAGAAGTAAGCTCAAGTTTCCTCTCTAGTATATTATGCTGCCCTACTCTTGTGTGCTCCCAGTACAGTGAAGTAACAGTTCATTGATAAGACAAAGTGATAGTCCAGCAAACATGCTTTTTATTGCTGATAGTGGTTACCCTAAATCCCACATCTTCAAGAGATAAGTGCAGGATTGGAGCACAACAGAAAACACATTTATTCTCCCAAATTTGACACAGTAGCTTAAACAGGTATAGAACTGTACCCTTGGGATAACTAGTCTTTGAAGAGAGTGAACCCCACCAAGTATCAAGTGCTATGAGAAATGCAAAATTCCCTTTAAGTAACAACCCAAGAAAATGTAAGCCATCCATACAAAGGGTCTGTACCTTGTGCTGTCTCAACACTTCTCACTGAAGAAAGCAATCATTTTTTAAAATATTGAAAATGCAGATTTAAATCCTGTTTATTGCAAGCAGTAAATGGACACCAGCAGTTATTGTATAAACTCCAAAATAGCAATCTCCTACTATCAGTTAAACCCATTACCCTTAACTATTCAATTCTTGCCAGTACACAAAGATCATTTACAACAATTAGTTAACAATTATCCAGCTTACTAAAACGACCCCCCACCCCCACCCTGCAAACCAATCACCTTAGGGAAACAGCACATGCTTTTTTTGCCAAGGACAAAAAGACAATTGAATTAATGAATTTTTCCAAGACCATCTTGGAAAAATATGCCACAATTACCCAGTTCAATTAAAACAATGACAATAACAGCAAACAACTTCATTATGCTAAGTGTGGGTAGTAAAAAAATACTGAATGATAATAACTGAAATTCAGTTTATGCCTTCCATGTACTGACTAACTGATGGGGATAGAAATAATGAAACTCTTATTTCAGTTTGATCAAGTTAGAAGGTGCTTATTTGCAAGTACTATGTGCCTTTTATTCAATATCTTAACAGTAAAATATTCACCAATGCCTGATGCCAATTCTCTGTTCTCTTTTGCATGATTACTGCGTAATGATAGAACACAACATTTCTCAAAAAATAAAACAGTAATTTATATGAAATAGAGATAAATCATTAAATTAAATACTATATGAGTTTATCTTTAATGTTTTCTTTATTAATTTGTACATTGAGTAAATAGAATAATAAGACCTGGCCCCAGAAAGGAAGGAAGAAAAAGAGGAGGGATGTGAGAAGGGGAAGGGAGAGGAAGCAGGAGAGAGCAATTTGTTATCCTACCTTTTCTGAATCCCCAGCGCACTTGGTAATTGGAGCCACTTTATGTTACTTTAACTGTGTCATTTGTCATTTAGTTCTGTTTTCATGCTACCATTTTGTGAATGTTGAATTAGCATCTTCTTAAGAAAGGAGCCCCGTAGTGATAGTGAAAGTCACTTGGTCGTGTCCGACTTTTTGCGACCCCATGGACTATACAGTCCATGGAATTCTCCAGGCCAGAAAACTGGAGTGGACAGCCTTTCCCATCTCCAGGGGATTTTCCCAACCCAGGGATCGAACCCAGGTCTCCTGAATTGCAGGCAGATTCTTTACCAGCTGAGCCACAAGATAATCACAATGGTGTGATCACTCACCTAGAGCTAGACATCCTGGAATGTGAAGTCAAGTGGGCCTTAGAAAACATCACTATGAACAAAGCTAGTGGAGGTGATGGAATTCCAGTTGAGCTATTTCAAATCCTCAAAGATGATGCTGTGAAAGTGCTGCATTCAATATGCCAGCAAATTTGGAAAACTCAACAGTGGCCACAGGACTGGAAAAGGTCAGTTTTCATTCCAATCGTAAAAAAAAGCAGTGCCAAAGAATGCTAAAACTACTGCACAGTTGCACTCATCTCACACACTAGTAAAGTAACGTTCAAAATTCTCCAAGCCAAGCTTCAGCAATATGTGACCCGTGAACTTCCAGACGTTCAAGCTGGTTTTAGAAAAGGCAAAGGAACCAGAGGTCAAATTTCCAACATCTGCTGGATCATAGAAAAAGCAAGAGAGTTCCAGAAAAACATCTATTTCTGCTTTATTGACTATGCCAAAGCCTTTGACTGTGTGGATCACAATAAACTGGAAAATTCTGAAAGAGATGGGAATAACAGAGCACCTGACCTGCCTCTTGAGAAACCTGTATGCAGGTCAGGAAGCAACAGTTAGAACTGGACATGGAACAACAGACTGATTCCAAATAGGAAAAGGAGTATGTCAAGGCTGTATATTGTCACCTTGCTTATTTAACTTCTATGCAGAGTACATCATGAGATATGCTAAGCTGGAAGAAGCACAAGCTGGAATCAAGATTGCCGGGAGAAATATCCATAACCTCAGATATGCAGATGACACCACCCTTATGGCAGAAAGTGAAGAGAAACTAAAAAGCCTCTTGATGAAAGTGAAAGAGGAGAGTGAAAAAGTTGGCTTAAAGCTCAACATTCAGAAAACAAAGATCATGGCATTCAGTCCCATCACTTCATGACAAAAAGATGGAGAAACAGTGGAAACAGTGTCAGACTTTATTTTGGGGGGCTGCAAAATCACTGCAGATGGTGATTGCAGCCATGAAATTGAAAGATGCTTACTCCTTGGAAGAAAAGTTATGACCAACCTAGATAGCATATTGAAAAGCAGAGACATTACTTTGCCAACAGAGGTCCATCTAGTCAAGGCTATGGTTTTTCTAGTGGTCATGTATGGATGTGAGAGTTGGACTGTGAAGAAAGCTGAGTGCCGAAGAATTGATGCTTTTGAACTGTGGTGTTGGAGAAGACTGTTGACAGTCCCTTGGTCTGCAAGGAGATCCAACCAGTCCATTTTGAAGGAGATCAGCCCTGGGTGTTCTTTGGAAGGAATGATGCTGAAGCTGAAACTCCAGTACTTTGGCCACCTCATGGGAAGAGTTGACTCATTGGAAAAGACTCTGATGCTGGAAGGGATTGGGGGCAGGAGGAAAAGGGGACCACAGAGGATGAGATGGCTGGATGGCATCACTGACTCGATGGACATGAGTCTGAGTGAACTCCGGGAGTTGGTAATGGACAGGGAGGCCTGGCGTGCTGCGATTCATGGGGTCGCAAAGAGTCAGAAACGACTGAGCGACTGAACTGAACTAAGAAAGGAGATGACTGGACTTCTTTACATAACCAAAGTACACTCCATCTTTCACTTCCTATCTGCCCATTTATTTCTCAGTTCCAAATAAGTCAGTATTTAATGTTTTTGTGATCAGTCAATCATTATTCACAGATCAGTCACTGTATAATCTGTTTATATGAATTTCTTATAAGACTTTTAAATTGCTTTGTTTTCTATGTGACTATCATAAATTATTTTCCAAACTTTTAAACACTACTATAAAATCTCTAGATTGGTACAGATATATTAGATGATGCTTCAACTCCATTCTTTTTTCTTGGAGACATCCTTTTGGAGTAGGTCAATCTTTCATTCTCTTTGTCTTGATCATTTCCTTTTTATAATCAGCCTAATCATTCTTTCGCCTTGCTCATCTTGCTTCTTTTCCTGGGTCCAATTATTCCTGTTTGGTTACTTAAGTTTGAAGGAAAATATTCTCCAGTATCTCCTGGGAAATAGTGTGTAGGAAACAAAAGTATTGAGGCATTACATATTTGAAGATGTCTTTATTTAGCCATATTCTTGGCTAGTATTTTGGCTAGGTATAATTTTGTTAGAAATAATTTTGCTTCAGAATTTTATAATGCTTTTCAGCTTACATTGCTTCTATTGAAAAGTTCAGGATTGTTTTAATTCCCCATCCTTTCTATAGGTTGACCTATTCTACTACTTGTTACCCCAGGAAACTTTTAGAATCTTTATTTTATACCTATACAATGATATGCTTTGGTATAGATCATTTTTTCCAATATATCCCCTTCATCTCGCAGTGACTGTTTCTTTTCTTGTGTGTGTGGTTTGTCTATTTCTTTTATTCATGTAAAAGTTACTTGACAAAGTTGTGTTGGTTTCTGCCATACAACAGCTCGAATCAATCGTCATTACATGTGTATGCCTTCCTTTTTGAGCCTCCCTCTTCTCCCCAGTCCCATCCTTCTAGATCGTCACAGACTGCCTGGCTGGGCTCCCTGTGATGAATAGGAACTTCCCACTAACTATTTTACACTTGATAATCTATATATGTCAATCTACTTTCTCAATTCATCCTACCTTCATCTTCCCCCATTGTGTCCACAAGTCTTCTACTAGGTTCATCGGAACCATTGTCTAGATTCCATATATATGCATTAATATATGATACTTGTTTTTTCTCTTTCCAACTTACTTCACTCTGTACAGGAGGCTCTAGGTTCATCCACCTCATACGACTGACTCAAATCCCTTCCTTTTTATGCCTAAATAATAGTCCATGGCATGTATGTACCACATCTTCTTTATCCATTCACTGTCAGTGGACATCTAGGTTGTTTCCATGGCCTTCTTGTTGTTGTTGTTTAGTCACTCAGTCATGTCCAACTCTTTGCAATGCCATGGACTATAGCCCACTGCATTCCTCTGTCCATGGGATTTCCCAGGCAAGAATAATGGAGTAATACTTTCCTTCTCCCTGGCTATTGTAAATATTGCTGCGGTGAGCATTGATGTGTGGCACTGATACAATGGACATGAACTTGGTAAAACTTCGGGAAATCGTGAGGGACAGGGAGCCCTGGAGTGCTGCGGCCCCTGGGGTTGCAAAGTCAGACACAACTGGGCAACTGAACAACAACATGTATGTTTTGGAATAGTGATTTTCTCAGGGTATGTGCCCAGTAGTGGGATTGCTGGGTCATATGATAGATTTATTCCTAGTTTTTTAAGGAATCTCCACACTGTTTTCCATAATGGCTATATCAGTTTATATTCCCACCGGTAATGTAGGAGGGTTCTCTTTTCTCCACATTCTATCCAGCATTTATTGTTTGTAGGTTTTTTGTTGATGGCTATTCTGACTGGTGTAAGGTGATACCTCATTGTAGTTTTGATCTACATTTCTCTAATAATGAGTGATTTTTAGCATATTTTCATGTGTTTATTGGCCATCTCTATGTAATTAGAGAAATGTTTGTTTAGGTCTTCTGTCCATTTATTTTTCTGCCCATTTTTTGATTGGGTTGTTTTTCTCTGATATGGAGCTGTATGATCTGCTTATATATTTTGGAGATTTATCCTTTCTCAGTTGCTTCATTTGCAATTATTTTCTCCTATCCTGAGGGTTATCTTTTCATTTTGTTTATAATTTCCTTTGTTGTGTAAAAGATCTTCAGTTTTATTAGGTCTTATTTGCTTATTTTTCCTTTTATTTCCATTAATCTAGGAGGTGGGTCAGAGAGAATCTTGCTGTTGCAGTTTATGTCAAAGAGTGTACTGCCTATGTTTTCCTCTTAAGAGCTTTATAGTTTCCCTCTGTACATTTAAGTCTTTAATCCATTTTGAGCTTATTTTTATGTATGGTTTTAAAAGTGTTCTAATTTCATTTTTTTACAGGTACCTCTCCAGTTTTCCTGGCATCACTTATTGAAGAGGCTGCCTTTTATCCATTTTATATTCTTGCCTCCTTTGTCAAAAATAAAGTGCCCGTATGTGCATGGGTTTATCTCTGGGCTTTCTATCTTGTTCCATTGGTCTGTGTTTCTGTTTTTGTCCCAGTACTATACTTTCTTGATGACTCTAACTTTCTAGTATAGTCTAAAGTCAGGGAGGTTGATTTCTCTAACTCTCTTTTGCTGTCTCAAAACTCTTTTGGCTCTATGGAGTCTTGTGTTTCCATGTGAATTGTGAAATTTTTTCATTATAGTTTTTTGAAAAATGCCATTGGTAATTTGATAGGGATTACATTGAATTTTTCAATTGCTTTGGGTGAAAAGAAAGTGACAGTCACACAGTCATGTCTGACTCTTTGCAATCCCATGGACTATTAGCCAGGCTGGCTCCTTTGTCCATGGAATTCTCCAGGCAAGAATACTGGAGTGAGTTGCCATTCCTTTCTCCAGGAGATCTTCCCAACCCAGGAATTGAACCTGGGTCTCCTGCATTGCCAGCAGACGCTTTACCAACTGATCCACTAGGGAAGTACAATCATTTTGACAGTATTAATTTTCCCAATGCAAAACACGGTATATCTCTCCATCTATTTGTGTCATCTTTGATTTCTTTCATCAGTATCTTACAGTTTCTGCATACAGGTCTTATGCCTCTTTAAGGAGATATTTTATTCTTTTTATTCTAATGGTGAATGGGATTGTTTCCTTAATTTCTCTGACTTTTTGCTGTTAGTGAATAGGAAATGCAAGGGATTTCTGTGTATTAATTTTATATCCTGTGACCTTACTAAATTCATTGATTAGCTCTAGTAATTTCTTGGTGCATTTTAGGATTTTCTACCTATACTATCATGTCAATTGCAAACAGTAAAGAATTTTACTTCTTCTTTTCCAATCTGAATCCTTTTTCTTTTTCTTCTCTGATTGCTGTGGCTAGCACTTCCAAAAATATATTGGATATTAGTTTTGAGAGTGGGCACCCTTGTCTTGTTCCTGCTCTCAGAGGAAATGCTTTCAGTTTTTCATCATTGAGAATAATGTTTGCTGTGAGTTTGTTGTGTATGACCTTTTTATGCTGAGGTATGTTCCTTGTATGCCTACTTTCTGGAGAGTTTTTATCATAATGGGTATTGAATCTTGTTGAAAGCTTTCTCTGCATCTATTGAGATGATCATCTGGTTTTTATCTTTCAATTTGTCAATATGGCATATCACATCAATTGATTTGCATATGTTGAAGAATCTTTGCATCCCTGGGATATACCCCATTTGGTCATGATGTACTATTCTTTTAATGTGTTTTTGGATTCTGTCAGTGGGTGTTTTCAATCTGAAAATGTGTGTTCTTAAGTTTAGGGGAAAGTTCTGAAATATTTATTCCCTAACATAACTTGCTTTGTTTTATTTGCTGCTATTTTCTTATACTGTGTTACATATTTGACCACCTACTTTAACTTCTAATTTTCTTTTTTCCTTTATAGTCCATCTCTGTTTGCTTGTTTGCTTCTACCTCTAGAATGATTCCCAACTTTGGCTCAAATTTTTACTTAATTTTTGTTTCTGCTGTCATGTTTTTAATTTCTAGGAGCTGTTCTTCAACTCTGGTACATTTTTCTCAAACACATTGTCTCTTTAATGAATGTAGAAATGTTTTTAATGAATGTAGAAATGCACAGTTAAGATTAACACTGTGCATTTTCCAATTATTTTCTTTCTGTGTAATGTATTTATTTCTATGCATTATTATTTTGTTTGCTTTGTTTCTTTTATGTTGTAGCTTATCATCAAATGCCTGCTGACCTTATTCTGGCCTTTATATTTAAAAATAAAATATCACAAATATAACTGGAATCTGTTCATGGCCATAGGGGAAGAAGAGCTTGTCAAGTAGATTTTCTTTTCTCTCTGAGATAGAACTCTCTCTTTTTCTCTCTAGATAGATAGATATAGACAGATAAATGCATCCACATATATATATATCTCACATACATACCTAAAAATGTATATGTTTAAGTAGATATCTTCTGTCTATCAAGTTCTAAGTGGTAAAATATTATTTTTCATGTTCAACTGAACACACATACACACATATATATACCTTCATGTGAAATAATTATCTTTTAAATTATTTTAGTCTGGAAAATCTGTTTTATTTTCTCATGAAATTAATAGCATTTTCTTCTGTTTTTTAAGATGCCTATGTTATAAGAGTAGTAGAGAATCTAATAACTAAAGATCTTTAATATATCTTTCAATAACTAGAATATTGCTGTAATTTTCTCAGTGTATTTTCTTGAGCTGTGTAATTTTTCAAATAGATTCAGAAAATAAAAGTGTAGCCATGGAAAATAATTCATGTTGAAATATCCTATTAGAAATCAGTTCCTTAGTTAAGAAACCACTCTGAAGATTGATTTGATATTTGACTTGAATATTTTGGGCATTAGCACAAATGCATTTTCATCCTCACTCCCTTGTGATTTGAAACAGTTACAGTGTGTGGGTTTTTTTGCTGACTGTATTTCTAAGGGAACATGGCTTTGTGTTAGAAGAGCAGAGAGAAAACTTCCCCTTGAGCACTTTATGCAATTGTTTTTCAGTCACTAAGTCATGTAGACTCTTTATGACCCCATGGACTGCAGCATGCTAGGCTTCCCTGTCCATCACTGTCTCCTGGAGTGTGCTCAAATTTATCTATCCAATTAGGTTTACTATTTCAAAGAGAGGGTAGTGGAGAGAAATCAATGGACACACGTCCTCTCTCTTTTTCTCTCTCATATCCTTTTTTATTTTTTCTTAAAAAATATGAAAGGCCTAATTTAATTCATCTCTTTTTTTGTTAGATCAGGAAATATAAATCTTTATCCCTATGCACAAAGCAAAGCCAAAAGAGTGATTCCATTTTAACACCATTAGTGATGAAGATTAAAAATCAAAGGAAGAGAATGTGATAATGCGGGAAGAGAAGAAGTAGCAAAAGGAAAGATGGCAAGAGAAATGGAGCAGAGTCTAGGTTCTAAGAAATTGGTTAGAAGTAGCACAGAGTCGGACACGACTGAAGTGACTTAGCAGCAGCAGCAGCAGCGTAGTGATAAAATTGTCTTGGGTTGTGGATTTGGGTGTGATAATTAACAGGTACACCCTGTCCTTTAAATTCTTGTTTAGACCATTTACGTTTTTTAGTAAACCCCTTGAGTCACATAACTGTAGTCCATGGAGTTGCAAAGAATCAGACATGACTGAGTGACTGAACTGAACTAAGTCACATAACACACAGCCTATACTGGAGGAAATTATTTTTGGAGTGCAGCAGCTGAGACCCACATTTGATGTCCCTAAAGCATGCCTACCTCCATAAGTTCCTTCTTACTTAATTAACATAGTCCTAATTTCCAACTGTGAAGGCAAAGCAAATCTTTTGAGCCAAGTAGAAAAAGGTAGATGAAAGTAGTGTCTTACATTTGGGGTAAATTGTACATTGATATTGATATCATTATAATTTAAGCATTTATGACAATAAAGTGAGTATAATAATGCATTCAGAAGAATGTCACTTGTTATCTGAGAATAAGGACACATACTTTAGATGGGAGAAAACATTAAACTGATGATATTTAGCAACTATTTTTGACTTAACATCCTCCATGACTCCATCTGGTAATATAGAGAAAATATATTTCTGCTGGAAAATCTGATATTTTCAGTTCACTGAAATAATCTTTCTCTAACTGCTACAGGAAAATTATATTTTGTATAGCACTGTCTTCCATATGATTTATTCCATTCACTACTCAGAAGTTTATTCTGGGACAATTAGATGGATGATATAGTTAATCGCATATCATTACCACTGTATTTAAGCAGAAAAGTAAAGAAAGTGTATCTGAAAATTATGCATGAATGTTTGCAGGAATTGCTGATTTTAGTCTAGAACACAAAGAAAAAGGTGTGCATGTAGATTATTTATAGTAATGAGTTACTGTGCAGATTTGTTTTTATATGTTAATATAAAATTGATACTGACAAGGCATTCCTACAGATCACATGATTTCATTACTTGGTTTAATTTTTGCAAAACCTTAGAAAGTGTCATTATCCCCATTTTACAGAATCGGAAATGCTGATCCTGATTCATAGTAATAGTACATCACCTAAGGCTACACCACTAGTAAATGACGGAGGCAGAATGCAAGTTTGTGGTTCTAAATCCTATTCTGTTTTCATAAATTTTAAATTATCCATGACCTATATCATCCATGACCCCTGGTGAATTTATGTTAACTAGATTTTATGAGTTGTTCTTATTCCAGCAAGTCAAAATAACATGTTGTATGGTCATCCTTCTCAATCTAAAAAATCACAATACCATGCCTAAAAGTGAGTATATTTCTGAGTGACATGAGATAGAGCATTTGAAGTTGATAAGTCAAAAATATCTGAGATATAAGATAAAGATATGTTTAACATCAGGGTTGATGCTATGTGATACATTTTAAAAGGAATTTGTTATAATTTTTAAAAATGTCTAATGAACTTGAAATCTACTATAATGAAAATGGTTACATTTTACAAACTTTGAATCTCGTTTTGGTTAGGTTTTGGCTTTTTAAGGATAGTAGCGTATCTCTCTATCTATATACATCTATATCTATATCTGTATCTATATATATGTATATATCTTCTTTCCTAGAACCAGGAGCCTGAAACTGGTATACTGGAAATATTTTACCTGACAGGTATGCTAAATGAAAGTTCCAAGTCACACACATTTCTGAGGATCAAGGTGAAAAGCTCATAGTGCATTTTTAGAGAATCATATGTACTTCCTTTAAAACTCTTCATCTGATTTGTACTAAAATTTAATAACTAACTAACTTATCCTTTCAACTCCATAAAATTCTTTATGAGACAACAAAATCCTAGCTCCTAGCTCCTGGTCTCTGAAGGATGATGTTCTCCAAATGCAGTTTCCCTTAACCTCCTAAGAATAATTGGGTTAATCCAGCTACCATAAGTGTGAAATTGAGGAGCTGCTTACTAAGATTGAATTTAGTATTGTCACGTGTCATCTGAGAGCTGCTTGTCTGATCATGTTGCCACTGCACAAAATAAGCCTGACTATAAAGGATAAAAGAATGATTATTTTGATATTCAGACGCATTTCATTGTTAACCCTGAACAGAATGGGGAAAAAATTTTTTTATCTTAAGTGATTCTATCCATTTCTCTGGAAAATCATTTATCTAGCTACTATGTTAGTAGGAGGGCAAAGATAATGGGAGAAATCTTCTGTTATTCTTACCTATGATTTTAAATATAAAGTTTTAATAAAATGGATTTTGGCGCTTTAGTTTTCTTTAAGCACCCAATGTAAGAAAATGAACTATTGGAAACTTGTTTTATAAAGTGTACTTATGAACCTTAAAATTCTACATAAAATTGAAATTATTATTATCTATAGCTACTTCTAATCTTATGCTGTAAAGTTGAAAAAGGGACTAGAATTTATAATTATTGCCAAAAAATAGAGATGGTTGTATAAAAGTTAGTTTTCTTCATTTGCCTGTTAAGAGCAAGATGACCAGTGGTGCTGAGAGTCACCTGCTATTTTTAGAACTGCTCTGTTATTGACTGGGTGTATGGCTTGGATAGGTCCTCTGGCCCCCTCCAGCTTCCTTCTAAGTAGGATGGGGGTACTGGATTTAATGATAACACTCTTCTGATATTCCAGCATTCTATGGTTCTGTGACATTTCTACCCTATTACAAAAGAATGACATTTAAAAGTGTGAACACCATAATAACTTTTTTTTTCTTGCATTATTTCAATAAAAGTGCCACGAAAGCTAACTGACAAGTTCAGGCAGCTTTCAGAACATAAAGGAGAAACGCTGACAGCTTTTGAGAACCTCTTTGCTTTCAACTGAAAGCAAGTATGGACTCCTTGCTCTCTGGCTCTGAATGTCATAATATTATTATGTCTAGCATCTTTGAAATGTATGACAACACTGTTGATGAAAAATGAGAATCATTGGGCCACATTTACCGTTATAAGGTGAAGGATAGTTTGAAAATTATGGCATGGATATCCCAAAACGATGATTTAGCTTAGACAATATTAACTGAGTTTTAAATGATAATAGGGCTTCCCTGGTGGCTCAGAGGTTAAAGCGTCTGCCTGCAATGCAGGAGACCTGGGTTCGATCCCTGGGTAGGGAAGATCCCCTGGAGAAGGAAATGGCAACCTACTCCAGTATTCTTGCTTGTAGAATCCCATGGATGGAGGAGCCTGGTGGGCTACAGTCCACAGGGTCGCAGAGAGTCAGACACGACTGAGCGACTTCATTTTCACTTTCAAATGATAATAGGTACAGTCATTTTGTGGTAATTTGCTTCTTTTTCTGTATTTAGCTCTACCTAAAAATTCCCCTTCATTTGTAAAGCTTTGTGAAATGCTGAATTTAGAATTCTGAAGGGACTATCAATTAACATTATGAATAATATTATTTAGAAACCATTTTGTGTGCTATACAAGTCCTTTGGAAATGATTTGATAACCACTAAAGTGACTATCATTCATCTTTCAGAATCTGTTATACCTGGAAGTTTTATGTGACCTTTAGAAAACTATATTCACAGAAATGTTCCCTCTAGTTTCCTAATAATTTTTAGAAGAAATATCACCACACTGAGGTAAAAGAGTTTTACTTCCTTAGGCCAAATTCTTGTCACAACATGAAATAGGCAAATGCAATTAGTCTAAAAAAAGCTCAGCCATAGTATCATAAAATTTGAAGGAATAGCCCTTAGGAATTAGCTCACATAGTTTTCATCCACAGCTTTATAGGTAGACCTCATTTAACATGTTGCCCCATGGCCTCTACTGTATTGAGTGGTCAATACATTGTTAGCAGACTTGTTCAGTTGTTATAAAGCTCCAGTATGATTTTTTTTTCTTGTATATGGCCATACTGCCCTGAACCTGCCTGATCTCATCTGAATTTTTCCTTATATTAACCAAATACTTACCTGTCTATCACTCACTCACCTATCACTCACTCGCTCAAACTCTGCCTTCTGAAGTCAAAGTGTATTTATCTGTGAACTCTTCATAGCTCCCTTGTGTCTGTTAGGGGTTCTATGTTTCTCTCCATTTGATAGAAACTTGTCACCAGTGGTTAGTCCAAATGTGGGATTCAGTCCAGTCAATCAGTCATGTCCGACACTTTGCAACCCCATGAACCGCAGCACGCCAGGCCTCCCTGTCCATCACCAACTCCTGGAGTCCACCCAAACCCATGTCCATCGAGTCGGTCATGCCATCCAGCCATCTCATCCTCTGTCGTCCCCTTCTCCTCCTGCCCTCAATCTTTCCCAGCATCAAGGTCTTTTCAAATGAGTCAGCTCTACGCATCAGGTGGCCAAACTATTGGAGTTTTAGCTTCAACATCAGTCCTTCCAATGAACACTCAGGACTGATTTCCTTTAGAATGGACTGGTTGGATCTCCTTGCAGTCCAAGGGACTCTCAAGAGTCTTCTCCAACACCACAGTTCAAAAGCATCAATTCTTCAGCGCTCAACTATCTTTATAGTCCAACTCTCACATTCATACATGACCACTGGAAAAACCATAGCCTTGACTAGACGGACCTTTGTTGGCAAAGTAATGTCTCTGCTTTTTAACATGCTCTCTAGGCTTTCCTTCCAAGGAGTAAGTGTCTTTTAATTTCATGGCTGCAATCACCATCTGCAGCAATCTTGGAGCCCAGAAAAATGAAGTCAGCCACTGTTTCCACTGTTTGCCCATCTACTTGCCACGAAGTGATGGGACCAGATGCCATGATCTTAGTTTTCTGAATGTTGAGCTTTAAGCCAACTTTTTTACTCTCCTCTTTCACTTTCATCAAGAGGCTCTTTTGTTCTTCTTCACTTTCTGCCATAAGGATGGTGTCATCTGTGTGTGGGATTGCTTTTTAATGAAATGAGAAGCCCGGTAGAAAGCTTAGTATAAATTCGATATTTCAACAACATTCAACTCAAAGTCATTGTCTTTTCCTCATGGTTACTGATGGAGGCTGAGGCTACTGGAAGGAATTAAGAGGGGACAGAAGAGGAAGAAATAAATACTTATATCCACAAATTCTGCTGATCTTTCAAGGGGCTTTCTTTAAAGTTCTGCCCAATGGTTTTTGCTTAAATCTCATTGGCTTTAGCTAAAATGGTTAAGAAGAGAATTTTTATATCTGGGCACATTATCATACACAATGAAACTGAGATTCTATTAACAAAAAAGAGGGGAAAATCATAGCATCAAGAGGTATCTACCACATTAACCTTTAAGTATTCGAGAACATCTGCAAGATCCCAAATTCTCTCTTCTCTTTGTCAAGCTAGAAGCAATTCCAACTACTTTGAACCTTCTTTTTGATATCCCTCATGAAAAACGTCATCATCTTCCCAAATTTTCAAGTGCCTTCTGAGAGTACAGCACTCAGAGCTGGACCTAAAAATGACACTTGGGTTCAGACTCTTGTTCCAAGTTACTACATTTCTAATCAGGCAACCTCTCATTTACAAATATTTTTGGTAAGTGGTTCAAATTGAATATGCAGTCAGCCAAAGCCCTCTGAAATTTTTCACATGGAATGAACCAAAGTTAGGATTTCCCTCTCCCACATTTGTATTTTTATCAGTTTTACTGAGGTGTTATTTACATGTGATAAAATACAACTATTTTAAATGTAAAACCTGTCGAGCTTTGGCAAATATACACAATTGTTTAGCTACCACTACTAACAAGATATAAAATATTTTTGTCACCCGAAAAGTTCTTTCATGCTCTTTTCCTTTCAATCCCACCACCACCTGTCCTAGGAAACTACTGATCAGATTTCCATCACTGCAAATGATATTTGGTCTACTCCAGAAGTTTGTATTACTTCATATTCTTTCATGCCTGGCATCTTTTGCACAGTGTGTTTTTAAAATTTGTGTTGGTATGTGTATCATTAATTCATTTCTGATTATTGCTCAATATATATTTCATTCTATAAAGTATCACTGTTTACTTATCCATCCTCTCAATGATTGGCATGTTGATTATTTCCACTTTGTAGCTATTTTGAATCAACTTGAAGTAAATGCTCCTATACTAGTATTTTTGTTAAAACACAGGTTTTGTTCTCCTTAGCAAATGCTGAGGAATGGAATTACTTAGTCATATAGTAAATGTATGTTTAACTTTTTATAATAAAATACCAATCTGATTTTCATAGTGGTTGTACCATATTACCACTCGCACCAGTAATGTTAGTCTTCTTAACCCACATCTTTGAAACACGCATATCATCAGTTTTTGTTTTAAAATTCTAGTACTTTTGTACTTACTGCAGTTTTAATTTGCATTTCACTGATAATCAATGATTTTGAACATCTTATGTTCTTATTGGAACAGTAAATATACAGTAAATATTTACTGTAAACAGTAAAAATACAAAAATTTGTATTTTTATTTTCCTCATGACTATTAAGTCAGCCAACAGGATTTGGTGCTTTTGCTTTTCTCATTTACTCAAATTAATTGATTATATAAAGGTCAGTATATTAACTGGACTCTATTCTGACTCTATTTTAGTCTTTTGTTTGTTTATTCTTACAGCAGTGTGACTATGTTGATAATACTGACTTTGCAGTAAGTCTTGAAATGAAATGATAGTGCTCCAAATTTATTTTTATCTTTTAAAATTATGATAGCTTCTTAATCCCCTTCAACTGGCAGTATAAATTTCTGTAACATTGCCCAGTAGGATTTTAATAGGGGTTATGTTGAATGTATAAAGCAGTTTGGGGAGAATAGAAATTGTAGCAATGTTGTATCTGCCGAACTCATAAACCTGATATATTTCGTCATAATTTATATATTTTAAATTATTTTTATCAATGAACATTTAAAGCTCTGACATTTTCTGTATATAAATTTATGGTTGTGTTGTTGCTTAACAAAGGGTCCCAACACGTATATTTTGAAAAGCAGTCTCTGTGTTTCTGATGTGCATTTATTTCCCTTTTTCTCCACAATCTAAGAACCACTGCAGTAGAGGCCTTTCTCCAGGTTTGATAGTGTTCAACACCAGCATTCAATAAGATAGAAATTTTCCTTATTGTTTTATCAGTTAAGTCTCAGTTTTCTATTGTTTCCACAAAGTTATCACATAACAAGAAAATATCAAATTTCTTGCTGAGCCCCCTATGTATAGTATCTACAGCATCCTTTTAATATACCATTTGAATAGTTTTACAGTTTTTTAAAAGACAATTTAGATTCTTTCAAAGTGAGTTGATTTTCTATTATATAAATCAATCTCTTCTTTCTAGATAGAAATTATATATTTAAAAATACACTGGAGACCTTTATGTAAAGCTTTACATGTATTATGAAACTACTGAAGACATTATTCAGTTATAGATGAGATGATTGGATGTCATCACCGACTTAATGGACATGAGTTTGAGCAGGCTCTGGGAGTTGGTGATGGACAGGGAAGCCTGGTGTGCTGCAGTCCATGGGATCACAGGGTCGGACATGACTGAGTGACTGAACTGAACTAAACATCCAATTTAACTGCATTTCTTGTTGCCCATGTTTTCCATTTTGAGCATATAGGGATTCTGCATCAGGAAACTCTCTAATGAAATGTTGTTGTTGCTCAGTTGTTCAGTTGTGTCTGACTCTTTGCGACTCCATGAACGTCAGCATCCCAGACTTCCTTGTCCTTCACTATCATTCAAACTCATATCCATTGAGTCACTGATGTCCATTGAGTCCTCTCATCTTCTCTTACACCCTTCTCTTCCTGCTGTCCATTTTTCCCAGCATCAGGGTCTTTTCTAATGAGCCGGCCCTTCACATCAGCTTCAGCATCAGTCCTTCTAATGAATATTCAAGGTTAATTTCCTTTAGGATTGACTGGTTTGATCTTGCAGTCCAAGGGACTCTTAAGAGTCTTCTTTAACACCACAGTTCAAAGCACCAATTCTTCAGTGCTTAGCCTTTTTTATTGTCCAACTCTCAGAGCCATACATGACTACTGGAAGAATCGTAGATTTGACTAGATGGACCTTTGTTGGCAAAGTGATGTTTCTACTTTTTAATATGCTGTCTCGTTTTGTCATAGATTTTCTTCCAAGGAGCAAGCATCTTTTAATTTCATGGTTGCAGTCATCATCTGTAACGATTATGGAGCAGAAGAAAATAAAGTCTGTCACTGTTTCTATTGCTTCCCCATCTATTTGCCATGACCTGATGGGACCAGATGTCAAGATCTTAGTGTTCTGAATGTTGAGTTTCAAGACGGCTTTTTCACTCTCCTCTTTCACCTTCATCAAGAAGCTCTTTAGTTCCACTTTGCTTTCTGCCATTTGGGTGGTGTCATCTGCATATTTGAGGTTATTCATATTTCTCTCAACAATCTTGATTCCAGATTGTGTTTCATCCAGCCCAGCATTTAGTATGCTGTACACTGCATAGATGTTAAATAAGCAGGGTGACAATATACAGCCTTGATGCACTCTTTTTCCGGTTGGAACCAGTCTATTGTTCTATGTCTGGTTCTAACTGTTGTTTCTTGACATACATACAGATTTCTCAGAAGGCAGGTAAGGTATTCCTGCTTCTTGCATTCCTGTCTCTTTAAGACTTTTCCACAGTTTGTTGTGATCCACACAATCAAAGGCTTTGGTATAATCAATGAAGCAGAAGTAGATGTTTTTTTGCAATTCCCTTGCTTTTTCTATGATCCAACAGATGTTGGCAGTTTGATCTTTGGTTTCTCTACCTTTTCTACATCCAGTTGTGCATCTGAAAGTTCTTGGTTCACATACTATTGAAGCTTATCTTGAAGGATTTTGAGCATTACTATGCTAGCATGTGAAATGAGTGCAATTGTGCAGTACTTTGAACATTTTTGGCATTGCCCTTCTTTGGGATTGGAATGAAAACTGACCTTTTCCAGTCCTATGAAATGTAAATACTATTAAATTATGAAATTTTAAGCAATTTTTAAAAAAATCTCCATCTTTTTTCTATGTAATATTTCTTAAGATAGATAAAAGATAATGAATTAATACAATTTACCCTTTATCATATAAGCCATTACTTATCAGAATGCCTCATTTTTAAAATTACAGAGAATGTTTTCAAAAAATCTAATAGATTTTATACTAAACTACCTATATTTAGTTTCAGCATAGACATACTTGCCAGCATCTTGTATTTTAAGTCCATTTAATAAAATATAATTATGTATCTATTGTTAGAAGATTTCAATAATTATAAGGTTTAGTAAATTTTTTCTTACACATTCTTAAGGTAATTTTGTTGTGAAGTTCTTTTCCCAGGTAGTGATTTAAAACATTCATGTGTTTATAGTTGATTTTTATGCAGTACAGTTATTTTATTTTCATTTGAAAATCCACATTTTAGTTGAAGAGAAAAAAGCAGACAAATACAAGATCTATTCTTCCATTGTACATAAGTATAATAATAAATAGATTTAGCATTTTAACAATTTTTCTAAAAATATGTTCAGTTAACAATTTCTCAAATATATGAAACTTTATAATTAAATTTCAAAAAGATTATATTTATTATTATTGCTTCATAGCAACCTTCTTCTAAAATAAATCCAACAATTTTAATAATAATTTTATTCAATATGTTTTAAGTACTCTAATGGAAAATACATTTTAATTTCTCAGTATACTCATTTACCCAATATCTATAAGGATAATATTTTAGAGCATAAGTAGTATAAATCCTGTTTCAGTTGTCTTGAATAAGAGCATGCAAAAATATATTAATAAACAGTGTGGTTTAAATGGTTAAAAATTAATAACTTCACTTTTTGTCATAGAAATTGTTTTGTAAAATTTAGTGCGAATACAGTTCAAAGAATAGCAGAGTGTAAGTTCTGTCTCCTTTGTGGAGCAACAGATGACCACACATTTGGGACAGTGAGAATGGCATTGGATACTGCCAGCAACAGTCCAGTTGTAAGCATCTCAATGGTACCTGTCAGTGTGATCAGGTTGCTCTATTTTGAAGGATGATTCTCAGTGCCCTAGTTTTTCTATTAACCCACTTACTGCCATACTGCTCACTTGCCCTTCTCTTGGACTAACTGCTGTGTCCTGTCCTATCTTTGATACAGAAGCTTAAATGCTTTCAGCTCTTAATTTAGGATCTCACTACCACAGGAGGGGAGCACCTTAGAGAACTGAGGTACTGTTATATTTTTCCACCTCTCCAGATAAAAGCATGCTGTTTGGATAAGAGCTGAAAATGGTTCAATAAAATAGTCCTACCTAGAAATAGATAAATAAATGAAATCAAATGTGAAGAAATCTTTTCAAATGGTTCAGGAAACAATATGACATTATTTCATACATCTTTAAAAATTGAACAGTTTACACATGCCAGGTGGTCTAAGGCAAAAATCCTCTTGCTTGTGAAATAAACATTTGTAGACAAGAATTTTTTTTTAATATGATGTTTTGGGAACATGATGGGAACTCTTAAACCTACTGTACATCAAACTTGGAATATATTAACATTTAATATAAAATGTTGCCATCTGTTCTCCTGTTCTTTGCTAAATTCAGAAAAGACCAATATCCTAACAATGCAATGAACCTTGTTTACAAAAAAGTATCACCTTTTGAACAAAAGATGTAAAATTAAGATTGATTTCTTCAAAAGGATATTTTAAGGTCTGAAATCTAAATTAAATAGAACCATAATTAATTTATTCTTAGCCATCAACATGTAGCTTAATGTAGTTTGTCACAAAATATTTAAATTTTATTTTGGAGTCAATTTCTACTATCTGAAACAGAGATTGGCAAACTGTGGCTCATTTCTTGTTTTGAAAATAAGTTTTATTCTAACATAACCATGCCCATCCATTTACTAAATGTCTATGGCTACTTTGATAGAGCCATACAGTTGTATCAATGTCTGTGATACAACTCAGTTGAGTAGTCATATCAGAGACCGTATGTCCAACAAAATTACTTACTCTCTTGCTTTTACAGAGGTTTACCAACTTCCAGTATAAATCATAAATAAAACCATAGCTGTTGAAGTTTAAATGTATTATAGTCTAAAGAGAATAAATATTGTAAACGATTTATGTTCAATACTTTCTACTATGAAATTTTTCAAATGAATAAGCAGTGCACCAAAGTGAGGTCTGTGGAAAGTCTTTGTTATATTTAAAAGAAAAAAAGAATCTTATAGCTGAAAGGAACTAGATACTCTCTTTTCCCCTACTTGAGAATCTGTCATGATGATAAAGATCTGAGAAATCATTCAATAAATTAACCAATTTAACTTTTAAAGTCTAATATTAACCAAACTTCTTTGATCTCCCTTTCTCCCCACCATAAGCCAGTTTTTAATATTTTTGTATGACAATAATGATCTCCAAAAGAAAGTGCTAAACATGCTATCCTAAAAAAATATGTGCTTCTAAAATGTGAGAACATACAGGTCAAAGCAGCTCAACTGAATTTGTAGAATCATTGATTGTAGATTTAAAAGAGCCATAAAGTTCATTTAATCCAGTTCCCAATTATAGTAGGTTGTAGAAAAATTAAACTAATTAATTCCAATATGCTAATCTTATTTTACTACATAAGATATGGCTAATCAGGAGTATCTTCAAGTTAACAAAGTACACTTAATGGATTGCATATGTACATTGGTTTCATCACTGTAGATGAAACATCATTATGCCATGATAAATGCTGAAACAATTGTGATTTTACATATTGTATTAAATCAGTTAGTGCTATCATTAATTTTAATAGGATATTTATGAGTCCCTAACTAGATTACTTTATAAGTAAGTAATGAATGCATCCTTAACATGTTTTGTTATTTTAGAGGTAATATAAGTTTAATTATGCAGATAATCCAAGTAGATTTTTATTTTGCCTCTGGGTTATCATTTTCATTTTAATGTCTTGAATGCTTCTTATCATATTTGTGAATAGGATTAATTAAATCTAAAATGATGCTTTTAATACTGTGTGATGGAATAAATTTATTAGGAAGGTTGACATCCATGTGTTGGTCAAAATTATTAGTTAATCTGCTAGACTCTGATAAGTACAAACTCAAAAAGACAAATAGTTCACTTTCATTTAGCATTTTATTTTAAATATAGTCATTCTTTTATGGATTGTCAGTTAATTCGAAAGTTAAAAATATTTTTCACATTAATTCATTTATTAAACAAATAACTTATTTAGAATTTACTGTATGTACTATTAGAATCTAAATTCCACAAGGCAGAAGTCTTGATTTGTTTATGCTGTGCTTATTGCTTGCTATATACTTATTGTACTTATAATACTGTGTACTTATTGCTTGCTATAGAGTTTTGAGTGGCTACTCAAAACTATATATTGAATGAATGAATGGCTGTAAATACTGAAGATTCAGCAACATAACATGAAACAGCGTCAATATTCAATTTGCTTAGAGTATTAAAGGCATTTGTAGCACTGTGTAGAAGATACACAATATAAATAAATACGGAGGTTATGAGTCACTTGGGAAGAAACTAACCCAAGCTTACTTTCTAATTCTATGAATTTCTTTATTCTGGACATTTCATATAAGTGGCATAGTACAAAACCATATGTGTGTATGTGTATATGTGTATACACATATGGTTTATATGTGTATATGTGTATATATATGTGTATATACACATATATATAACTATATATGTAAAATAATAAAACATATTGTCTATTATGACTGGTTTCTCGCAGTATAATCTAATATCATACATGATACACATTGTGAAAGAAAGTGAAAATGAAGTCGTTCAGTCGTGTCAGACTCTTTGTGACCCCATGGACTGTAACCTACCAGGCACTCTGCCCATAGGATTTTCCAGGCAAGAGTACTGGAGTGGGGTGCCTTTTCCTTCTCCAGAGGCTCTCCCCAACCCACGGATTGAATCCAGGTCTCCCACATTGCAGGCAGACGCTTTACCACTGAGCCACCAGGGAAGCCTGATACATATGGTAGCATGTATAGGTGTTTTAGTCCTTTTTATTGCCAAATAATTTTCTGTTATATGAACATCCCATATTTGGTTATCCATTCATTATCTGATAGACTTTTTTCTGCTTTATGGTTATTATGAATAATGCTAATATTAACATTTATGTACCATTTCTTTTGTGTGTGGATACATGTTTTGAATTCTGGATATCAAGGAGTGGAATTGGTAGATCATATTAGAATGATTCTATGTTTGAATTTCTTGAAGAACATTCAAACTGCTTTGCAAAATGAATGCACAATTCTACACGGCCATCAGCAATGTTGGATCAAATTTTACATACCAATTTTGGATCAAATTTTATGTACTATTAAATTTTTTTTATATATCTATGTTCTGATTTGGGTTTCCCAGGTGGCACTAGTGGTAAAGAACCCACTTGCCAATGCAGAAGACATGAGATGTGGGTTAGATCCCCGGGTCAGGAAGCTCTCCTCCAGTATTGCTTCGTCCAGGAGCAACCCCACTACAGTATTCTTCCCTGGAGAATCCCATGGGCAGAACAGCATAGCAGACTACATTCCGTAAGGTCACACAGAGTCGCACAAAACAGAGTGACTTAGCACACACCCATGCTCTGATTTATTCCGTAAGTAGTCTCCCTAAGTAGATTGACCCTCCTTTTAAAGATAGCAGTTCTGTTTTATATGTTTCTAAGAGCTGTGAAGGGTCTGGGATTCTGCCTTCCTTTCCAGCTAACAAATGAGCCTGACAGTTTCATGGAAGCTGGCAGAAGACACAGGCCTCCTCAGTCAGAGACAAAGGACTGTTACTTACCACAATTTCAGTAACCAGAATATCAGCATTTTCCTTTGCCTCTTGCCCAGTTCCCAATTTGTTCAAGGTGATTTGAAGAGGGACAGGTAACATCAGCACACACAATGGGTTGTGTTACCCAAGAGAACATTACAGCTTGAGAGAAAGATATTTTTCTGTTTTCCCTGTCTGTTTACTATATAAACATCCTTGAAATGATAGCCTGGAACAAAGGCAGTCTGTGCTTCATCTTATACAGAACTGTGAGACACAAGAAGAGTTGACTCTATAAAATGCCTCTAAAAATGTTTTGCATCTAGCAAGATCAATTTGTTGACGTTATTTTGTTTTGCCGTGTGGCAAATATCAAATGATGAATTTGTGAAGGAAATATTTATTTTCTGTAATATTTTCTGTGATTAGGCCAAATGCTTCCTTTTTATATTAAGAATGATCTTGTCAAGTTCTTTAACTTCTGTGATCATTGCCAAAAACTAGGTTAGCTTTTGTAATGCATAAAAAGTAGCATAACCAACACAGTATTGTAAAGTAAAATAAAATTAATTAATTAATTAATTAATTTTTTAAAAAGACATGTCACTTTCTTAAAAGATTATCAATTGAAATAAGTAATACAAAATCAAAGAAGGTATTTTTAAATTAATTGCAGTAAACTAGAGTTCTTAATGTGAAGCTTCTCTCAGCTAAATCCATTCCTAGTATTAAAAAAAAATTGTATATTAATGTGAAAATACCAAGGGTAATAACTGAAAGGAGTTGAGCTGAAGGAATGAAGAGAAATCACTGACACCTTTTCTTAGACTCTGCTATTTCAGTCTCTGCTAACCACCTCCCCAATGATCTATGAATAGCTAATGAGAAGCTGCAATTCTGATTCTCTTCTCCCATACTTAGGTATTTGCTTTCTGGTAAGCAGGAATTCACAAATACCTCTTATTTGTTTCATGTGGTTTAGTATACTGCCTTTAATAATACTGTGTCACCTATCTAAGGAATTCAGTATATTTGTTTTTCAGTCGTGTCCAACTCTCTGTGACCCCATAGACTGCAGCACCCCAGACTTCCCTGACCTCCACCATCTCTCAGAGCTTGCTCAAACTAATGTCCATTGAGTGTGTGATGCCATCCAACCCATCTCATGCTCTGTCATCCCCTTCTCCTCCCACCTTCCATCTTTCCCAGCATGAGGGTCTTTTCTAATGAGTCAGCTCTTTGCAAAAGTTCAGTTCAGTTCAGTTCAGTTCAGTTCAGTTCCTCAGTCATGTCTGACTCTTTGCAACCCCATGACTGCAGCACGCCAGGCCTCCCTGTCCATCACCAGCTCATGAAGTTTACTCAAACTCATGTCCATTGAGTTGGTGATGTCATCCAACCATCTCATCTTATGTGTCTCCTTCTCCTCTGGCCTTCAATCTTTCCCAGCGTCAGGGTCTTTTCCAATGAGTCAGTTCCAATGAGTCAATACTTTGGCCAGAATTATTGGAGTTTCAGCTTCAGCATCAGTCCTTCCAGTGAATATTCAGCTCTGATTTCCTTTAGAATGGACTGGTTGGATCTCCTTGCAGTCCAAGGGACTCTCAATAGTCTTCTCCAACACCACAGTTCAAAAGCATTAATTCTTTGGCATTCAGCTCACATCCATATATGACTACTGGAAGAACCATAGCTTTGACTAGACAGACCTACTTTGCTGGCAAAATAACATCTGTCTAAGTTGGTCATAACTTTACTTCCAAGGAGTAAGCGTCTTTTAGTTTCATGGCTGCAATCACCATCTGAAGTGATTCTGGAGCCCCAAAAAATAAAGTCTGTCACTGTTTCTGTTGCTTCCCCATCTATTTGCCATGAAGTGATGGGACCAGATGCCATGGTCTTAGTTTTCTCAATGTTGAGTTTTAAGCCAACATTTTCACTCTCCTCTTTGCATCAGGAGGCCAAACTTTTGGAGCTTCAGCTTCAACATCAGTTCCTCCAGTGAATATTCAGGGTTGATTTCCTTTAGGATTGACTGGTTTGATCTCCTTGCAGTCCAAGGGACTCTCAGGAGTCTTCCCCAACACCATAGTTAAAGAATCAATTATTCAGCACTTAGCCTTCTTTATGGTCCAACTCACATCCATACATGGCTACTAGAGAAAATACAGCTTTGACTAGATGGAGCTTTGTTGGCAAAATGATGTCTCTGTTTTTTTAAATGCTGTCTAGGTTTGTCATAGATTTTCTTCTGAGGAACAAGCATCTTTTAATTTAATGGCTGCAGTCACTATCTGCAGTGCATTTGCAGCCCAAGAAAATAAAGTCTGTCACTGTTTCCACTGTTTCCCCATCTATTTGCCATGAAGTGATGGAACCAGATGTCATGACCTTAGTTTTTTGAATGTTGAGTTTTAAGCCAGCTTTTTCACTCTCCTCTTTCACCTTCACCAAGAAGCTCTTTAGTTACTCTTTACTTTCTGCCATTAGGGTGGTGTCATCTGCATGTCTGAGGTTATTGATATTTCTCCCAGAAATCTTGATTCCAGCTTGTGCTTTATCTAACCCCAAATTTCGCATGATATACTCTGCATGTAAGTTGAATAAGGAGACAGATCAGGTGGTCTGGAATTCTAATTCTTTAAGAATTTTCCATAGTTTGTTGTGATCCACAGAGTCAAAGGCTTTAATGTAGTCAATGAAACAAAAGTAGATGTTTTTCTGGAATTCTCTAGCTTTTTCTATGATCTCATGGATGTTGGCTATTTGATCTCTGTTTCATCTGCCTTTTCTAAATCGAGCCTGAACATCTGGAAGTTCTTGGTACATCCACTGTTGAAGCCTTGCTTGGAGAATTTTGAGCATTAGTTTGCTAGCATAGCTAGTTTGCTAGTAATCAATTGTGTGGTAGTTTGAACATTCTTTGGCATTGCCTTTCTTTAGGATTGGAATGAAAACTGACCTCTTCCAGTCCTGTGGCCTCTGCTGAGTTTTCCAAAAATGATGGCAGATTGAGTGCAGCACTTTCACAGCATCATCTTTTAGGATTTGAAATAGCTCAACTGGAATTCCATCACTTCCACTAGTTTTGCTTGTAGGGATGCTTCCTAAGCCCCACTTGACTTTACACTCCAAGATGTTTGGCTCTACATGAGTGATCATACCATTGTGGTTATCTGGGTCATTAAGATCAATACATTACATTACTTATATATATATATATATATACATATATACATATTTTTTTAATTGAAGGATTATTGCTTTACAGAATTTTGTTGTTTTCTGTCAAACCTCCCTCCTATAGACCTCCCCATTCCACCCCTCTATGTTGATACAGAACCTCTGTTTGAGTTTACTGAGCCATGCAACAAATTCCCATTGGGTATCTATTTTACATACGGTAATGTCAGTTTTTTTTTCCATATATTTATTTTCTATTGAATTTGTTAATGACACATAGTTTTTGCACTGCCAAACCATGCCTGAGAATTCAAAGAAAGAAATGGTACAATGGACAGCCTCATCCACCCATCATACAGCATATTAAAACTTGATTCATGTGCACTTTGATAATTCCACATATCTTTTAAAAAGTTGTAACAAGGGTTGGGATTTTTAAGTCTCCTTGCAGGTCTTTAGATTTCTATGCTATTAAATAACTTTTCCCATAGTCATCTCAGTTCCTCAATAACATAACCGCCACAAAATTTTGCTGGAAAAAATGCACTTTACAGGGGATTTATGTGGCTCAAGGTCCAAGAGATTATTTGTTAAAAGATTTTTGGTTCCCAAATGATGTCTTCAGATTAACCAAGAATCCTTTGTTTCTCAATCATCCAACCTCTCCTTGGCTGGCTCAGCTACTCACCCAAGCACATCAGAACATAGGCATCCTGCCTGCCACCTCAAGTAACTCCAACATTATTGCCCAGATACACTTTGCAGGTCCCATCAGGTGATTCTGTTAGCTTCCCAGGAGTGGGATTCCTGCACTGACACTTCTATCAAGACTCAACTCCTAGAGGAAAATGCTCCCACAACAGGATAGTTTTACTCACCCATTTGCTTCACTCTTGCCTGTAGCAAGTCAGTTTAAATGTTACTCTTTTCATACATCTCACCCTCTCCTCCCCACTCCCCATGTCCATAAGTCTATTTTCTATGTCTGTTTCTCCTTTGCTGCCCTGTGAATAAATTCTTCAGTACCATTTTTCTAGATTCCATATATATGTGTTAGAATATAATATTTACCTTTCTCTTTCTGACTTACTTCACTCTGTAGAATAGCTTCTAGGTTCATCTACTTCATCATAACTGACTCAAATGCATCCCTTTTTATGCCTGAGTAATATTCCATTGTGTATATGTACCACAACTTCTTTATCCATTCATCTGTCGACGGACATCTAGGTTGCTTCCATGTTCTAGCTATTGTAAATAGTTCTGTAATGAACAATGGGATACATGTTTTTTTTTTTCAATTTTGAGTTCCTTGGGGTATATGCCTAGGAGGGGAATTGCTGGGTCGTATGGTGGTTTTTGGAGAAGGCAATGGCACCTCACTCCAGTATTCTTGCCTGGAAAATCCCATGGATGGAGGAGCCTGGTAGGCTGCAGTCCATGAGGTTGCTAAGAGTTGGACAAGACTGAGTGACTTCACTTTGACTTTTCACTTTCATGCATTGGAGAAGGAAATGGCAACCCACTCCAATATTCTTGCCTGGAGAATCCCAGGGATGGGGGAGCCTGGTGGGCTGCTGTCTATGGGGTCGCAGAGTCAGACATGACTTAAGCAACTTAGCAGCAGCAGCAGCATAGTAGTTTTATTCCTAGTTTTTTAAGGAATCTCCATACTATCTTCCATCGTGGCTGTATCAATTTACACTCTCTCCAACAGTGCAAGAGCATTCCCTTTACTGCACATCCTTTCCAGCATTTATTGTTTGTAGACTTTTTGATGATGGCCATTCTGACTGGTGTGATGTGATATCTCATTGTAGTTCTGATTTGCATTTCTCTAATAATGAGTGATGCTGAGCATCTTTTCATGTGTTAGTCATAAGTGGGTCCCACTTGTATACTTTTGTTTTATTTCTGTTACTCTAGTTGGTGGGTCATAGAGGATCTTGCTTTGATTTATGTCATTGACTGTTCTGCCTATGTTTTCCTCTAAGAGTTTTATAGTTTCTGGTCTTACATTTAGGTCTTTAATCCATTTTGAGTTTATCTTTGTGTATGGTGTTAGGAAGTGTTCTAATTTCATTCTTTTTTCATGTAGCTGTCCAGTTTTCCCAGCATCATTTGTTGAAGAGGCTGTCTTTGACCCATTGTATATTCTTGCCTCTGTCAAAAATAAGGTACCTGTAGGTGCATGAGTTTATTTCTGGGCTTTCTATCTTGTTCCATTGGTCTATATTTCTGTTTTTGTGCCAGTACCATATTGTCTTGTTGACTGTAGCCTTGTGGTATAATCTGAAGTCAGGAAGGTTGATTCCTGCAGCATCATCCTTCTTTCTCAAGACTGCTTTCTCTATTCAGGGTCTTTTGTATTTTCATATGAATTGTGACATTATTTGTTCTAGTTCTGTGAAAAATGTCATTGGTAATTTGATAAAGATTACATTGAATCTGTAGGTTGCTTTTGGTAGTATAGTCATTTTCACACTATTAATTCTTCCTACCCAGGAACATGGAATATCTCTCCATCTGTTTATATTGTGTTTGATTTCTTTCATTCAGTTCAGTTCAGTTCAGTCACTCAGTCATGTCCAACTCTTTGCAATCCCATGAATCGCAGCACGCCAGGCCTCCCTGTCCATCACCATCTTCTGGAGTTCACTCAGACTCACGTCCATCGAGTCAGTGATGCCATCCAGCCATCTCATCCTCTGTGGTCCCCTTTTCCTCCTGCCCCCAATCCCTCCCAGCATCAGAGTCTTTTCCAATGAGTCAACTCTTCGCATGAGGTGGCCAAAGTACTGGAGTTTCAGCTTTAGTATCATTCCTTCCAAAGAAATCCCAGGGCTGATCTCCTTCAGAATGGACTGGTTGGATCTCCTTGCAGTCCAAGGGACTCTCAAGAGTCTTCTCCAACACCACAGTTCAAAAGCATCAATTCAAAAAAAAAAGCATCAATTCTTCGGCGCTCAGCCTTCTTCACAGTCCAACTCTCACATCCATACATGACTACTGGAAAAACCATAGCCTTGACTAGATGGACCTTAGTCAGCAAAGTAATGTCTCTGCTTTTGAATATGCTATCTAGGCTGGTCATAACTTTTCTTCCAAGGAGTAAGCATCTTTTAATTTCATGGCCAAAGTCACCATCTGCAGTGATTTTGGAGCCCCCAAAAATAAAGTCTGACACTGTTTCCACTGTTTCCCCATCTATTTCCCATGAAGTGATGGGACTGGATGCCATGATCTTCTTTTTCTGAATGTTGAGCTTTAAGCCAACTTTTTCACTCTCCTCTTTTACTTTCATCAGTGTCTTATAATTTTCTGTGTACAGTTCTTCTGTCTCTTTAGGTAGTTTTATTCCTAGATATTTAATTCTTTTTGTTGCAATGTTGATTGGGGTTGATTCCTTAATATCTCTTTCTGATTTTTCATTGTTAGTATATAGAAATGCAAGTGATTTCTGTGTATTGATTTTGTATCCTGAAACTTTGCTAAATTCACTGATTAGCTCTAGTAATTTTCTGATACTATCTTTAGGGTTTTCTATCTACAGTATCACGTCATCTGCAAACAGTGAGAGCTTTACTTCTTCTTTTTCAACCTGGATTCCTTTCATTTCTTTTTCTTCTCTGATTGCTGTAGCTAGGACTTCCAAAACTATGTTGAATAATAGTGGTAAGAGTGGACACCCTTGTGTTGTTCCTGATTTTAGGGGGAATGCTTTCAGTTTTTCACCATTGAGAATAATGTTTGCTGTAGGCTTATCATATATGGCCTTTACTATGTTGAGGTAGGTTCCTTCTATGCCCATTTTTTGAAGAGTTTTAATAATAAATGGTGCTGAATTTTGTCAAAGGCTTTTTCTGCTTCTATTGAGATTATCATATGATTTTTATCTTTATTTTTATTGAAGAAGAAAGGAGAAAGAGGAAAGATGGAGATTTATTATGCTTTGTATTTACTGAATCAGTTTTGACTTCTTTGATCCCTATATACTTCTCTAAATGATTACACATCACATATTTAAATATCTGTCTCTAACTTTTCTAACTATGAGTAATGGTGTCGTTAGACCACAGTTTTCTCCATTTATTGATTTTCTTATTTTGAAAATGCAAATATTTGGTTTTATTTCTTCCATTGACTATGGTTTCTTCTTTCTCACTGAAATCGTTTCCTATAGAACAATTAATTTTGAAGAAATCTTATATCTAATTAGCCATAATCATGTTTATAATTTGTTCATTATATTTTCTTCTGCACTTGAAGAAATCTGGTTTTCTAAAATATAGGGGGGCATGATGGTCAGAGGGTGACATGGGTCTGTATTAATTATTCTCATGCCTTTCCAAAATTCCCTCTGGAATCACCAAATTGGAGAGGAGGACACAGGTTGCAAAGAAGGCCTTAAGGTTCATTCATCACCCTATGGAATTGGAAGAAGACTCAGATCCTAGAAATGTCTTTGTCTCTTGAGGGTAGTTAGGTGGCCTTACTGCCCAAGGGGTGCCTTGACATAAATGGATCTCAATATTCCTATAAAAATATACCTCACTCTCTTGGTTCCTGCAGCCCTAGGAAAAGTTCACAGTACTTTTGATATCACATATAGATAAAAAAAAGGAGAAGGCAATGGCACCCCAGTCCAGTACTCTTGCCTGGAAAATCCCATGGACAGAGGAGCCTGGTAGGCTGCAGTCCGTGGTGTTGCTGAGGGTCGGACACGACTGAGCGACTTCCCTTTCACTTTTCACTTTCATGCATTGGAGAAGGAAATGGCAACCCACTCCAGTGTTGTTGCCTGGAGAATCCCAGGGGCGGGGGACCCTGGTGGGCTGCTATCTATGGGGTCACACACAGTCGGACACAACTGACGCAACTTAGCAGCAGCATAGATAAAAAAATTTAAAACAACAAAAATATACAACACTGTTGGACTGAACTCCTTCTGTTCCATGTGCTTTTGAAAGATTTAAAATGAATGTCCACTAAAGGGAATATTTCTGTTAGAGCCATCCTTTAGAATGTTAACAGTTATTTAAAAAAGTAAGAAGTAAATCCTTTCCAACTATGAAATATGTTCATGATATAATCAAATCAGAAAAAGATGAAGATCATTATAATAATTTTCAAGTGAAAAAAGCACATACACATGCACATGCATGTGCGTATATGGATATGTGTATTTAATGGAAAAATATAAAGGAAATTAAGCCCTATTTCTTTTCACAGTGGTTCCCTCTGGGTTGGGCAGTGGTGTACTTTTCCATTCAGCATTACTTATGTACTTTCATGTTTTATATGAAAAGTTCTGATTTGTGTGTGTGCCTTTTTCAATAAATTGCCATAAAGGACTCTGAATGCATAAATCTTATTCTTTAACTCTCTACTAACTTCAGAATTACTATTAGCCATTTCTGTTCTACTTTCTATATAGTTCTGAGTTGACTGTTATATCTCAAAGGTTTAATCCTGCTTTAGAATTCAGTTAAAGCCTTTGATTGTAGCTTGAGACAAACAGATTCTTCCTCGTGCCTTGTAGGAAATGCTTTTCTCTTCCCTGGTGCTGGTGTTGGATGTCATAGATTATGCTCCTGACAAAAAGGCCTGTTCTTTGACCTGACCTCCATGGCTAGAATTTGCCCTTCTTCCATCCTTCTATTTTCCAGAGTTTTAACTTTTAGTTTCCAGATTGAGATAACGTATTCTAGAATTGCAATTTGAAGTTAAAATAGAAAAGAAATATTCAGTTATTGTCTAGAAAAATGTAAAAGGATGAGTATACATTCATTTTCTAGTATTACTCCTCACCCTGGACATTAGCAATGACCTCTTCAACAAAAAACAAAATAGATTCATTTAAGCAGGAAAAAAAAAACCTACGCAAGTTATTTAGATGAATGTTTAAATGTTGCCTATATTAGTGAGATAGTATTTCAATTCTCCACTTAACTTACAGAAACAAAGAGGGGGGAAAGAGGGGGTGGGGATTGTAGTTGCAGTGTCTGTTCCTTCTTGGATCTTAATATTGACTCTGCCAAGGGTGGTCTTTGACAGGAAATAGATAATTAAAAACAAATTATATTCCATTGAAACAAATGCAACTCAATATTATTTTGGATTCACTGTAAACCTACCTTATATAACCTGATAAAGTTTCAATGAGCACACTATCTTCAATCCTAGTAATTCATATTTTATAGTTTCTGTACCATGCCAAAGAGTTGCTTACTCTAATTAGCTTATGGTCAACAGTATGCTTAATTAGAAATATTGGAAATCTGTCCCCCACGGCATTTCATTTAGGGTGTTTATGGTTCCAGGATGACTATCCTAATGAACAGAGTGATAAAAAGTACCATTAAGCAGAAATGAAATAGAATACCCATCAAGGCAAAAAGGTTTGTGTGTATGTGTGTGTTTTAGTAAAAGAATGATCTGTCCTTAGAATAGAGTATTAAAACTGTCAATAAATTGGCATTGAAAATCTATCAGTAGCAAATGTCTGGTATTGTGGTTTACTTCTAAGAATTATAGATAGAGTCCAGGATGAAGGACACAGAGTTAAATTTTAAAATGGCCAATTTACTTAAAAAAAAACAAAACAGTTCAAATAGCACCAATAATATTTCTGAAACTGACTAAAATCGACAAGAATACTGTAAAAAAGTTAGACAAGAAAATCATCAGCAGTCTTCTGTGTCTATTATGAAATTCATTGTTAGAGATGGTGGGAGAAATCAATCTTAGTTTATTCCTAGTATTCTCGCCAAGTGCATATATTAAAATGAATGGTGTTTATTTGTCATCTTATTATTTAATAGTGATATTTTCCTCAGAAATATTTATTATCTGATGTAAAGATTTCTTTTACAGTTAAATGCAACAGATTTTTATATTTATTGCCTTGACAGAGGTATACCTACTGAAACTTCAGGTCTGGATTATATAATATCTAGCAACATCTGTGACTGAGTCTTATTTGACATCATAAAAACATGTAACAACTTAGGTAGAAGATATATTTGAGGTTCTGTAAATTTTCATGTATAAAGCCATGCATATTAGGGGCTTGCCCTAATGACTCAAACAGTAAAGAATCCACTTGCAATGCAGGAGACATAGGAGATGTGGGTTCCATCCCTGAGTCAGGAAGATCCCCTGGCGGAGGGCATGGAGACCCACTCTGATATTCTTTCCAGGAAAATCCCATGGACAGAAGAGTCTAGTGGGCTACAGTCCATGGGGTCTCAGAGAGTCGGGCATGACTGAAGTGACGGAGCACGCAGGCACACATATTATATACGTGTGTATATATATATATATATACACGCACATATATATCTCCAAAGAAAAGAGGCTAGGTACTGCCTCTAATATCAGGTAGATCTGTGAAATGTTTGCACAAATAAAATCAAATAGATTCTCAGTTTTTAATGTCTTCATCAAACTTTTGTTGATTAGCCCAGATATTGATTGATTCTTTTGGGAGATTGTGGTTTCCCTTCAAATTTTGGTTAAAATTATACAGAGTCCGTCTGGAAAAAATGTGCATACACACCGATAAATTCAGAAGGATAGTAGGTCTCCTGGAGCTGTTCACAAATCCTCTAGGGATTTCAGGGACCCTAAAGTCCTGAAGGACCCTTAGACCCTAAGGTCTAATGTTAACTAAGACATAATTATAATATTAAGTGTCACTCGGTCTTTCTTACCAGTAGATATTCTCAAATATAAGTTATTAATATTCACTTTCAATGAATACATGAGTAGGGTAGATCATATAAAGTGTTTGGCATACATGTTGGCACATCATAAACAGAGGAAACATTGTAGATCTTTAGAAATAAAATGTAGTGGAATTATATTCCATTTTATTTAAATAAAATATTTATTTATATTTATTATTTAAAATATTTATTTATATTTATTTAAATACATTTCTAAAGACTGGGGTTTGTCTCCTTTTAAATACAAACTGCATATTCAGTAGTAAGAAATGTTGGAATTCACTAATATCGTCTGATATTAAACAGTAAACATTTCTGAGCCTGGTAATCCAGGCCCCTGCTCTTTCCACTCACTGCCTGACTTAACTGTCAGAATCACCCTGTGAAGCAGACATGGAGGCTGAGAGAGTTTAAGGAACTAGTCTAAGTTGTATATATTGAGCAAATCTAGAATTTTATTCTTTTTTCAACTGCAGGTATGGTCTTGGTTAAATTTTTTACCCTAATACAACTGAAATTGTGAATGAGTTTCACATATTCAAAAGTGAAACACTCTCAAATACATAATGATACTAAAAATATGAGTCTGTTGGGGACCATCAGAGGTTGCTACAAAACCAAGTAGTCAGCCTGAAAATGAGTAAATAGAAGAAATACTTCAGCATTTAACTAAACATTATATAAAAAAAAAAACTGGCCACAGAATTTTCTTCTTTATAAAATATTCTAGCTAATATGTGAAGAAAAATGATAGATTTAAAATATTGCTATTTTGTAATCCCCCAATGAAATAATGAATCTAGGCAGTAAGCAACAATGGACATTAATAAGAAAAAATGGGGAGAAGGAGAAGAATAGAGAGAAATAGGCATTATGTGCCTCAGGATAGAATTCTGTATCTATGAAGTATACTTGTAAAAACTCTAAATCTAGCCAAATAAGGACTCTGGACTTAACCATCAGATTATAGGGAACATAGGCATCAGGCAAATATTTTAAATGATACCATGAGGGTGGAAGCAACAAGATCCATACTGTGAAAAGTTCTATAAAACAAATGACCAATTTCTTCAAAAATCATAGAGACTTAAGAGAGGGAGGGCCACCTATAGAATGAAAGAGACGAATGATCTGTCAACCAAATGCAATCTGTGGACCCAACTGAACTTCAGGATTCTGATTCAATCAAAGAAAGAGTCAAGAAAGAGCAAATTTATATTAGATATTATCATAAATTTTTCATGGTGGCATAATAGTATCACAGTTGTAATGGAGAAAGTCTTTCTGTTTAATGATGTATACCATGAAATATTTCCCCTGGAGAAGGGAATGGCTACAGACTCCAGTATTCTTGTCTGCAGAATTCCATGGAGAGAGGAGCTATAGTGGGATCTATCGTGGGATCTATAGAGGAGTCTATGGGATTGCAAAGAGTCAGACATGACTGAAAACTGAAGAAAAAGAATATGTAGGATTTTCTTCAAAAGAATCCTATTAGCTGGGGCATAGATGAAAAACAGAGTGCTCCCAAACTGGTGAGTTTGTGAGACTGGGCAATGGATACCTGGAGTTTTATTGATATGTTCTCTTTTTACCTGTTTATACATAGAAATTTTCTACAGTGAAATTTTTATAAAAATGAAATGTCACAAAATTTCATACTTGTCATAGAGTCAGCAAAGTTTCCTATGGCACATTGAAGCTACATATTCTATCTGTTAAGACAAGATTTTTTTTACAAGATATGATCTATATATATGGAATGGTATTAATTTGTGAATGATTACCAAAACTGGTTTAGTAGCTTTTTTTAAATTCAAAACATCATGTTAACCTGTTTTATGGAGGAGTTGCTAATGTATCTTTTTTCTATTTAATATTACATAAATTTTCATAAATCACTAAAGAAATTATTTAGTAAATACATCTGCATAATAGATAATCTATAGATTTACATTATAGATATAAATTATCTTTTTTAGATAAAGTCAGAGATCTATACAGAATATTAATATGTGTATGATTTCATAATGGATTTAGTATTGAGGATTTCTTTATATTTTAAGATAGATGAAGCAAGAATCAAATTTACTAGCAGATTGGGATAATTTGAGTAACATTTATGATACTGATAAGAAGCATCTCTTTTTCTTTTCATATTTTCTTGTACTTATGCTTTGAATAGAAGTTAATGGGGGCGATTTCATTGTGATCTATTTATACCCATCAATGTTTTCTCTTAATATACTTAAAAGTAAAATAATGAAATAGGAGTTTAGAGCTTGACAGATTAATCAGATTAGTAGATGGTCATTCAGTGACCACACTTAAAGTATCCTCCTGAGTATGAAGAGATGTGACTTGGTGGGAGGTGCCTAGTTTGATGCTTGCCTTCTGCTTGGCTATAGTCTGTTCAACAAGATCTAGATGAGCTCATGTTCAGTTCAGTTCAGTTCAGTTGCTCAGTCGTGTCTGACTCTTTGCGACCCCATGAACTGAAGCACGCCAGGCCTCCCTGTTCATCACCAACTCCCGGAGTTTACCCAAACTCATGCCCACTGAGTCAGTGATGCCATCTAACCATCTTTTCCTTTGTCATCCCCTTCTCCTCCTGCCTTCAGTCTTTCCGAGCAACAGGGTCTTTTCCGATAAGTCAGCTCTTCACTGACCAAAGTATTGACGTTACAGCTTCAACATCAGTCCGTCCAATCAACACCCAGGACTGATTTCCTTTAGGATGGACTGGTTGGATCTCCTTGCAGTCCAAGGGACTCTCAAGAATCTTCTCCAACACCACAGTTCAAAAGCATCAATTCTTCAGCACTCAGCTTTGTTTATAGTCCAACTCTCACATCCATCCATGACTTCTGGAAAAACCATAGCCTCGACTGAATGGACCTTTGTTGACAAAGTAATGTCTCTGCTTTTTAACATGCTGTGTAGTTTGATCATAACTTTCCTTCCAAGAAGTAAGCGTCTTTTAATTTCATGGCTGCAGTCACCATCTGCAGTGATTTTGGAGCCCCCCAAAATAAAATCTGACACTGTTTCCACTGTTTCTCCATCTTTTTGTCATGAAGTGATGGGACTGGATGCCATGATCTTAGTTTTCTGAATGTTGAGCTTTAAGCCAACTTTTTCACTCTCCTCTTTCACTTTCCTCAAGAGGCTCTTTAGTTCTTCTTCACTTTCTGCCATAAGGGTGGTGTCATCTGTATATCTGAGGTTCTTGATATTTCTCCCGGCAATCTTGATTCCAGCTTGTGCTTCTTCCAACCCAGCGTTTCTCATGATGTACTCTGCATAGAAGTTAAATAAGCAGGGTGACAATGAGGAATTCCTTTTTTTTCCTTCTTCTTCTTTCTTTTACCTAATGAGAGAAAAGAACACTGCATTTCCTGCTTATATCTACTGAATAGTCTCCCATGGAAAATAAAGTTGATGATAACAATTATTTTTCATTGTACAAACAAATTGAGAGAAATTATGGTTTAGCAGTGAGAGAATGAATAATTCCTATTAATCTGCAATGCATAAATTTAAAACTTTATTTTTGTATAAAATGTAGGGCTAAAGGATACATCTCTACTCATACTTTTGTTAATGGAAGAACCAAAGAAACCTGAAACCTGAGTTTTAATGTTGTCAGATTCATCAAGAAAACACACATCTTTCCAAACTGCAGGTGCTCTTCAAATTTTCAAATATAACATTCCAGGATGACTGCTCAAACAAATACAGGATAAACATCTTCAATAAAATTAGGAGATTTTAGAATACCAACAAAGATCTTTATCCAACTCACATTCAAAGCAGGAACTATTTTCATAGTAACTAAGAGAATACAGAGTAGGAATATTTGCCATTATAGTAAAAAGAATACAATTGATGATTTCAGGCAGAGAATTTCTTCACTGCAGACAAACTCTCAGCATAAATACAATCACAGTGCATTCAAGCAAGAGAGAAAAAACAAAAAAACTCAGCATTGATCAGTTACTACCAAAATAAATAGGTATTGAGGAAGAATAAACTTTTTCTCTTCTAAGTCCATCTAGCTGGTCTAAGAATTAAATTGATTTGAGACTGATTAAAAAGAGAAAATCAAATAATTGTTTGTACACACGGGAGACCCAGGGAAAGGGGGTAAATTGACAAAATGGTCAAAATCTTCACCTTGAGTACCACCTTCAGCTAAATTCAAAAGATGTTAGGGGTAGTGGTTTGCAAATTCAAAGTGGGGAGAAAGACAATTCTCATGGAGAAAGAAAAGCAAATATTTGGTAACAAATGTTTCTGAGCCCTGTTCATACACTGGGACACAGAATGGACTCTGATCTCTAGGCCCTGCCACATTTCGCCCACTTTTCTCTTAGCCCTTAGTATTTGCAGACACCTCTGGTGATAGCTCCAGGAGTAGGACCTTTATCTAAACTATCTCAGGCATTAAGGGGAGAAAACAAGAAAAACTTCCCAAGTCTTCTGTTTCTTAAAAATATCTTAAATTAATTCCTAAGCCAAAGAGGCACATTTGGGGCGAGTTTTGCTGTTCAGGTGCTCAGTCACGTCCAACTCTTTGTGACCCCTGGACAGCAGCACACCAAGCTTCTTTGTCCTTCACTATCTCCCAGAGTTTGCTCAAACTCATGTCCATTGAGTTGGTGATGCCATCCAACCATCTCAGCCTCTGTTGGAGGGAAAGTAAGCAGATTAGAAACCTACCGAGTAATAAGGGGTAGGAAGGAGAATACCCAGGTACGTTTTATCTAAAATCCATATGTTACCAATATCATAGGCATTGGAGATCATCTGAAACATAATGTCATTATCAAAGTTTGGTAACAAACTTCTAACAGGCCTTGTCTCAATATCTTGGGAAAGCTGTCTCCTAAGATGTCATCTGGTTCAATTGCAGGAAATTTTTATTTTCAGGCCACCAGAGGAAGTACAGTTCCAGTCAAGATGTGATGCTTTCTTTAGATTTATCATGTGAATCCAACAGTCTATTCTTTGGAGTTTGGTAGTACAAGAATATGTTAGCAGTACCTGATATCTGCCTGTCCAGTAAGGTTGTAGAGAGTTCTTCTGGAGATGTCTTTTCCAGTAGATGAAATTTCCACATTACAAGGTGTAATGCTTAAGGTCTTCATCTTCTGAGAGCTCACTGTGAAAAGATTGCTCTACCAGAACATGTTATTTTTAATAGAAGCAGTTAGGCCTTTGCAGTATTGGAATATCTTTCCCTTTATCAGTTGTGGGTCAAAAGAATCAAGATTCAAATGCATTGGGGATCCTGTGACTGTCTCAAATGTTGAGAGTTTATGAGTTTCAGAAGCGGTAGATCTCAGATTCTGAAAGACCAATGGTTATGCTTGTGCCCAAGGTATTTGGAGGGTTTCTACAGATTGCACTGAGTCTTAGTGCCATTAGTGCATTCCACTAAATCAGTAAAAGTGTTATAAACTGACCAAAAAACACAGATTTGTCAAAACAGTCAGTAAAATATGTTCCTTAATCACTGTGAAGTTTGAGACGGGGCCTTCATGGAGGGATAATCTTTTCTAAAAAGATTTTTGAAAGAAAAGGCAGTGAAGTATTTCATTCCAATGTGAAAACATTACAGACCAACACTAAAACATATTTATATCCACGAGACAGGAAGTTCTGTGAAATTCATCTGCTAGATCTCTAATGGTCAGTTAGGCAGTGTAAAATATCTGGGAGCAGTATCAACAGGCTTCCTGATGTTGTACTTTGTGGGCCAAGTGAGGAAGGCATTTTTGTGGCCTTAATGTTTCCCCACTAATGCTAACTTGTGAAGCTTATTGTTTTGTCAGAAGAATAATTTAATACATGTAGATTGGTGAGGAGTGGTAATTTTATAATCTCCATTAGAAATGGGTTATTATTTAGCCCAATCAAGAACTGTTTTTTTTTTTTATAAAACCAACAATTGTTAAATTTCCAATCTTGATCTTTTCCTCTTCTAAGGCTAATTCTAAGTTTTTTCTAGCCAAGTTTTCTAAGTTATCCTTTGCAGAAATATTCCTTTGTATCATAACAGAGCTTTGGCTGCTATCAGTCCCTTTAACAGCAGCATTACTTGTGGAAATGTCAGTAAGCTGGTTTTCCTTAGCTTCTGGATAGTCAGACTTAGAATGTCTGGGAATCTTAATAATAGTTAAAGCACCAGGTGAAGTATTGCGTCCAGTAATTTCTGAACATAGAATCCATTTAAAATTTTATTTCTACAGAAAAGTAAGGAAAGCACATTGCTTCTACAACATCCAAAAACTGTGAACAACTTCAAAACCATACCTACTATCAATAGAAATATTAGCAATTTTGCTCTCAGCTAAAGTACAACCCCAAGTAAGAGCATATAACTCAGCCTGTTGGGCTGAAGCAGCCTTAGGTAAAGTGCCATCTCAATAACGTAAAAAGGATTTGTAATAGCATACCCAGCACAGTATTTGCCACGGTCAACTTTTAAATCGGAGTGATCAGTGAGCCATGAGAAGTCAGAATTACCCAGAGGAATTTCCTGTAGATCATTATGTGGAGTCAGGAGGTGATCTGTCAACGTTAAACAGTCCTGAGGACTTTTGTTGGTAATGGAGGGAGAAGAGTAGCAGGGTTAAGGTCACTACAATTTAGAAGAGTTACATGAAGAACAGTTAACAAAAAGACAAACTAGGAGGTGAGATGGCTGGCTGAGAAATATTGAATGTGATGAGAATTCAGGAGGGCGTCTACCTTGTGTGGCACATAAGTGACTAAAAAAGATCACATAATGGTTTTCTCTGTGACCTTAACCAAAAAAGCAATGTAGGTAATGACTTTAACACAGGGAGGATATCCTCAGGCCACAGGGTCCATTTGCTGGCTATCATACCCTTTGGGTTGATGCTGCTCCGCAGGGTTTTGGTAGTACCCAAAGAGCATTCCCTTCCTTTTCATATACAAACAAAAAAATGAGAATCTAATAATTAAGATGCCCAGGGGAATGTGGGTTCTCTACAGTTTGCTTTAAGGCCTCCTTGGCTATGTCATTTGGTGCCTCCCATATTATTGGGCTGGTTATTATTTTGTAAAATATACAGAGGTTTTGCCATAAAAGAGAAATTGGAATTCAGTTTTGGCTGTAGCCAATTAACCTGAGAAAACATCACAACTGGTGTTTAGCTTTGGGTTTGGGAAAACATACAACACAATGAAGCCTATTTGGATCCAGATGTAACCCTTGTTTTGATATCAGGTGCCACAAATACTAAATCTGGGATTGGGCAGACTGCAGTTTTTCTTTGGGGATATTATGTCTATTTAAGGCTAAAAGTTTTGGCAAGTGAATTCTGTCTTCTGTGAGGAGGTTTGAGAAAGAGATCAAAGAGGCAAATCACCCACATATAGTAGAACCTCTAAGGAACTTTATATCCTCCAATAAGCCTGAAGGATTTGTAAGAAATTAGAAGGAAATTTATAGGAAATTATAAAGATAATGCTGTGAACTTGCTGTACTAAATATGTCAGCAAATTTGGAAAACTCAGCAGTGGCCACAGAACTGGAAAAGGTGTTTTCATTCCAATCCCAAAGAAACACAATGCCAGAGAATGCTCAAACTACAGCACAGTTGCACTCATCTCACGCTGTAAAGTAATGATCAAAATTCTCCAAGCCAGGCTTCACAGAATGTGAACTATGAACTTTCAGATATTCAAGCTGGATTTAGGAAAGGCAGAAGAACCAGAGATCAAATTGCCAACATCTGTTGGATCATCTAAAAAGCAAGAGAGTTCCAGAAAAATCTACTTCTGCTTTATTGACTATGCCAAAGCCTTTGACTGTGTGGATCACAACAAACTGTGGAAAATTCTTAAAGAGATGGGAATACCAGGCCACCTAACCTACCTCTTAAGAAATATGTATGCAGATCAAGAAGCAACAGTTAGAACTGGACATGGAACAACAGACTGGTTCCAAATTGGGAAAGGAGTACATCAACACTGTATATTGTCACCCTGCTTATTTAACTCACATGCAGAATACATCATGAGAAACGCTGGGCTGGATGAAGCACAAGCTGGACTCAAGATTGCCAGGAGATATATCAAGAACCTCAGATATGCAGATGACACCACCCTTATGGCAGAAAGTTAACAACTAAAGAGCCTCTTGGTGAAAGTCAAAGAGAGTGAAAAAGTAGACTTAAAACTCAACATTCAGAAAACTAAGATCATGGCATCTGGTCTCTCACTTGATGGAAAATAGATGGAGAAACAGTGGAAACAGTGGCTGGCTTTATTTTGGGGGGCTCCAAAATCACTGTAGATGGTGACTGCAACCGTTAAATTAAAAGATGCTTACTCCTTGGAAGGAAAGTTATGACCAATCTAGATAGCATATTCAAAAGCAGAGACATTACTTTGCCAACAAAGTTACATCTAGTCAAGGCTATGGTTTTTCCAGCGGTCATGTATGGATGTGAGAGTTGGACTATAAAGAAAGCTGAGAGCCTAAGAATTGATGCTTTTGAACTGTGGTGTTGGAGAAGACTCTTGAGAGTCCCTTGGACTGCAAGGAAATCTAACCAGTCCATCCTAAAGGAAATCAATCCTGAATATTCATTGGAAGGACTGATGTTGAAGCTGAAACTCCAATACTCTGGCCACCTGATGCAAAGAGCTGACTCATTGGAAAAGACCCTGATGCTGGGAAAGCCTGAAGGCAGGAGGAGAAGGGGACGACAGAGGATGAGATGGTTGCATGGCATCGCCAACGCAATGCATGTGAGTTTGAGTCAACTCTGGCAGTTGGTGATGGACAGGGAGGCCTGGTGTGCTGCCGTCAATGGGGTTGCAAAGAGTTGGACACAACTGAGTGATTGAATTGAACTGAAATGAACTGAGAAGGATTCTCAGTAAAATCCTGCAGCCTACTGTCCAAGTGATTTGTTTTTCTTTCCAAGGGAAGGCAAAAATGTTGACTAGCTTCATCAAATGAAATATCAAGGAATGCACTACCTAAATCAATTGCAGTATTTACTTTTGGTGGAAATAGATAGTAGTAGTAGTAGCTAAGTATGAGGTTTAGCAACAGCAAGATGTCAAGAGATAACAATTTTTTTTTTTTTTACTTGCTCAGAGGTCCTAGAGAAACCTTCACTCTCAGTATGTGGTTTTTCTCACTTTTAATGTGAGTGTTACAGGTGATGGTACAAAGGAGTATGAGGCCATAAGTCTTGTGAACTTCTACCATGGGCTTAATGCCTTGAAGGGCTTCCTTGCTTGCAGGATATTAGTTAATTATGGGAAGAGGTTTTAACAGGTCCATATGAATCTTGATGGGAAGTATGCTGTGAATTCTGCCCACATCATTTGGAGATTTTGCTCATAACAAAGGTAGAAACTGATTAAATAGGGCAAATAATCAGTATTTCAAGAATCATCTCTAGTACTGTCAGAGGTGGAACAAGTAAAAGTTGTCAGAGTATTATTTAATTCATCTGGTTGGTTACTTTGATGAATATTGTCAAATTTTAGAATTATTTCCCACTCTTTGGGGAAATTCTGGCATGATACTTTTCTACAAAGTCTGCCTAATGCATGTATGGTGCAGAGAAACTATGGAGAAAAGTGTGTGTCTCTCAAAGGGCCTAAACAAAAGGGAATAGGTTCAAAGATGGACACCTTTTGAGGTTCATTAGAGATCCCCACTATTTTAACTACTTTAGCACTCTGAGGCAGGGGCTATTTTATAGTAGTGGAGTTGAGTATCCAGAGTGTGGTGATTGTGTCAGTTAGGACTAGCAGAGACTCATCCACAATTTGGAATTCAAAGTATTTGTGTATTTGATTGTGTCAGGTCTCAGTTGTGACACACGGAATCTTTGCTGTGTCATGCAGGACCTCCCACTGAGGTGTATGGACTCTCTAGTCATGGCACTCGGGGCTCAATAGTTGGTAGTTACACTGTAGTACCTGGGATCTTAGTTTCCCAACCAAGGATCCAACTCAAGTACGCTGCATTGCAAGGAGAATTCTTAAGTATTGGACCACTAGGGAAGTCCCATGAAATGCTTCTTTAAACTGATTAAGAGGAAGGATTAGGAAGGATCCCTGTAGTTCATCAGGGACCTGACATTAAGAATTGGGAGGACATTGGAGAGGCTGGTTAGAGGGCTGAAGGCACCTAAAGTGCTTACATTTGTAATACAGAAAGTCTCCTACACATGAACAAGTTTGATTCCAAGAACATGTTTGTAAGTTCAGTTTGTTCATTAGTCCAAAAAAGGTAGCTCAGTTACCTAACTAATGCAATTGGCTATATCACCACTGCTTTTACACTGGCTTCCAGACATCCTGGACTTGAAACAAAGATACCGTCCTATGCACTCGATAGATTACTATACTGTGAAGTACACAAATGTACAACCACTTGCAGAGGATCCACACATGTGACAGTGTACACCAGACTTGTGAACTACCATATGATTGAACATGCAAATTCATATTTACACCTTTGAAAGTTCACAACTTGGAAGATTTGCATGTAGGGAATGTGTTGTAGTCACATTTCCAAAGTTCTGTTTGTAATAATAGCAGAAACTGGAGGATTTGTTTGTTTGTTTGTTTTTAAGAGTTTTTGTTTGTTAGAGTTGACATTTAAGAATTTTGGTGTTCTTCCTTGAGGGTGGCTCATCTAGAGTATAAAAAAGCTGGCCTACCAGATCGACTAAATCTGGAGTGGACATGGTTTCCCATTCCATTCTAGGCCTTTTCACCTGAAGGGAAGATCTCAGTTCAGCTCATTAATGAACATAGAGTTAAAAGCTACCCTGGTGTGATCTACCTCTAAAGGAAGCTCAGAATTTTATTTCAAAATAATATTAAATTGCTTGTAATAGTCATGAGCAGATTCATGAGATTTTTTGTGTGCACGCCTGAATTTTGTTCCAAAGGGCTTTAATTAAACCCTAGGAATTGTTCAGTGAAGTCACCTAGTAATTACTTAAAACTGCTTCTATAAGAGTTAGCGAGTTTATCTCAACAGTTGTAATTCAAGATATCTTCCAGGATTTTCTCAATTAATCATATTCATTCAATGCTAGGCCTGGCCTTTACCCACAAGCATATGAACTAGATGATGTATGTCAGAGAAACAAGTTTGATAATGAATTAATATATTAAATTCCTCAGCAAACTATAAGGATCTTGTTACTTTGGGAAAATCTTTGACAATGGCTGGAGGTTCAGCTTTGTATACTGTGCTTAGTCACTCAGTCATGTTCGACTCTTTGTGACCCCATGAACAATAGTCCACTAGACATCTCTGTCCATGGAGATTCTCCAGGCAAGAGTGCTCGAGTGGTTTACACGCCCTCCTCCAGGAGATTTCCCAACCCAGGGATCAAATCCAGGTTTCCTGCATTGCTGGCAGATTCTTTACTGTCTAAGCCACCATTAGTTCAGAGAAAATAAGAAATTAGGATTTTAGCCTCTAGATCCTAAGAAGGCTTAATTTTAAAGAGACAAATTCTGGTAATTTCAAAGGAAAGGGGAGTGTTGAGAGAACAGGGGAGGTTTGGTGACAGAATTTGCATTGGGAAGTTGAAAGTATAGAGGAAATGTAGAAGGAAAGTAGGAAGATGGAGGCAGAGGTGGAGTCTGGCCACAAGAAGCAGAGGGAGAGAGAGAAGATGGTGCCGAAGGACAAGCCTGAGACAAAGAAAAAAGAAACTGAGGAAGATGAACCTGAGGCTTTGGGAGACATTTTATCTTCCTTTAGTCATTTGGGCTTCATTTGTGGCTCAGCTTTTTTCTCAGAGCTTAGAGCTTGTGGTTCAGAGTTTTGCCAAGAGAATGCACTGATCATAGCAAACACCCTCTTCCAACAACACAAAGAAGACTCTACACATGGACATCACCAGATGGTCAACACTGAAATCAGATTGATCGTATTCTTTGCAGCCAAAGATGGGGAAGACAGCAAAATTAAGACTGGGAGCAAACTGTGGCTCAGGACATGAACTCCTTATTGCCAAATTCAGGCTTAAATTGAAGAAAGTAGGGAAAACCACTAGACCATTCAGGTATGATGTATATCAAATCCCTTATGATTATACAGTGGCAGTGAAAAATAGATTTAAGGGACTAGGTCTGATAGACCTGATGAACTATGGATGGAGGTTCGTGACATTGTACAGGAGACAGGGATCAAGATCATCCCCAAGAAAAAGAAATGCAAAAAAAGCAAAATGGCTGTCTGAGGAGGCCTTACAAATAACTGTGAAAAGAAGAGAAGTGAAAAGCAAAGGAAAAAAGGAAAGATATACCCATTTGAATGCAGAATTCCAAAGAATAGCAAGGAGGTTTCAGAAAGTCTTCTTCAGTAATCAGGGCAAAGAAATAGAGGAAAACAATAGAATGGGAAAGACTAGAGATCTCTTCAAGAAAATTAGAGCTACCAAGGGAATATTTCATGCAAAGATGGGCTCAATAAAGGACAGAAATGGTATGGACCTAACAGAAGAAAAATATATTAAGAAGAGGTGTCCAGAATACACAGAAGACCTATACAAAAATATCTTCATGACCCAGATAATCACGATGGTGTGATCACTCACCTAGAGCCAGACATCCTGGAATGCAAAGTCAAATGGGCCTTATGAAGTATCACTATGAACAATGCTAGTGCAGGTGATGGAATTCCAGCTGAGCTATTTCAAATCCTGAAAGATGATGCTGTGAAAGTGCTGCACTCAATATGCCAGCAAATTTGGAAAACTCAGCAGTGGCCATAGGACTGGAAAAGGTCAGTTTTCATTCTAATCCCGAAAAAAGGCAATGCCAAAGAATGCTCATACTACTGCACAATTGCACTTATCCCACATGCTAGTAAAGAAATGCTCACATACAGGGTTATTGTTACCATCTTTCTAAATTCCATATATATATATATATGCATTAGTATACTATATTGGTGTTTTTCTTTCTGGCTTACTTCACTCTGTATAATAAGCTCCAGTTTCATCCACCTCATTAGAACTGATTCAAATGTATTCTTTTTAATGGCTGAGTAATACTCCATTGTGTATATGTATCACAGCTTTCTTATCCATTCATCTGCTGATAGACATCTAGGTTGCAATAAACCCAGATTGTGACACTTTAAAAAAAAAAGGAAATGCTCAAAATTCTTCAAGCCAGGCTTCAACCATATCTGAACCGTGAACAACCAGATGTTCAAGATGGATTTAGAAAAGGCAGAGGAACCAGAGATCAAATTGCCAACATCTGCTGGATCATCAAAAAAGTAAGAAAATGCCAGAAAAACATCTATTTCTGCTTTATTGACTAGGTTAAAGCCTGTGACTGTTTGGATCACAATAAACTGTGGAAAATTCTTAAAGAGATGGAAATACCAGACCACCTGACCTGTCTCTTAAGAAATCTGTATGCAGGTCAGGAAGCAATATTGACAACTGTACATGGAAAGAGAGACTGCTTCCAAATAGGAAAGGGAACATGTCAAGGCTGTATATTGTCACCCTGCTTATTTAACTCATATGCAGAATACATCATGAGAAACGCTAGGCTGGATGAAACACAGGCTGGAATCAAGATTGTCGGGGAAATATCAGTAACATCAGATATGCAGATGACACCATCCTTATGGCAGAAAGTGAAGAACTAAAAAGCCTCTTGGTGAAAGACAAAGAGAGTGAAAAAGTAGGCTTAAAACTCAACATTCAGAAAACTAACATCATGGCATCTGGTCCCATCGCTTCATGGCAAATGGGGAAACAGTGGAAACAGTAGCAGAGTTTATTTTCTTGGGCTCCAAAATCACTGCAGATGGTGATTGCAGCCATGAAATTAAAAGATGTTTACTCCCTGGAAGGAAAGTCATGACCAACCTAGACAGCCTATTAAAAAGCAGAGACATTACTTCTCCAAAAAGTATCCATCTAGTCAAGGCTATGGCTTTTCCAGTAGTGATGTATGGATGTGAGAGTTGGATTATGAAGAAAGCTGAGAGCCAAAGAATTGATGCTTTTGAGCTGTGGTATTGGAGAAGACTCTTGAGAATCCCTTGGACCTCAAGGAGTCCATCCTAAAGGAAATCAGTCCTGAATATTCATTGGAAGGACTGATATGGAAGCTGAAATTCCAATACTTAGATCACCTGATGTGAAGAGCTGACTCATTTGAAAAGACCCTGACGTTGGGAAAGATTGAAGGCTGGAAGAGAAGGGGGTGACAGAGTATGAGATAGTTGGATGACATAACTGACTCAATGCCCATGAGTTTGAGTAGGCTCTGGGAGTTGGCTGTGGACAAGGAGTCCTGGCATGCTGCAGTCCATGGGTTCACAAAGAGTCAGACACGACTGAGCGACTGAACTTAACTGACCTAAGTTGTGGTTCAGCTGATGAAGAATCTGCTTGCAATGCAGAAGACCTGGGTTCTGTCCCCGGGTTAGGAAGGTCCCCTGGAAAAGGGAAAGGCTACCCACTCCAGTATTCTGGCCCAGAGAATTCCATGAACTGTATAGTCCATGTTGTCACAAAAAGTCGGACATGGCTAAGCGACTTTCACTTCACTTCATTTCAGTTCCTTAAAATCTTATTTGACAAAGAGGTAATTTTAGACTCCTGAAGAGGCTGAAAATACATATTGACATACATATTCCACTCAATTCTGGAAATTTTTGAGCTGTTTTTGTCCAATTTGATTTTAAGAGCATTGAGTTGGGGATTTCAAAAGTTCCTTATCATGGTCATTGATATTCTAAATTGCGTTTGGTCAGGGTGGCCCATTTAATTAGAAATGCACATGAAGAAGGACCATAGGTTTTAAACAGAAAATCAGCCAGCATCCCTGTTGTGGGGTGCTCTCACAAAGTTTAGATAACTGAGATCCTGTTTATTAGAATTTTTTTTTTCTAGAGTTAAAGAACAATATTCAAACAGCTGAAACAACTCAGTTTAAACAGCTTGTAAGCTATACCAGCCAATTCTAAGAACTGAGAAAAGCCAGACTGACGGCATTTCAGCTAGTATCCAGGGAATACCCTATTCCAAAGGAATATACTGAAGGCTGAAAAGTGGACATAGTTTCAGTGAAGCAGTCCCTGTTTTTATAGAAATGGGCTGAAGATATTTTTAATCATCTTCAACTGAATCAGACATATCTGAAAATCAGACCAAAGTGTCAAATTAATACTTTCACAGAGAACAAGGCCTTAACCAGAAATATAAAAGCTTAGACCTCCCCCACAAACAAAACCTAGACAGCTTCACATGCAAAGAGGGTGGAAATTTGAATCAGTGAGAAGATGTACCTTCAAAGTCCAGAATTAACAAGAAAAGCAGTAAGGATAAGGGGCTCAACTGTGGGTACAACACCTGTTTGCTCACCAATGCTGGAACAGTTGGGAGTCCTTTCTGGTTGCTATATTGGTCACCACACTGTTGAATTGACTACTAGATATTCTCCATCAAAGACAGGTTTATCTGAACTCAACATAGAATTGCAGTTTGGGTGTCTATAACCTTGGTGAGTCACAAGCAAGCCACCCCCACCACACCCCCTCTGATATGGCAAGGGAAGGAGAAGTTTTTATAGGGATGAAAGGGAAGTTGTGAGGGCCGCAGTAAGCAAAGAGTCCAGGGCTCTTCATTGGCTGAGTCCTTGCCAGGAATAAAGATATGTCTTTCTTCTTCCTGTTGGGCTCTGCTACTGTTACAGAGTAGAAGAACTTCAGATTCTGGTCTCCTAACTCTATTTAATTCAAGTTTCTATTTATTAATTTTTTATTTGTGTAACCCTTAGACTTACATATTTAATGTTAAATTTTAGTGTCCTTTATTTCACTTTAATAGCAAACACTACTTAAAAATGCTAAAACTGTGGTCTCCAAAATACATTATGATCATTCCATTTGTTTATTGACCAAGTATTCTCAACGCATGCACATATATAAATTTAAGTAAATAAAATATTGCATGCTATTACATTAATATGTAATTCATAGTCCATTACTATTATATTAATATGTTATGTAAAAACAAACTATTCCATATCTATCTATCTATCTGGATATATATATTTTTCTACCTGACACTCAGTGCATTACCTGTATAGCCACCGAATTGCATTCAACTTTAGAGACTACTCCTAGACTATTACTTAATAGAATATAGTAATATTTTTTTAAAGTGCTAACATGGAGAATTTTATTCTCTTACATCTGCCTTCATACACAAAGAATCCAAGATATATCAAGTAATTTTTAATAAAGAAAAGTTTTCTCAATTCAGAAGACAAGTCTTATATTCTCATGAGATATGAATTTTGGAAATATGCATTCTTAGACCCTCCCTTCTTTTTTGCTTTCTCTCCCCAAAGAACACCTATAGCTTTTCAAGTAAAATATGTACTCTTTGATGTAATTCTTGAAAGCATGAAAATGAAATTTATTTCCCTAATGACTTTCTCTATCCTACTTGTCTCACATTGATTTTTTTTTCCATTTTTTGGTTTATAATGCAGCATAAGCCAGTAGAGTTTCCTATTGTTTCTTTCCTAAAACCGTGCACCTGCACAATCGATCATGCCAAGAAGAGCCAGCACAGCTTTGGGATGAAAACCAATAACATGCTATGAAAACGGAGACAAGACAGCTTAGAAGATTGATTCTAAATTATAGAGCTGCTTACTGATCTGCAACCACCCAAATTCTTCCAGCTTGACAGCTGGTTAGTGAGCATAGGACAAACCACAGGCTTGCCTTCATGACCTAAATGAGGGCAATTTGCACAGTGTGTGATGTAGTTACTTCAAAAAGGACTATAAATCAAAGGCTCGCATACTGAAGGGTTGGAGTTGTTCTGTTTCTCTGTCTTTAAAATGGGGCTAAGGACATCTGGAGTCTTAGGTTTGTTCCAATGATAATGTCAAATAAATTAGAATTTTTGGAAGCTTTATTAATGGTTCATGACCATGCAAAAACAAAGTAATATATAAGTTATTATGATTGTGGGGTAACACTCATTTAAATTTTACTACTATAAATTTGTCTATCATTTTTTAATAAAATTTTCATTTTACAAGAGGTTTTCAAGAATATCACAAAAATGCATACTATTTACTTAGATTCACCAGTTGTCAACATTTTGCCTCATTTGTTTAATCATTTTATGCTTATTCTGTATACTCTGTCAAGCACACTTTCTCTCTAAATTATTTGAGCTAATTGTCTCAATAACCTGACAGTAAGTTGCAGACACATTCACTTTTTATCCTATGTATTTCATGGTGTTTTCCCTAACCTAAAGGCATTCTTTTATACAACTACATTTTGATGATCAAATCAGGAAATTTTAATACTAATATAATACTCTTGTTCAACCTGCTGATCATCCTCACATTTTGACAGTTATCCTAAAAACATCCTTTAGAGCTGTCTCTCCATTCCCAGCACTCTTTTGGAAGAAAGTGTCAGCCTTTTTAAAATGTTATTGGTTTTTCATAACCTTAATATTTTTTTAGAGTACAAGCTGACTTTCGTATAGGCCATCTCTCAGTTTGTCTTCTGTCCTGAGTCTTGATTTATATATCTTCAGGGAATGTTGTGGGGGTAGAATTTTAAAGTTTATTTTGAAGATACCCAGGAAGTAGAGAGCCAATATGCTCTTTGCTATTTTGAGGTAAAGGAAAAGTAGTGCATATCTTTTTGGATTTTTTTTTTTAAACAAATCCATTTCACTTTGGTTCTTTTAGAAAGCTGTTAAGATTTTTATAAAAACAAGATACATACACACACACATACACACACAAAAAAGCAAAAATATGAGGTGTGATACTGACTTAGAGGCACTGTGTTTTACAAAATATATTAAAAAACTGAAACTAGAGTTGTGCACAGGTCCATAAACTGACAGCTGTATTACTTAATGTCTGCTGTAGCCTTAGAAACCTAGTGTTTTCTATGAACTAGATTATACTGTGCTCATCTTTATCATCAAGCCCTGAAGAGATGGTCATTCCCACAAAATGCTATACTCTAGATAAGTGTAGCCAAATTTCTTAAGAGCTCTCCTTTAGCAAATTAAAACAGAGTAATGAAAACAGAGCAGTCCATTAAGGATATGGTGCTTTAGGGATTCCTAGAAACAATGGCCTTGATTGAGTCGCAAGAAAACTGTTCCATTATTATGAGATAAAGAATTCAAGATGACTACACGCCTGGGATGTATTTTCAGCAAAGATCAAGGAAAAACTTCAGGTGACACTTTCATTTAATGTTGTTAAGTATAAATTACTTAACATGTAGTTACTTAAAATGATGTCTGTGTAATCTTTGGTTATACAAGATAACAATCGCAGCTGAACCCACTTGTGAAAAAGACTATTACTTCTAAATATCATAAGTTGCTACGATAATAACACCTGCCAGTCTCATACTAAGCTTCTCTGTATTATATTTAACGGGCAGTATGAACCAGTTCTTAACCTCTGACTCCTAAGAAATTCATGGACTCTTTCTGTTAAGGTTCCTTTGTTGCTTTGCCTATTACCAAGCATTGGAACAAACAAAGCATGTGTTCATTTTCACCTGCCAAAACAAGCTAAAATCAATCTTGCTGTATTCAATAAACAACTCACTGTGGATATATGGATAAATTTTATTTGCTGATGAATAGCAATGGAGTCTTGCTATTCAGTCATAAAATAAAAAGCCATATATTTGACAAATATCTTTTCTTTCATGACCATCTTCCTAGGTAATCATATATAATATGAAAGATGAATTTTTAAGAAAGATTAATATGTCTCATGGCCTTACACATACAAGGTAAAACACAATGATGTTGTAAGTCATAATATTCATTCAATGTCATTTATTTTCAATCAAGTATTAGAAAATATCCCCAAAGATGGCCACCATTCAGTGCAGATTTGCCCTATTGGTTAATCAAAGGCAATCTCTTTGTTTATTCAATCAGCAAAATCTTCTCTGCTACCTACACTGTACAAGATATACCCTAAGGCATTAGAAAAATAAAGCTGGATTAAGACACATTAAAGACTTCAGGAGACTGACAGTTTAATTAGGGAAGATGACATACCAGTAGATCATCAGAACACAGTGTAATAAATGCACAGATTCCCTGATTTGGGAAGAAGTAATATGAAGTTTCATCTTCTTTGTGACCTTCTCCTCCCCAGTCTAAGGTTAGGGAGTCTTTCTCACTACTCCCACGTGAATATGTGTTTGTTTCTAACAAGATGTTTACCACACTAAACCAAAGCTTGAACTCCTACAAACTGAATGACTTTGACCGAGAGAAACGACTAAATCAGCCTCCTCCTTTATATATGGGGATAATTTATCCATTCATTACTGATTGAAAAATCTCTGTGCTGCATATTGTTTTAAGGGTAATACTAGTTTAATATTACCTTACTGAAGAAGTTAATGTGGCAACTAAATGAGATAAATCATATAGAGTATTTAGATCAGTATTTGGCACACACAAAAGTCATAGGTCTTAGTAAATATTAACAATATAATTACTGCATAATTTTGGTGACAACTATTTTAGTGGTTTTCTGTGTTCTGGCAAACATATTCTAAATATATTTTTTAAATCCATGTAGTCTTTTTTTTTTTCTTCTAACATAAAAACATTAACATCAGGAAAAGACTTAAGTTAAGCTCAGATACATGAAGAGGTCTCTTTATTTCCAGACCTCTGTTTATTTCCATTTAACCTCTAGTAGTTAAATGGTCTTTAACTACTGAAACTGTGACCAGCCTCTTTTAGACTAGACCCTACCCCATTACCTGGCACACAGTAGGAGGTCAATACATATTTGCCAAATTCATTTTATTTTATTTTATGAATTTCAGCCATCCAGGATTTTAGTCTGAAGGTTAGTAATCTTCAGCTTAAGGATTATTAAACCATTTATTGAACAATAGGTTTTTCTTTTTATATATGCTTTTCCCTCTGTCACCTGCAGAATTATTTTTCTGAAAAGAAAAAAAAAAAGCCACTGAATTCTGAACCTCTCCAAAATTAGGTAAATGGGCTTTACTTTTACCCTTCACTCAGAAGTTAGGGAAGACTTTTATTTTAGAAGTAAACATCCTTGGATTACAAGCAACCAAGAAAATACCACCTAAAATAAATACTTTATGATGAATTCTTTGATTTTAAAAGTATGCTTTCTATATATTAAATTATACCTTTTAATATCACTTGCAGAACTTTAAGAGGCATTTTAGTGTGTGATTTCTTACTGTCTTAATGGATTCATGTATCTTAGGTATTGCAGTCTTGCTACAAAGATGCCAAGATTTTAATATGACCAATATTTGGTAAGTAATATTCGGTGTATTTAAAAAAACACACACACAATGATACATGTACACCCCATGTTGTCTTTTGTTTTCAAGAGATACACCACTAACATTTTATTACCTTATTTTCTTCTGGATAAATAATATTTCGCCCTGTATAAACTTTAGACTTAGTCATTAGACCAGTAGATTAAATCAAGTATCACCACATAATAATAGATTTTTTTCTTACTCTAAGTGCCAAAGCAACTATTGTCTTGCTCTAAAAGAGCAAGAATCCCATGGCTGTGATTACATTTACTGACTGCATTTGAGACCCATCTTATATCTTTTGAAGCTTCCCCGGTGACTCAGACAGTAAAGAATCTGCCTGTGATGTGCCCTGGGTCAGGAAGATCCCCTGGAGAAGGGAATGGCTACCCACTCCACTATTCTTGCTTGGAAAATCCCATGGACAAGGGAGTCTGGTGGGCTATAGTTCATAGGGTTGCAAACAGACATGACTGAGTAAGTAACACTTTTACATGTTTAAAAAAATATGATGCCTTGCCACCCAGTGACGTGTTCATATCATTATGGCATTAAGAGTGATCAGTACTTTATAAAGGAGAAACTACAGTTATCTATTTAGTAAATATCATCATTTTATTGTATGAAAGCCACCTGACTTGCAGCCCTTGCTTTCCTTAGTCTCCTTGAGCATTGAAGGGTTCATATGAGCATGTCTCTGCATAGCAAGAAGGAAAAGAAATCCCAGAGACTTGATGAGCAGCTGTGATGATTCTAAGGTTAAACATGACATGAAAATACCAGAGTGAACCCCTCAAAATTCAGAAAAGCCTTCCAAGTGGGACCCAAGCTTCATCTGAATTAACTTTATTTTGAATTATTCTTCTAAACCTATTGGTTCAAACAAGTTGTAAATATCCAGGGCAGGAGGCCTAGTTTAAACTCCTTTTTAAAAACTCTGAAATGTAAGTTTGGGGATGCAGAGACATAGATTCTAGTCAAATTATTATTCTATATTGTTAATTTTGTTAACTAAGACAGTGCTAAGCTATAGTCATTGTTTATGCTAGTTTCAATTCTTTGTTAGCGAGATGCTCACATCGTTCTCACCTCCATTTCTAAATCCTTTTCTGTATTTCTTAACAGCTGTAGATTCTTTTTTGGAGAGGTGTGTATAGGGGAGTGTGGGGCACAACTGTAACAGAAAAATTTGCCCAATATTCAATCTTTCATGTCGTGTTGCGGTCACAGCTTCATGGGATGTATGTGTGTTTCTGATCCTATTGGTTTCTCCTCAAAACAGAAATGCTGAACAGTACTGACATCCAGCCATACTTTATTACCTGGTTGATAACAGGTTCAATGGGTGGGATAAATTTTTCCTTACTTTCTGATGACAACATTAAACGAGTATAAGTCCTGGAGAGAGAGATCCTCATGAGAATTCTGTGGCGTTACATATTCCATTTGATGTAATATGTGTTCTTTAGCTTTCTGTGCAAAGTGCATACATATCTCCAGATGACTTTTGTAAGTATAAGGGACAAAAGTCACAATTTACTGTTTATAGTCTCACAGGCCATGAGAAAGGGGCAAAGCATTAACTTATGGTGAAGGTTAGGGGACTGTTGTTTCTTGTGGTGGGATTTGACTAAGAATTTCCCTAAACACTCAAGTTCAACATCCCTGCCCATGTTATTAACAATGAGTTGTGTAACGATAGTCAAGCCAGTTTACCTCTTTAGTCTTGTTTCTCACTCACAGTTGTTGAACTGGATGTTCTTGAAGTTATCACTCTTCCAAACAAATTATAGCTTTGTTGTTGTTCAGTTGCTCAGTCATGTCCAAATATTTGTGACCCCATGGACTGCAGCACACCAGGCTTCCCTGTCCTTCACTATTTCCTGGAGTTTGCTCAAACTCATATCCATTAATTTGTGGTGCCATCCAACCATCTCATCCTCTGTCACTCCCTTCTCCTCCTGCCCTCAATCTTTCCCAGCATCAGGGTCTTTTCCAATGAGTTGGCTCTTTGCATTTTATTTCTTGTTAACTATTTCAGTAAGAAAGTTAATTCAGTTGGTGTGAGGGGAAGTATATTACTGATGTTTCTTGTTTAGAGGTGGTATAGACTGAGCTCTGTCACTGAAGACAACTTCTCCGTGCAGTAGGAATACATGCAAATTAGATCTTCCAGTGATGGAACACCACAAGTAATTAGAGGCACAGAAGGGAGTAAAATGATAGCCCCAGACCTGATCCTCAGCAGGAGTGTGAGGTTGAAGTCCAGGACACTTTCACTCAATCCTTGATGCTTCTGCTGCTTTTATTGTTTCTATCCTTTCCAAGCACTCATTGCCTCTATTCTCCATGCAGCCCTTGCAGCCTGAGTGCTCACGTGAGGAAAGTGCTGAATAGTTTACATTGTGATGTTCTCAAACTCTATAACCTGCTTTAAAATTAAGTTACTTTAATAGAGAGAATTAAGAAAATTATAAACAAGGCTTTTGGAGAAAGTGTTCTTAAGGTACATTTTCAGTAAAGAAACTGCTGGATTGAAATATGACCCTTAAAAGTATTTTGTATTAACACTTTGTATTATTAGCCTCTAGGAAAGATTATACCCCCATGGGAAAGTACCTGCTTCCCTGAATTCCAATTCATTTTATTTTAAAAATTTTCAATGTTTCATTTTGATATGTGTTTCTTTGATGACTAGCAAGGTGGACTGCTTGTATTTTGGGGTCTGTGAACAGACTGTTCATTCATTTCCCCATTTTCCTATTGGTGTATCTATCTTTTCTATTATTTCATCTGGCTTTTTATAGTAATGCCTTAGCAGTTAATTCAGCATTAAAAGTGATAAATCTCTAAAGAGATGTTATTCTAGTCTGTCAATTGATGTGTTCCAGCTATCAAGCATGTTAGAAGCAAAGTTATTTTTATTTAAAGGATAAAAGGGCTGATTTTCATGTTTTTTAATAAATGAAATATTATTCCCTTTCTTTACTTGAAAGGGGCCTGGGCTGAGCATTAAGTAAATACTTGAAAGAAGGTTGTATATGTGAATTTTAAAAGAGAAAAATATGATTAACCTGCATTATTCCTATAAATTCTTGGACATTATTTCATCATGGATAATTTGATCTGCTTCTCCTAAGCCACAGCGATGAGTGATTTTCAAGGTATTGCTGTCCATCTCCCTTAGTCAACGAGCATAGGACTAAGGGTTCATTAACAATGGTCTTGGGATTTCTTTCGTGTTGCAGAAGCTCTTGTGCAGAGCTCACAGGAAGAGTGTACACATCCAGCTTCCTCTAGCACCAAGGCTATGTTCTTTTGTGTCTGTTGTGAGGTTAGTTATCAATTTCTACTTTAAAGTCAAAGATAAATGTAAGTCAAATCAGCTGGAGATTACCTGATGAATAGAAAGAGATACTTGTAGGTTTGTCACCTAAATTATTTGTAACCCAAATCGTACAACAAATCTAGCATATAAAGCGTGTGCTTCAATTCATAAAATTATTTCAAAGAAAGGGTTGCAGAATATATGTTGTACAATCAACTTTATGTTCTGGGTAAGCTAATAGTGCTGCTCTCTTCTACTTCACCCATGGTTGATGTCATTAATCAATCCAGTATTATATCTGACTGTGCCTAGACAAAGCCTTAGATTGTTTATCAAAATAAAATTCTCCAATTAGCCATTATTAATCAAGCAGTTGGCATGTGGATGGAAAAATTATTGCCATCTCAGTGCTTGACTCATCTGCTGGAGGCATATGAAGCTTTATCAACTTAGAGTTAGATGGGCCAAGCAGCTTGGATACAATACATCTATCCTTTCCCTAAAGTCCGAAGATTTCTGGCATAGTCTCCTTTCTCAGCTCTTGAGTCTCTAAAGGTAGAGCTGCCAAACCAAAACACTAAGATACATTAGTAGGTCGAAATGGAAACATTAAATATATGAGTTAATGTCCCAGCACTCGGGTCACTTGGAAACTAAGATACCAGAAATCCTCATCTGTCACCTCTGGCCAGAAGCAGACACATGTGTTTACTCTAGGGTAAATATTAAAATTTTTCTATATGTGCTATGGAAAAGAGGAAACATTTTGCTTTACATAGTAGCCAACAAATCCTGTCCTAGTTAGAGACATCTATTAGTGTCTGGGTGGTTTCTCTTTTTTAAAAAAATCTTGCCCCCAAATTTAGTTATTTTTGAAGTCATAGCTTATCTCTTTATTAGATAAACATTTATATAGAAGATTTATATTTAAAAATGTGTATATGTATACACACATACATAACCCACATGTATCATAAATATCTCATTCTGAGATTCAACTGGGCCTATTTGAAGTAGGAATACGTTATTATGTGTGTCACTCTCCTAGGGTATAGTAGTTTCTTGGTACACCTCCTAGCATTCTAAGAATAAGGATCCAGTAGAAAATCCCAAGTATTTGAGGAGAATCAGCTTTTAATATAGTTTATTTTGGTGGCAGGAGATAAGCTACTCATGGAATAACTTCTCTCTCTTATTCAAACCTTCCTAACATGTATCCTTTGATTTCTGGATACTTATAATCATGGTGCTAGATTGAATTGAATTAGTCTGTTGATAGAAAATATATTGTATCTTCTTAATATACATAAAGTTTTCAGGTACAATTGATCTTTACCTTAGAGGTGAGTGTGCGATATGAGGCATTGAAGGGGATCCAGCTGGAAAAATATAAAACCAAGTATAATTTGCATATTAAATATAAGCAAAACTACAAATCCAATAAAAAGCAAATTGAAAAAATTAATGTGATGGATGATTACTTTTTAAGAAAGCAAATCATACCTGCATCATAAAAATGAGCTGATCGCTATGGAGCAATTCTTTGAATCAAGAAGACCACATTTCTCCCTACCTCTTGTTTGAGTCTCCTTCAGTTCTTTTTTTGAGAAACTCTTTTGGAATGATCATTGTAAATTACCTGTTTGCAGTCTTTGAATGACTCCCCACTGCTTACTAAAATGACTAAAACTTCTCATATTAGTAAACAAGGTCATTTTCATTTGAGTCCTGCTTATCTCTAGCCTCCTCCATATATGGTGAAAAGTGAAAGTGTTAGTCACTTGGTCATGTTTCCATGCAACTCACGAGGCAAGAATACTGGAGTGGATTGCCATTTTCTTCTCAGGGGATCTTCCAAACTCAGGGATCACACCCAAGTCTCCTGCAATTCAGGCAGATTCTTAACCGTCTGAACCACAATACATTTATAGTCCATAATTATTTAGATACATCTAAGTTATTTGTTCCAGACATACAGTACTGAGTATTTGCAGTTCTCAGAGGTATCATCCTGTTCTCATGTCAATACCTTTCCAATATGCTGTTCCCAGCATCATTTGAATTCATACCACCAAATGGTCACTTCTTTAAGATTGGGTTTGAGCATCTCCTTGTCATATGTTGCTTGTTGTTCTTCAACTCTGAATAAATTTACTCTTCCAGCATCCTTTGCATTCCTCTTTGACTGGACTTAACACTCCGTGGTCTAAGTAGTTGATTTACTCTATTTGTCTGTAAGCTTTCTGGGAAAGGTCAATACCATGATTATATCTCTAGCACTTAGCAAAAAGAGCCTGATAATTATAAATCCTTTATGAATAGCTTTGGAATGAACAAATGAATGTGTTCACACTCTTATAAAGTACCTTACACACTATTTTTTGGCTTAAGCTTTGATTTTGGTTTGCTTTAGCTCACGAACCACATGTGTGCATATATATGTCCTCATAGCACTGAATGGTGAAGTAGGATAAAAGGTTTCCTGTGAATGAGTTACTTCCCTTAGGTAATTTCTGTGAGATGTTTTTCTTTCTTTCTTTGATTTCACTCACTCTTCTGTGTATACTCGCCAACTCTCTCCATCCTGTATGACCAGTGCTAGACCTTTTACCATCTCAGAGTCTTTCTTTTAAAGCTGTGCAGTAGAGGCATCCAGAAATGAATTGTCCCTTGGAGCTCAGTAAACTGTTTTTGTAAAAGTCCAGGAGATGATTTCATTCGGTTGTCAAAAATGTCGGGTCAGGCCAGTGTGTGGGTATCCATTTCATACTTTGAGTGAACGCCAGGTACATATGCCAACAAACAAGCAAACAAAATGTTAAAACATTTGCATCTAAAATAGATATCAGTAAATTTTACACTGATGATCGAATATACTTTTTATTTCCTATTTTATTTTAGTAGTCAGTAAGTTTTCCTTAAAATTTCAGAATAATAAGTATTATTAAAAGAAAGAAAATAAGATAGTATTTGAGTTATATTTGACAAAAATAAAGTATGAAATGTCTACTAAAATCACTAATGATGGGGGACATATATCTTTCATTTTAATTTTTATTGAATTTGGTGGAGTAGAATAATTTTTAAAGAATTTACCAGATATCATTGACATCATTCAAAATAACGGTCTGCCACAAAAATTTAATTATTACAAATACCCAAGTGCATCCAATATTAGAATGGAACCAAAATTGGAGCCTATTCTATGAGCTCATTAATTTTTAAATTTCACTTATTTGTTTATGCAACAAATATTTATAAAGTGTGAAACATGTTCCCAACATCCTTTCTGGTCCTTGGAATAGCAGTAATAAGGGCAAGCCTACTCTTTTACTAAATATAGGTTTCCTTAACCATGTTGGTACATGGTTGTATCATCATAAATTTAATTATACATTCTCAATCATTTTGGAGAGTAGACAGTGAAAACCAGAATATCTCGTTTAGTTTCTGGGACCCAATCTGAATTCTGTAAAACCACAATTCCTTACCAGTTACCTGGGAGTCATTTTCTGGCAATCTCTGAACACTGTAGTGGAAACAGTAAGCACTGTCTTTGGAGCAAAAATGCTGGGTTCCGGTCCTCACCGACTCTGAGAGACTGATTTTAGGATTCTGGACAGTAACTGGACCTCCCAAATTTTTTGTGAATAACATTAATTTTCTTTAAATATGTTTCCTATTTATGACTCTGCTTTCATAATCTAATAATTTGCTAATGAAAGATGCTCCTTAATTGCTAAATAACTGTCACCTCACCTGTATTTCCAAGCATGTAATAGTTACAACTTACCAAGAAGGATCATTTGCAAAAGCCATGTAAGTTTAAGTATTCCTATAAACAAAAGCACAGTCAGGGCAAGTAATGGAGAAGGTCAGCAAGTGTTTGTGTGTTGACTGGCAATGCATCTAATCTGTTAGTGGCTGGACACGTAAGACCGAACTAGATTTAAGTGCTAACAAGTGACATAAGGCCTTCAATCTAAAGATAAAAACAATAGATATGATGAGTTTGGGAAATGTATTAATATAATATAAAATCCTTTATTCTTGCTTCTGTAAAATGCTGAGAATATCTAAGGTTATACTGTTAAATGGAATTTCATTCCAAACTACATTCAAACTAAGTGGAAGATGACTTCATATATCAAGGACCATCAACACTTCACTACTATCCTTGCCACAGGATAAATTATTTTGACAACACATACTTCTGGGAATATCATATTTACTGAGAATAGTGATTAATCACTTAAATTTATATTTGAATGAAGTGTGTTTCCTGGAAAATGTTTTAATTTTATTGTGCCTTTTATTATTTCACTAGGCAAATTAGAGTTGAAAGAGAAAATGGATTTTTCAAAAAAAATTATTACTTCATATTGCAATCTACACAATCACTGAAATTCAGCTTTATCCTGTGAGGCTTAATTTTACTGTAACTTGTGCATGTATAGCGACACTCATTTTGATCCATTTTAACCTTGTATAACATGTTTGCATTAGCAATATAAAGTTGTATTATTTAAGATTTACAATGCAACTTTAAGAACTGTTTTAAAAATAAAAGTAACTTGGAGATTTCTTTTTCTGTGATCATTTCCTGTGCATTGATTTATAACTTTATTTCTCTGACAAGTTATTGTTACATGACTCATTCACAACTTAATGTAAAAAATATTAAGTGATTTTGTTCAGGCAAATACATAATTTTAAGCTAATAAAAAGAGGACTCATGTATGCTTTATTGAGCTAATTTTTAGTAGGACATGTAACAGTAGTCTAACACCCCTGATCATTAGTAAGTATGCCAAAACTTTAACTTGCTGAGATGATTTTAAGCTTTACATAAAATATTTGCAAGTATGAAACTTTGCTATAAATTATTAATTTTGTTTAAAAACTCTGTGGACTTCATGATAATTTCTTATGCATAATTAAATGTGTTAATATTTTCTTTCTAATTTATTTTGCATACATTAAAATTTATTAAACCTAATACCTTAGTAATTTCTTTACACATGTTTTGTTGGAGAAATAACTAACAATGGTAAGAATCTTCGCTAAGCACCATCTATATGCTTAAGCTATCAGGCCTTGCACTAAATCATTTGTGAATGTTGTTTCATGTAATCTGCCAATGACCCTATATTTTAATATTTTTATAGTGATATTAAATATAAGTATTATGTGGAACATTCTCATACTTTATTCTTGATCCTAGAAATTATTTACACATTTTCATTTGTTTATATACTGAAAACCTATTAAAATCCAGACTAAGGATGATATTCTATAGAATCTTCTTATGTTCTATCTACCTAGTGTTTATAAAATCTTATCCCAAGTAAAACATTCTATATGCTTTACATATATACTTCTGTACTACAAACCTCAGTAAGTACTGTTTCTATGATGTGTCCTTATATTTTCTATAGATTTACCTAGGAAAAAGTATAATGCAATATCATTTTCCCTTTTTCTTCTACTCGTTTTTTAGGAATTATATTTTCAGAGTTAATATAGAGGAAAAGATATTTGGTAAGGAGCAAAGAACTGAGATAACCACCTTACTGGCTTTAGAGAGATGCAATTGAAGAATAATAGTTTCTGAAAAATATAGATTTTATTTCTAAAGCTAAATGCATAAAATTGGCAATTTGATTTATTTTCTATCAATAAATCATAGTAAGTTTCCAATTGGTTCCATGAATAAGTTCCTTTGGTTTTGTTTTTATGGCCTAAGTTGTCTGTCAGTCCTAGTTTTAAGCATTGTAAGGAAAATCTAAAAGAAGTATGTTAGGATCTCCTTATAGAATGCTATTTTTAGTTTGCCAAGAATTTTAATTTACTTGCTAGTGATTTGCTGATTGAACATTGTTTAATATTTAATTTGTGACTTCTTCCCTCAATAATGTACAGTAAGCCACAAAAACTTAAAAATATTAAAACTAACACAAATGGTTTAAATATCATTATTGGAATAACATTCTAACTGCCATGGGATGACCATTTATTGACACCTTTGTTTGAAATGATAAAGGATCTAGATAAGATTTGGAACCCATTCTGATAGATTTTAAAGGGCTATAGTAAACTAGAATGTACAGAATGTTCCAGAATGAATTAGACTATTGATGCCATTTGAACAATCATAGTGACTGCCTTATGGTAAATAGGTCAATCTGGTTTATTTATTTGAATATAAAATGTGCTATCTACCTAATGATTTTGTATTGCCTTTATTAAATTAAAAAATGTGCCTCTACTCTTTTGGGGGGACTTATTTGAATAATTGTCTTTAGATACATTATGTTGAGCATCAAATGCTTATCATAGAATAGTTAAAGAATTAAAAATTAAAAGAATTGGGAAAATTTGGGTTAATGTATTCTTGAATATTTATAGAAGTGTAAATTTATTCACAAGCAAGAACAAACCTCATTTTCACTGATTTTGTGTATAGATATTTACAATGTGCCCATGCCCACACATCTTTGTCAATCAAAAATTACTTTTATTGTTTACATTAAATTTCTTAGTTGAAGATATATGTGCATTCTATTTTCTGAATATAAAATATTCTATTTTCTTAAATAATTTAGTTGCATATGAAGATACTTTTTCTATGTGAATCTAAGTTGGCTTCTGTGAATTCTGAATGTCAATGTTAGATATTTAATTATAAATGCAAAATTCTATCAAACCCTAATCCTACGGTCATAAAGGTATCCAAAGTCATTTCAAATTTCCAAAGGTCATTACAGATGTTATTTTATACTCTGTTATTTTAAAGAAAAGGGAGGAAACCAAAAAAAAAAAAAATAGTTTGAACTATCTAACTGCCTATTTCTTACAAAAATTATCTAAAATGTTATTGAAATAAAAATGTCTATTTTTACTTCTAAAAATATTTGCAACAGTTACTTTGAGTAATTTGTCTCAATGAATTCTTATGTTGGTGAATCTCACCTAGATTTTTTACTCATCTTGTTAGTGAAATTCTATATCTACATTAAATTTAAATTAAAGTAGGATTTAAAATTTGTGATGTATAAAGCAAAACTGTAGCAAACCAAGGCATAAATTAGCTTTATTTAATCAAGTCAGAAGTTTTTCTTTTTTTATGTTACCCTCTTTGTCCCAAGAAACTACCAATTTTTTTCAGATGGTTTATAAGTATATTAATTTACCTAGGTCAACATTTTTCATTTATAAAAAAGTAAATGTATATGAACTATTGAATATATTTTAACTGATACACTTTGGGAGCAATATTTCTCTTGTTTTTAGGAAAACTTTAATGTGTAAACTTGCAGAAGGAACACTAGAACATAATCAGATTATACATTTGTTAATGCACCCTTGTAGGATATGCAAAATATAAGAATGAAACTGTGAATTGCACAATTTTAAAAATAAAAGGTATTTTTCAAAGGGAAAACTTGAAAGATACTGCTGAAATGTAAAGGGCCAGATGTTATTTAAAATTAGAACTCAGCATAATTGTATGTGTTAAACTTTGAAAAGAAATGGAGATGGGTTGGATAAATTAAATTCTCATTTTTTAAATATCAAGAAATCAATTTATATTATTCAAATATTTGATAAATCTAGAAATAGTGCTGTGAATGTAAGTAGCAGAAACACTCTTAAGGAGGGACATTTGAAGAAAGTGATTGTGGGAAGTGGGTTTGGGGAACAAAAGAGATTGGAGTCAACTGCTTTTCAATATAATCTCAACTATTCCTTTCATTTGCTCTCATGCACATATACTGTTTGAATCATGGCATTTTTAAAATTTGGATCTCTTTGGAAATTATCTCTTGTTTGATTTAAAAGATCCCAAACAGTGGAGTTGTAAGCCACCAGAAGCAAGCACAGAGAAAGCCTGCATGGATACAGTGGAACAGGGTTACAACAGAACATTCAGGAAATGACAGTCTTCCCCTGCACTCATTTGCTAGTTTACTTGACAGATATTTCCGATTACCTGTTCATTGTAGGCATTTTGTTAAAGCACTGGAAAACACTGGGCAAAATACATAGCATCGCTGTCTCATGGAGCTTCCAGTCTAAAGAATAAGATGGTCAGTCAAATAATTTCACAAATAGATATAGAATTTAAAGATATTCACATGGTATCATGAGTAACAGAAGCAACAGATCATCTGAGGCATAATCAGGCCTTCACTTAAACTTGGCAGGTCTTTCAGATGTAGAGTGAATAAAATAGGCCATTATCCTATAGGTGGAACAAACTTGGGACAAGTGGAGTAAATTAATGAAACCCTTTCTATCCTTTGCAAAGAGTGACACAAGCATGCTGTATGAGAACAGGGGTGGGGTGGGGGGGTGGGCAAGGTAAGTGGGGCAGTTTAGAGTTTAGGATTCCAGGCACATAGGTACAATGAGAAGCCTGAACTAAGAAGGGACTATAGGAAGAGGAGAAGCTTTGAGTTATGCTTTCCCTTCTTTTGTTGTGGATGTATAGTATGATACCCGCAAATATTCAGGGAAAGAGGGGAATTCCATCAGTCTGGAATTCAGAGGAGAGTATGGATTGGGGGTAAAATTTGAGTCACTTCACCTATGTTCAAAAAAAAAGGAATGAGTATTTAGATGTTTTAGGGGAAAAAAAATGAAGTGAAATATAATATGAGCTTAAGGAATTGGGGGATCTCTAACATGTGATAAAAAATAGTAATTTATAGGAGAGAAGTTGAAAAAGCAAGCCGGAAGATGTGCTCATAATCAGAGAATGTTTAACGGGAAGCAGTTTCATTTGATGACAATGATGGGGGGTGGCATGGAATATGACTGTGTCTGTCTGAAAAGTAGTTATAGGTTAATATGTCCAAAAGTCAGGAACAAAGTGATGAATTTTCTTTGTTAATGAGTTATTTTTAAAATAACTTTGTAATATCACTGACTAATTGGTCAATGACTTGCTCAACTGTAAGAAAACTGATTGTCAGAGCCACCAGTAGACTAATTGTGTGAGCTATAGAAGACTGTGGGCAAGAAACCAAAGATTGATCTGAAAATTCCAAGTGCAGGAAAGATCAGAGCCTAATGATGAGTTCACATGGCCAGAATCTAAAAGACAAGAAGAGTTCTGTAAACAATGGTTTATAATAGCAAGCTTCTTCTAAATGCCCAAGCCTCTGCCCAAAGTCTGTCTAACTTCTGATACTGGTAAAAGTCCTCTGACTCTCTGAATTCAAGACATTTTCCTTGTATTTAAACCACTTTTAACTTAAACTTTAGGTTGATGTCTAAACTGTTAGAACATGCTTTAAATCCTTACAACTTTTACTTTCCCCTTTTTATGCAAAGGATGACACAAAACAGATTGTGTCTGTGTATAGTTCATATACTTCTTTGTGTGTTGAAATTTATATTGCTCAAATAAGCAAAATATTCAATAGGTGAATAGATGTTAGAGACATTTACTTAAGTTGGTCTTTATGATAGGGAAGCTTTTAATTTGTATGTCAAACGACAAAGTAGGAAAAAAATCTTTTGTGTTTGGACAGCTATTCACTAAAGCACAATTCCATCAAGCAGAGTGGTAGTTTGGATTACTATCTTTGGGATGAGTGTAATCTCTTAGATGTTGATTATTCTTTCCAAGAAGTGAGCTAATTTAAAATAGCTCATTGGTTGGCATTATCCTTATTAAACATTAAAATATGAGGGAAGAGCTCCTTGAAAGGTGTTGTGAATATTCCCATTGATGAGTCAGCTCTTTTGCTATAAGAGACCCAAGTTAATTCTTGGAAAACTGAGGCATTCTTCATTTTTCTGTTGTCAAGTTCTTTATAAACTTTAGCCATTCTTGAAATTCAGTTTCAAGTAGTGGGAATCACTAGTTACTGATATACCTAAGTAAATATATAATTTATTTGTAATTAAAAACCCAAAGCATCCACCTGCCAATGCAGGAGATGTGAGTTCAATCCCTGGGTTGGGAAATTCTTTGGAGACCATAATGGTAACCCACGCCAGTATTCTGCCTGGAAAATTCCACAGAGCAGTAGCCTGGCAGGCTATAGTCCATGGGATTGCAAAGAGTTAGACACAACTGAGCACACACACACACATACATATGCTCATTTTTAGGGTGTGATCACTATCTGAAATGAAACTTTTCATTTAAACAAATTACCTTATAGAAAAGGTAGCCTCCAATTATACCATAAGGCAAACTATCCCAGTGGTCATAAAACAGAGAGCCTCACACATTAAATTGCTCAATCACATATTTTAAAAAATCAATTTAAACACATAAGGAGAAATGAGGAGAAATATGGGATAGGTTAATATTCTTAGGATAAAGTACAGGCAGGTTAGAAAGGGCACAATACCTGAATTCTGATGTATATAATCATCTTATCTCTCTGTCACATCACCTTTCCTCAATGATTATAAGGTCAGCAGGCCCAGAGTTAGTTAGGTTTCAAGCAAGGGGCCCATGAGGGGGATGTACTATACATTTATTCTATGGGAAGGAAACGGGGGTAAATATGCCTCCCTAATACTTGTAGTTTTCCCATTAGCCTGCTGAGCAGTCAGTGATTTTGTGTTTCTAAGGCAGAGGACACCTGGACCCCAAATCCTTGTGAGCAATAACTAGCAGAATTAAGGACTTAATAAATATTGAAAGTGCTCATATATTTTTAGTATATAAGTATTTAGTGCACAGATGCCTTATGTGTATTTAATGCCTTTCAAATATTCAATATCTTTTGGTCTATCCATCCTTTTCCATCTATATTTAACACACATGTGATCGACTTATTAACTGCTTATGTATAGTTAAGAAACCTTGAAATATTTTATGTTTTCTGAACAACAGATTTATATAAGTAAGGTATATATTTTAATTGATGAAGTGAATATTCTCAAAAGCAAAGGCTTTTCCCAAAGACTTGAAGCAAAAAATCTTTTCTTTATTGTGACAAGTCAGAACAAAGGCTGATGTTTCAGTGCAGGTTTTAGTCAAAAATACATTATTCAAAACATGGCTTTGTAATGTGTTAAAGTAATATTCCTTTGACTCTGGTAACTATGAGTCGATAGGTACAGATATTTCAAAAGAGCAAACATTAAAGCGGTCTTGATTTTAGTGTAGATCCAAGTTCAAAACTGGTTAAAGTAAAAGATCTACAGAGTTACAAGATAAAAATATATAGTGAAGTTATGCAGGAAAAATGCTTACAGTTCACTTGGCTGAGGAAAAAAGGTATGGGGAAAGTTTTAAAGATTGAATATTGATGAGTTCTCCTTTGGGGACACTGAGTAAACTTAGAATAAATGATGAACATTACAACTTATCAAAAGGAAGTACTTTTAAGTAGAAAAGTTTTCTTATGGGATGATAATTGTTAAATAAACTTTTCTTTCTTGGTTCTTTAGCTTTTCTCTCTAAATACCTGTGTAAATGTAGATCAATGGACCCATGTTTACACACACATATATTTTTAATAAGATAAAGTGAAATAGAATCTAATATTGCTAACAGAATAAAATAGCTCAACCACAATTTACAGAGAAAATGTATGAAAACAATAACACAATGAGAAACACTAAAACAAACTAAAACCTAAGCAAAAACCCTCACAAGACATGAACTCATGTAATTCTATCCAGCCTTGAAATAGCTTTTTAAAACTATCAAAATAGCACAATGTAATACAAAAAAAACTAAGGGGAAAAAAATCTCAACATTAAATGTTGATAAAGTTCTTTTTAAAGTTACATGCTAATTTATTGTTATTGATATTGTGAATAAACATAACCCTTTTAGAAAACTAGATAAAAGGCAATAAATGGTCAGAAACATAAAGATGTTTACACCCTTAGAAAAATTATTCCAATCAAGAGTTTATTTCAGGCAAATAAATTAACAAATGCAGAGAACTTTTACAAATTTATTCTTCCAGTGACTTACTAAGATAGCAGATTCACCTGCCATCTTAGTGTAATAGGGCTTCCCAGGTGGCGCTGGTGGTAAGGAATCCACCTGCCAATGCAGGAGATGCAAGATAGGCAGGTTCAGTCCCTGGGTCAGGAAGATCCACTGAAGAAGGTCTGGGCAACCCCTCCAGTATTCTTGCCTGGAGAATCCCTTGCACAGAGAAGCCTGAAGGGCTACAGTCCACAGGGTTGCAAAGAGACACAGTGTTGCTTCAGACACAACTGAAGCATGTGTGTGTGCAGTACAGTATTGTGATGAGAAATAAAATAGAAAATGGTGCAGATACATTTTTAAAGTGTATATATGTGGGCTTTTTTCCAAATTACTAGTTCTCACAATTAGGTATAACAAAATTAATTAATTTTGAAACAATCTGCATCTGAAGAGAGCATTTAATATTATAGTAAATGAATCAGTAGTTTGCTGCTAGAAACAATGTCTTTGCTTAAATAACTTTGGAATCTATCATGATGACAAAGGTGATATAATATAAGAAGTATTATGCTAGTGACAAGATTACTGATATTAAAAATGAGAAAGGCTTGCACTTTTTAAAAAGTTAGGTGTAATAAAATGCTGAGTCTTCTCAATGATATACAGTTTCCATTACTGTATACACTTAGCTAAACACTTGTAAATTCAACAAAAGAACAAAGTTGTGGCTAGCATGAAAATTAGCTCCTATATCTCTCTTCTCCATTCAAGCAGTTCTTATAACATGATTTTTAAATAATTTAAGACTTTAGCTATCCAGGAGAGAATGCATTAAATGAGATGACTATGAAAAAAGTGTGAAAATTGTGCTTGAGACTCAATACATGAATGTACGTGGATGATAATGTGTGAAAACAAGTAAGAATATGAATTTGTGTTGCTTAAATTGGTGCATTTAATGATCAATAATATTCTTTGAAATACAAAAGATTTAAAAATATAAAACCCAGGGGTGAATCAGTATTAATTTGGACTTTACAGAGTGTTAAGCAGTTTTGTTTTGTTTTCCAGGGTGCATTAAGTAAAGAAAAACAAACAAAATCACACAACTGAATGAATTTAGTAGAATTGGAATCCAGCTGAATAATGAATGGCAGTTAAGTTTTAGTTAGAAAATTAGCAGGCAAAATGTAGGAAAAAAAGAAAACAACTTAGATAGTCACCAAAACTGTCCAAAACATAGTGATTTCTAAAACATCCAATAAATAATGCTAAGTCCTTTTTATGAGACAAAGCAATGTAAACTAAGATGTATCTGCTCTAATTAATTACTCAAAAGCAGAGGAGAGTAAATAATTATTGAATAATTCTGAAACTGGATATAATTAGCACTGTTATCCATTGGCCATAAATTATTTAATTCAATAATATTGGAAGAAAAATTAGTATTATAGTCGATTTTACATTTTAAACTCATCATCAGTGTGCTCTCAGCTGAAATATATGATGCCTTCAAATTAAAAAAAAAAACTGTTTTGGTTCAATTAATATTGTGAGGATACATTAACTTCTACTGAGTAGGATAATGAGTTGAAGAAAGTCAATTCAGTAATTATCTCAGTTCTCAAATTTCTATTAAACATAAACCCATTAGCTCTCCACACCCCTAAAGAAGCTCTAACTCACTGGTACTATTGAAATTCTAAATAGAATATCAAAATAAGGAAGAAGGAACATATGTAAAAGGAGGTTATAATATCAGTTCTTTTTTAAAGGCACTTTAGACCTGTCTGACAAGCAAAAAGTTTCAGTGTATAGTGAAAGTGAAGTCACTCAGTTGTGTCCAACTCTTTGTGACCCCGTGGACTGTAGCCTACCAAGCTCCTCTGTCCATGGGATTCTCCAGGCAAGAATACTGGAGTGGGTTGCCATTTCCTTCTCCAGGGGATCTTCCTGACCCAGGGATCGAACCCAGGTTTCCCACATTGGGGGCAGACGCTTTAACCTCTGAGCCACCAGGGAATGTATATCTAATTCTGAAGTGAAGTGAAGTCGCTCAGTCGGACTCTTTGTGACCTCATGGACTGTAGCCTACAAAGCTCCTCAACCCACGAATTCTCCAGGCAAGAATACTCCCTGTTATCAAAAACCCTGATGTTTACTAATAATGATGTTCACAATGACAATATCTTATAAACATTGTGATTAGATAAGACATGTGAGTATTGAAAGCCAGTGTAGAGGAGGAAACACAATTTTTTTCCACTACCCTTTTGGGTTTCCTTGGGGCCTTGTAAATTAGACTGACAGAAGAGATTAACAAGAGAAAAACAAACAGAAGCTTGTTAACACAGACATGGTGCATACACAAGGAAGACCTGGGTGATGAATAACTAAAAATAGAACTTGGGCTTACATGGCATCTTAATGAAAGAGCAACACATAGTATTCAGTTGACAAAGGAAAAGGATTTTGAATTTGTAAAAGAGACAAAGTGTGGGATGGACAATATAATGTAGTCAATAATGGAAGACAAAGGCTAGTTAGTTATGTAGACCCCTCTGGTGCTATTTTGAGCTGGTAAAGATCTAGAGTTGTTTTTGGTAATTAACTTCTGTCCTTTTCAGTAGACAGGAGAGGGTGGATACCTTTACAAATTTATGTCCTGCTTTTAAGCAAAGAGAAGGGCAAAGAGTTGTTGTTGTTATTATTATTATTATTATTATTGGTATTAGCTTTTTCTCAGTTGCGTTCAACTCAAAATAATCCTTATGCCAAAGTGTTATAATTTGAGGTGGCATTTCTGCTGTCCTCCACCAGTTATAGATAAATATGTCTGGCCTTATGGGCTCACTGAAAGATGAACTCCTCAGGTTGGTAGGTGCCCAATATGCTACTGCAGAAGAGCAGAGAAATAGCTCCAGAAAGAAAGAAGAGGCTGAACCAAAGCAAAAATAATGCCTAATTGTGGATGTGTCTGGTGGTAGAAGTAAAGTCCAATGTTAAAGAGAACAATATTGCATGGGAATTTGGAATGTTAGGTCCATGAATCAAAGTAAATTGGAAGTGATCAAACAGGAGATGGCAAGAGTGAACATTGACATTTTAGCAACCAGAGAACTAAAATGGCCTGGAATGGGGAAAAGACCATTATATCTACTACTGTGGGCAAGAATCCCTTAGAAGAAATGGAGTAGCCATCACAGTCAACAAAAGAATCTGAAATGCAGTACTTGGGTGCAATCTCAAAAACATTAGAATGATCTCTGTTCATTTCCAAGGCAAGCCATTCAATATCAGAGTAATCCCAGTCTATGACCCAACTACTAATGCCAAAAAAGTTGAAGTTGCACAGTTCTATGAAGACCTGCAAGACCTTCTAGAATTAAGACCCCCCAAAAAAGATGTCCTTTTCAGCACAGGGGATTGGACTTCAAAAGTAGGAAGTCAAGAGATACCTGAAGTAACAAGCAAGTTTGACCTTGGAGTATCAAATGAAGTAGGGCAAAGGCTAACAGAGTTTTGCTAAGAGAATACATTGGTCATAGAAACACCCTCTTCCAACAACACAAGAGACAACTCTACACATGGACATCACCAGATGGGCAATAGTGAAATCAGATCGATTATATATTCTTTGCAGCTGAAGATGAAGAAGCTCTATACAGTCAGCAAAAACAGACCAGGACCTGACTGTGGCTCAGATCATGAACTCCTTATCACCAAATTCAGACTTATGTTGAAGAAAGTAAATAAAATCACTAGGCCACTCAGGTATGACCTAAATCAAATCCCTTATGATTATATAGTGGAAGTGACAAATAGATTCAAGGGATTAGACCTGATAGAGTGCCTGAAGAACTATGGACAGACATTTGTAACATTGTACAGGAGGCAGTGATCAAAACCATCCCCAAGTAAAAGAAATGCAAAAAGGCAAAATGGTTGTCTGGGGAAGCCTTATAAATAGTGACTAAGATGGAGAAACGTAGAAAAAAAGTTTGTCCCTTTCTCCTCCTTGAGGGTCCCAGGCCCCTTTCTCTTCCTCTAGCACCCTGGACTCATTATCAACCTACCTAGGAATTAACTTTCTCAGAATACTATGCAGTATCCAAAAAGAGTAAAATACATCTCTGCAAGCTTCCGTGAAAAAAAGTCTTTAAGAACTGTTGAGTGCAAAAAAAAATCCACAATGATAAGTATATTACAATATCTTTTAAGTAAAAAAAGGAAAAAATGTTATGTAGTTAATTTAAAATTTGTATGTGTGAAAATATTAGTATTATAAAGTTTAAGATATGTTGGTGGTACTTGTATGGAGGTTTGAAATGTGGGGCATGGTCAGATTGACCCTTTGCTTTATTTACAATGTCCTTGTTTTTGTAATAAAAATGCATTAATGTATTTTATTTAGATAATTAAGAATTGGTAAAGTCACCTATCAGCCCCAAAAGAGAAATAGAGATTATTATTCTATGAAATATATTATCTTCAGTATTCTGATTTTATATTTTTTGTTCTTCAAATTATGCTTCTGAGAACCACCATTTTAAATTATACAATTTTCCAGTAATTAATCTGCATGTTTTCAAAAGCTATAATGTAATTTATTTTTTGTTATATGTGAATCTATGTGTATGTTTGTGCCTGAGTGTATACATGTATATATGCACATGTATGTTATACATGTTATATTTACATGTATGTTAATTTGGGAACTTGAAAACAATTAAAACTGTAAAAGTTTCAATGATATTACTTTAAAATATACTCTAATTAAAAATATTCCATACAGAACTTAGAGATTTCAATCTCATTGTTAAAGAGAATCTTTCATTATGTGAGATATATTATTATTTCCCCACTGAGTATTACTCATCTCAATACTATGTAAATTCCTAAACCTAGGAGATTAGCATAGAGGTGAATTCATGAAAATTTATTGCAACTATATTTAAAGAATCTATGAAGTTTCATTGATAACTCTGACAGATTTAGACTATTGAAGCTTTATATTATGATATGTCATTAGTATGACATTAGATAATCTTTTTAGAATTTCTTATTGCTTATGGAAAACTAGTGAATATTAGGTCAATTCTGGATCAGTATAGACTGTATAGATATGCTAAGGGATCTTATAAGTCTGGCATGTCATTGATTTTTTTTTAACTGAAACCTGAAATAATTTTGAAATTTCAAATAGTTCAAATAAATCCTGAATTCATGCAGAAGGTAACTGGTGTCTTCTTTTGTACTAAAAAAAAAAAATAATAATAATGACTTTAATATAAAACATTCTAAAAATAGCCATCTAGCTTTCATATGATTCATGTGTTCTTAGAAGCCACCTTGCAAGTGTGTTGCTCTTTTTAATTCTTTTTATTCCAAAGGTACTATGAGAAAGTGGGTATCAGTTCAGTTTAGTTCAGTCACTCAGTTGTGTCCGACTCTTTGCGACCCTGTGAATTACAGCACGCCAGGCCTCCCTGTCCATCTCCAACTCCCGGAGTTCACTCAAACTCGTGTCCGTCGAGTCAGTGATGCCATCCAGCCATCTAATCCTCTGTCATCCCCTTCTCCTCCTGCCCTCAATCCCTCCCAGCATCAGTCTTTTCCAATGAGTCATCTCTTTGCATGAGGTGGCCAAAGTAATGGAGTTTCAGCTTTAGCATCATTCCTTCCAAAGAACACCCAGGACTGATCTCCTTTACAATGGATGGTTGGATCTCCTTGCAGTCCAAGGGACTCTCAGGAGTCTTCTCCAACAGCACAGTTCAAAAGCATCAATTCTTTGGCACTCAGCTTTCTTCACAGTCCAACTCTCACATCCATACATGACCACTGGAAAAACCATAGCCTCGACTAGACAGACCTTTGATGGCAAAGTAATGTCTCTGCTTTTGAATATGCTATGTAGGCTGGTCATAACTTTCCTTCCAAGGAGTGTCTTTTAATTTCATGGCTGCAATCACCAAAGTGGGTATAGACTTTCCTATTATCTGTCTAATTTGTATATCCCAGCACACTAAATAGATTGGGTATGCAGTGGAAATATTTTTTTCTCCCCCTCAGGGAAACCTCAAAAGAATTAAAAGAAGTGATGGTAGGACAGCATGCAGTATCAGAAGCAGCAACAGGAGAGTGCATTTTTCTTTTCTTTTTCAATTCTCTTGGACAGTATATGAATAGTATTTGTCACTGGTATAATGTGGCTCATTTGTATTGTGCCTGTTCTGTGGAGCTCAAAGCACTTTGTGGTCACTCTCATTAATCCTAAAGCCTATCTATGCGCTGGATATTTGACAGCTTTTGTACTCATTTTATGGCCTGGGAGACTATAGTTTTAGGATGTCATTGTGCAGGCACTTGTAGTGTTCAGAACACAACCAACTGTAATGAGCAGGTGAGAAGGATTTCTTACTTTATTTATAAAGGCTTTATAGTAATAACTGTCCTAAGAATCCAAATGCTAGATATAATTATTTAGAATATTCTGAACTCCCTTTACCCAGAGACAGTTTTAGTTCTGATTCTGGGTGGTTAATAGGACTTTCATTCTTTTATACATCCAGAATTGAGACCTTAGTTGCTTACTCTATTACCTTATTGCTATGACTCTGTGCAATGGTTTTCCAAGTTTAGCAGTCGTGTGGAGAATTTTCATGTGAACCTTCACCTTTCTGCTTCCAGAGACATCTCTCTCTTTTTTTTAAAATGCAGATATTACTTCTTGTTGAGAAACTGCAGGACCTTAATTTTAGAGTCTAAAAGAACCAGACTTTGAGTCCACTTCTGTTGCTTACTAGCTATTGAGCATCTCGAAGTTTCTGAGCTTTACAATCATTTCCATAAAACGAAATAACAATAGCTAGTTTGAAAAATTGTCATATATAAAGTATGGAAATAGTGTGAAATAATATATACTAAGTACTAAATTCTGTGTCTGGCAAAAATATAATCTATTTGTGTTGTTTTAATTGTGTTCCCTTTTACAGATCTGTGGTTTTCTGCATAGCACTCTCAGATCAATATTCCTAAAATCCACTTGTATGGTACCAATTCTCTGCTCAAAACCCTTTCCAAGTGTCCAGCATTTATTTAATATTCTCTACACTTATCTATCATGCAAGGCCCAGCACAATAAGCACTCTATAATTCTAATCTTAATCTGCAACATACATGGTGATCTCAGTTAACTTGGCTGCTTACCACACTCCCTTTTTACACCTTTGTTTTCCCATGATGGCCATTTAATGATGTTGATTCTTTTGTCTGGAGTCATCTCTTTCATTCACATTTTTTTTATAGTTTGAAACTTGCATTTTGCATAAAAAAAATCCTACCAAATCCAGAATCATTCGAAACTACTTGTAGGTAAAGAGAATAATTCGAGTCATTGTTTCATAGTTCATCTCTGATATTCTGCCCACTGACCAGTCATGGGACACTGCTGTGCTACTCACCCTATAGCAGTTTATTTCTTCTTCCAATGAATCCATCATTGTCCTTTTCAGAGATCTCTTTTGCCCTTATTTCTGGGGTTGCTGTTCTCTTCAGACCTTCCAAACCCTCTTCAGGTCACTGGTTCATTTCACATGCTGTAGTCAAAGACCTTGAGTTTTCTGGCCACTGTGAAGCTCATTCATTCACTTACTAGCTCCAGCCATGAGGCTGGATTTTTTTTTAATTTTCTGTCTCCTCCTAGTTCTTCTATTGGGCTCCCTATTTCCACCCCAACCCACCTGCCACCAAAATGAAGTTAAATAGAGGTGTTATACAAGGATCTGTTGTTCTGGAATAACTTCTTGGACTTTTTTATTTTCTAGTAATTTATGATCCCATTCATTCCCTACCTCTTCTAGGAAATATTCCTGATGTTGCCTAAGAGCAACCCAAAAGGTCCTTGACATGTAGCTCAGCATATGATATTATATCATTGAATTGTTAGGAAGAGTTAAGGGCAGAAACTAGGAAAAAACTTTAGAATTTTGACCAGAAATTAGGCCAGAATGAACAATCTTGAATTTTTTTAATCTCAATTATCATGGAAAAGCTTTAAAAAGATGACTATGTAAGATGCTATTTGAAGTCCTATATACAAGGACTAAGACATCATTTTTATTCTTAAAGACACCCTCATTTATTAACTAGATCCTTAGTACTATACTGTGTCTTGCTGTGGCATTACAACCTGTGCTGTGACTTCAAAGAAGACATTATTTAGTGAAATGACCTTTCAATACACTTAAAAATATCACCTAAGTAAGAGAATAGACAAAGCATTATCCTAATCTTTTTTTTTCCATTTCATAAAATACTTTGAGGAAATGTCAATCCAAAACAAATTGATTAAGTTATGTTCAAGTTATAACAATAAAACTCTTCTTTAAGAAACCATTCATAAATATAAATTCAGAGGAAGCATTAAGAGCATTTCTGACTAGGGTTCTGTGCAGATAATTCTTGAAGATCAATCTGTAACTTATTAGCTGAGGGAATTTTTTTCCATGGTATTTATCTAAAAATCTCTTCCAGGTGTATCTTTTTTTCTTCTACATGTATCTACATGTATCTTCTCTGAAGAGACACTAACACTACAGCAAGATACTATAGTGAAATTTTTCATCACAATTTTATACATAATTAACAGTAAGATATTTTTAATATTTTAAGAAAAATAATACACTAGGAAGACAATTTATTGAAATCTTTCATGTTACCCATCCCAAGTATGAAGAATTTATCTATAATTACAGTGGAATATTCACCTAAAATATAGAAGTAACCATGTAAAAACAGAGAGTCTCTTTCAATATAAAGATGTGAAAGATTTCTATTAAATTACTATCAGGATTATAAAGTGCCATGTGTTATTTTGAAACACATTTTTGAGAAGAAACTGTATGCTTATTTAAATGATCACTCATGGCCAAGTTTGGAATCAAAATTTTAGAAATGGTAATCCTAAAACAGTATACATAGGATGAGTTTAAGGCTGCAAAAGAGGAAAACTTCTCAGGGTCATTTTCCAGTTACAGACAGAGTACAAAGCAGATATTGCTCTCTGGAATCCAGATCACTGTTCCTTTGTTGTGTCAGTGTGTCCCTTTCAACAACAGAAAATGCACAAGAAACCATGAAGAGCTGGAAAGTGCTTCATATAGATAGCTCATTTAATCTGACATCTGTACGAGGAGAACAAGAGTTAATTTTTTTTTTCTACCTTTGCTGTCAGGAAACATATAAAAAATAAGTTATCCAGAAATAACACACTTGATTTTCTGCCTTTTTATCTAATCAGTCTCATAAAATAATGTGTTCTCATCAACAGACTGGTTAGAAGAATTTTATCGTAAATTAATGGTTTCATACTTTCACAACAACCACAAAGCAGACAGAACATATCTACACAAGTTATTTGCTGTCTTTTTAAAAATGCAAGCTAAACTTTTTCTAAAACAAGAAACTTTGCAAATCATTCCAATGTTCATATACTTCAAGTGTGAGATAGGAAGCTTCTCAGGGGAATGCCTCTAAAGAGGATTGTTTTCCTTATCGTACATGTAGCATGCAGATGGTCAATTATTCCAGTTATGATTCTAGACTACGCTCTTCAATGTAAAAAATAAACAAAATATTTTATCTGTCTGTTTGTTTTCCTTATGATATAGTTTATAGTTCATTTCCAAGTGTTCAAATTCTTAAAATGCTTTAGGGAATTACATAGAGTTGGAGTAGACAAATGATGAATACAAAAGAAATGAAACATTTAGAGTTACATGAAAGAGGGAATCAGTTCTCATATAACCAACTACTGTTCTAAAATAGAATTAAGAAAATATTTGTAATATCAGAATAATACCACTACATTATACATCTATATTTTCACTTAAAATGGCAAATTTATAAATGTACATTCTGTGAGGTAAAAGCTTATATCAAAGGTAGTACTATTTTTTGTAGCAAAAGGATCCTGTTCCAAAAATACCTTTATAGAATGTGTTGTTAATGATGACCACTCTTTACCTGAAGTATAGCAATGGATTTTGTCTTTGAAGTAATTATATCTATGTGCTCTAAAGTGATTAAAATGTTTTTTAAAATATATTCTTATAATTCTGTAAATAATAATCAATTAAATTATAGGAAACACCAGATTTCAACTTACAGTAGAATTCAATACTTTGCTTATGTCCTATGAAATCATCAAAAGAAGCATAGTACCTTGCTTCAGTTCAGTTCAGTCACTTAGTCGTGTCTGATTCTTTGAGACCCCATGAACAGCAGCATGCCAGGCCTCCGTGTCCATCACCAACTCCCGGTGTTGACCCAAACCCATGTCCATTGAGTTGGTGATGCCATCCAACCATCTCATCCTCTGTCATCCCCTTCTTCTCTTGCCGTCAATCTTTCCGAGCATCAGGGTCTTTTCCAGTGAGTCAGCTCTCCACATCAGGTGGCCAAAGTAGTGGAGTTTCAGCTTCACATCGGTCCCTCCAATGAACACCCAGGACTGATCTCCTTGCAGTGCAAGGGACTCTCAACTTCTGTGCTCAGCTTTCTTTATAGTCCAATTCTCACATCTGTACATGACCACTGGAAAAACCATAACCTTGACTAGAAGAGTCTCAAAAATGACAGAATGATCTCTGTTCATTTCCAAGGCAAACCATTTAATATCATGGTAATCCAAGTCTATGCTCTGACCAGTAACACTGAAGAAGCTGAAGTTGAACGGTTCAGGAAAGACCTGCAAGACCTTCTAGAACTAACACTTATTAATAGGGACTGGAATGCAAAAGTAGGAAGTCAAGAAACACCTGGAGTAACAGGTAAATTTGGCCTTGGAGTACAGGATGAAGCAGGGCAAAGGCTAATAAGGTTCTGCCAAGAGAATGCACTGGTCATAGCAAACAACCTCTCCCAACAACACAAGAGAAGTCTCTACACATGGACATCACCAGATGGTCAACACCAAAATCAGATTTATTATATTCTTTGCAGCCAAAGATGGAGAAGTTCTATACAGTCAGCAAAGACAAGACTGGGAGCTGACTGTGGCTCAGATCATGAACTCCTATTGCCAAATTCAGACTTAACTTGAAGAAAGTGGGGGAAACCACCAGACCATTCAGGTATGACCTAAATCAAATCCCTTATGATTATACAGTGGGAGTGAGAAATAGATTTAAAGGACTAGATCTGATAGATAGAGTGCCTGATGAACTATGGACAGAGTTTCATGACATTGTACAGGAGACAGGAATCAAGACCATCCCCAAGAAAAAGAAAAGAAAAAAGCAAAATAGCTGTCTGAGGAGGCCTTAAAATAGCTGTGAAAACAAGAGAAAAGCAAAGGAGAAAATGAATGATATACCCATCTGAATGCAGAATTTCAAAGAATAGCAAGAAGAGATAAGAAAGCCTTCCTCAGCAATCAATGCAAAGAAATAGAGGAAAACAATAGAATGGGAAAGACCAGAGATCTCTTCAAGAAAATTAGAGATACCAAGGGAACATTTCATGCAAAGATGGGCTCTATAAAGGACAGAAATGGTATGGACCTAACAGAAGCAGAAGATATTAAGAAGAGGTGGCAAGAATACACAGAAGAACTGTACAAGAAAGACCTTCATGACCCAGATAATCACGATGGTGTGATCACTCACACTCACCTAGAGCCAGACACCCTGGAATGTGAAGTCAAGTGGGCCTTAGAAACCATCACTATGAACAAAGCTAGTGGAGGTGATGGAATTCCAGTTGAGCTATTTCAAATCCTAAAAGATGATGCTGTGAAAGTGCTTCACTCAGTATGTCAGCAAATTTGGAAAACTCAGCAGTGGCCACAGGACTGGAAAATGTCAGTTTTCATTCCAATCCTAAAGAAAGGTAATGCCAAAGAATGCTCAAACTACCTCACAATTGCACTCATCTCACATGCTAGCAAAGTGATGCTTAAACTTCTGCAAGCCAGGCTTCAGCAATATGTGAATCATGAACTTCCAGATGTTCAAGCTGGTTTTAGAAAAGGCAGAAGAACCAGAGATCAAATTGCCAACATCCACTGGATCATCAAACAAGCAAGAGAGTTCCAGAAAAACATCTATTTCTGCTTTATTGAACTGCCAAAGCCTTTGACTGTGTGGATCACAAAAAACTGGAAAAAGTACCTTGCTTAACTACACATTAATAAAAACTTTTTAATATAATAAAAAGGCTTCTTTAATTGAATGTTTGAAAAGTTTAGAATAAATTTCAAGGCCACATAACCACAAATATAAAAAGTTGAACAAGCATATTTTCTTCAGGGAGAAAATGTTGGTAATTTATATTTTAGGGCTCTGTGCCCCAAATAATTTCACTTTACTGATATAAATCTTGAAATTATATATCTAAATATAGAAAAAATATATTTTGGGATATGGGAAAGATTTTCTATCTTTTTCTGAGCCTGTGTCATGTCTGTGATCAATATCTTTGAATAACGGTAGAACCCAAATTACATTAACAATGATTAATGTAAATTCATAAATTATTAACAAAGATGATTCTTATGTACTTTTAAAAAAATGAAATTGTAGTCCACATAATCTGCATGCTCTTTTAAAGTCAGAAGATACAGATCCTGATTTGTAAATGAGTGTTATTTTCTACTCTCTTTAATGTAAAACAAAATATGAATATTTTTATAATTCATTAGATGAAGTTAATAAATACTTTTTATTCAAATTTAATTAAATAGTGAAATGTTATGATGTATACTAGGTAACATGGCAGAATTCTTTAGCTTGAGAGAGAACCATGGTAATAAGGAGATGAGGCCATCTGTGTCTACATTGTTAGCATTTTGTGATTGTGTTTATCATGAGTCATGAGTTTTAGGCTTATGATTAAATAAAATAGTTACTTGAACATTGATATGAACATTCATTCAAAAAATACTCACTTAACCCCTACTTTTTACTATGCAGTGTGCTAAGCTGTGGCAATACTCCAGTGAATGCACCCTCAAGATTTTTATACTCTGGTCAGTGAGCAGAAAGAGAAAAGAGAATTAGAGCAGAGTCAGACATATTAGTGTGAAAGTAGGGACTTCTGTGGGCTTCCCAGGTCGCGCTAGTGGTAAAGAATCCACCTGACAATGCGGGAGATATAAGAGACACCAGTTCTATCCCTGAAAAGATCCCCTGGAGGAGGCAATAACAACCCACTCCAGTATTCTTGCCTGGAGAATTCCATGGAAAAAGGAGACTGGTACGTTACAGTTCTTAGGGTCCCAACAAGTCAGACACAGCTGTAGCGAATTAACAGGCACACATGCAAGGGCTTACATGGGGGCACACACAAGGATGAAGCTTTGCAGTGTAAACAACATGTAAGAGTTGGGTAAACTGGCGTTAGCTGACATTTAGACCAGAAATTTATGTTAGTTGTGAGAAGGCAAGAGATATGATGTTATGTAATGAAATAATCTTTGCAGCGGAAGAAGGAGAAGTTCTACATAGTTGGCAAAAACAAACTGGACGTGGCTCAGATCGTGAGCTCCTTATTGCCAAATTCAGACGTAGATTTAAGAAAGTAGGGAAAACCACTAGCCACTCAGGTATACCCTAAACAAAATTCCTTATGATTATACAGTGGAAGTGACGGAGATCCAAGCGATTAGATCTGATAGACAGAGTGCCTGAAGAACTATGAACGAAGGTTCGTAACATTGCAGAGGAGGCAGTAATCAAAACCATCCCCTAGAAAAAGAAATGCAAAAAAGAAAAAAAAAAAAAAACATTGTCTGAGGATGCCTTACAAATAGTTGAGAAAATAAGAGAAGCTAAAGGCAAAAGAGAAAAAGAAAGATATACCCATCTGAATACAGTTCCAAAGAATAGCGAGGAGAGATAAGAGAGCCTTCCTAAGTGATTAATGCAAAGAAATAGAGGAAAACAATAGAATGGGAAAGACTAGAGATCTCTTCAAGAAAATTAGAGCTACCAAGGGAACATTTCATGCAAAGATGGGCACAATAAAGGATGGAAATGGTATGGACCTAACAGAAGCAGAAGATATTAAGAAGAGGTGACAAGACAGAAAAACTGTACAAAAAAGATCTTCATGACTCAGATAGCTATGATGGTGTGATCACTGACCTAGAGCCAGACCTCCTGGAATGTGAAGTAAAGTGGCCCTTAGGAAGCATCACTATGAACAAAGCTAGTGGAGGTGATGGAAGTCCAGCTGTTCTATTTCAAATCTTAAAAGATGATGCTATTAAAATGCTGCACTCAATATGTCAGCAAATTTGGAAAACTCAACAGTGGCCACTGATGGGAAAAGGTCAATTTCATTCCAGTCCCAAAGAAAGACAATGCCAGAGTCTTCAAGCTATCACACAATTACTCCCATTTCACATGCTAGCAAAATAATACTCAAAATCCTCCATGATAGGCTTCAATAGTACATGAACTGAAAACTTCAAGATGTTCATACTAGATTTGGAAAAGGCAGAGGAACCAGAAATCAAATTGCCAATATCAACTGGAACATAGAGGAAGCAAGAAAATTCCAGAAAAGATCCACTTCTGCTTCATTGATTATACTAAAACCTTTGACTGTGTGGATCACAACAAACTGGAAAATCCTTAAAGAGATGGCAATACCAGACCACTTTACTTGCCTCCTGAGAAATCTGTATGCAGGTCAAAAAGCAACAATTAGAATTGGACATGGAAAAGCAGACTGGTTCAAAATTGGGAATGGAGGTCAAGGCTGTATATTGTCACCCTGGTTATTTAACTTATATGCAGAGTACATCATGTGCTATTCCAGGCTGGATGAAACACAGGCTGGAATCAAGATTAAAGGGAGAAATATAAATAGCCTCAGAATATGCAAATGATACCACCCTTATGGCAAAAAGCAAAGAGGAATGAAACAGCCTCTTCATGAAGGTGAAAGAGAAGAGTGAAAAAGCTTAAAACTCAACATTCAATAAGCTAAGATAATGGCATTTGGTCCCATCACTTCATGGCAAATAGATGGGGAAACAATGGAAACAGTGACAGACTTTATTTTCTTGGGCTCCAAAATCACTGCAGATGGTGACTGCAGCCATGAAATTAAAAGATGCTTGGTCCTTGGAAGAAGAGCTATGACCAATCTAGACAGCATATTAAAAATTAGAGACATTGGACCTAATTGGACCAAAGTTGACCTTTGCCAACAAAGGTCCATCTGGTCAAAGCTATGGTATTTCCAGTAATCATGTATGGATGTGAGAGCTGGACCATAAAGAAGGCTGAGCACCAAAGAATCAATGCTTTGAACTGTGGTGTTGGAGGAGAGTCTTGAAACTGAAAGGAGATCAAATGAGTCAATCCTAAAGGAAATCCATCTTGAATATGCATTGGAAGGACTAATGATAAAACTGAAGCTCCAATACTTTGGTCTCCCAATGTGAAGAGCCAACTCATTGGAAAAGATCCCAGTGCTCAGAAAGATTGAAAGCAGGAGGAGAAGGGACAACAGAGGATGAGCTGATTCGATGACATCACCAATTCAATTGATGTGAGTTTGAGCAAACTCCTGGAGGTGATGAAGGACAGGGAAGTGTGGCATGCTACAGTCCATGGGGTCACAAAGAATAGGACATAACTGAGTGGCTGAACAACAACAACAACAACATGGGCTCCTGAACCTTTAAGGCAGATCAGCTTAATGAATGAACTTGAGTACTTAGAGAGTCTCAGAATTTGCTTGTTTCATATTGGATATGGTGGGGATTTATGGTAAAAGGAATTAAAATAGAAAAAAAGATAAAAGGGGAGAGTCAGAAAAGTGCATTGGATGCTCTAGATTGGTTAGGTTTGGCAAGATTCAGGGGAATTCAGTAGAAGTGAACTAACACATGTGATACAAGAAGAGATAATAAGAACTATTGTGAATATGAATAAAATCACTTTTTAAATGTTTTGGAAAATCTTCAATAAAGACTGAATAGACTTTATCTGTTCAGCACTAGACTTCAAATAGAAGGGCCTCTAGGACAGTGAAAGAACCCTTTCCTGGGTAACAGACACATTTTCTGATTTGAGGCATCTGGTAAATTACCCAGCTAAATTCTTTTTCTTTTTTTTTTTTTTAAGGTGTTTCACTTTTATAAGATTAGTATGCAATACTTGGTTATAGATTCAATATGAGCTGTTGTGCAAGTAATACATGGTTGGATTGTATTTCTAACATGCATTGAATGTTTATTATCCCTCACTAAAGACCCTAGAAGTGGAAACTTTACAAGGTTGAATGGTAGGCACCATTTTTCTCCCTCAGAGCAATTCAGCACATGAAAGAACTATGTATGAAATTTGTAACATTGCTTTGTTTGTTCACTTTCTCATTACCTGTGGAAGATGGTGTATCAGGCTTCATTTTGAATTCAGGAGTGATTGGTACATAGTAGCCTAATTGGTGTTGGTTGTTGAAAAACACTGGGGTCAGTGACAGTGATGTTCACATTGTTGGGGAACTAATAGGAAAGGAAGGACAACATAGATCAGAGTAGTCTATTTTTTCCACTTGGTTTGATATTGTTTGAAAAAGTAGACACCATACAATAGTTCAGCTTCAGGGACTCAAATTAAATTGTTATAGTTGTGTAGCTTGTGTTAGGACTCAAAGACACTTGAATTTTTGCACTGTTGAGAGCAATGGAAGGTAACTGAATTCCTGTATGTCTTAGCTCACCTGTGTCTAATGGACTAAACCTTCTACCTGCAATGGTGATCACACCATTTTTTGTTTGGTTTTTAAGGATTTGAAGTCACAGATGCACAGAGAGATTACATAAATTATTCTAGTTCACACAGCTGTTCAGTGTCAGAGTCAAAGCATTCTAGTTTCAGAGTGAATTCTCATAACCATTATACATGTTGCTCATGGGTAGGGAAGAGGGGGATTCACTGGGAGAGGTTCCATCTCTCCTCAAACAGCCTTCTTCTCTGTTCTATGTAAAGAGGGTTCTTGAAATTCTTGTCTTGAAAGATTTAGATGAATTGAATTAGATTTATCATAGAAAAAGTCCGTATGTCAGTCATTCTAATTATTGCTCTCTGTTTCATATTTCTCGAAAAAAAATTTTAAAAACCACAAAAGCACAAAGACAGGTTAAATTATCAAGTGATTGTCTAAGAATTGTGCATTGGAGGGCTCCAGGAGAAAATTATCCAGTTATTCCTTTCTTCCAATGTAGTGCAAATTATAGAGCAAAATGTGTGCCTGTCTCATGAAGGATTCATTTTGACTCAAGTGTATACTCAAACAGACTTGTGAAATACCAGGCAATAAAATAATGTCAGCTATTCTCCTTTTGTTCTTGTGAACCTTCTCTGGGTATTTTTATCACTGCTTCATTTTTCCTAAGATCTGAATATTTTTTCCATGATAACCTACTACATTAATTGTAACAGCCTGTATAAAACTTCTGTTGGTAAATATTATTAACTCAGGTGAAGAAATTGCAAACCCATTGTGAGAAACAAGATCTGAAATTTTGTGAGGAAATAACTGGCCCTGAGACTTGGCTTTGTGAGCAGTGTAAATGACTAGATCCTCAGGGCCCTTCTTCTTTTGCTTTGAGTGTTTAGTACTATAGGAAAACTGCAAGAAACATTTATTAGAAAAATATGTTACTGCATAATTGTCAACCTAAAACCAAATCTGGTCCATAGAGGTGTTTTGGTTGACTGTCAATATGTTATTTTTGTCACTGTAGTTTTGAAATAGAAAAAGAGCACTAATGCTGTAGTGTTCCTTTTGGACTTGAATTGCCCCTGGCCTTACCATTTTTTCATAGTCCTAGAGAGGTCGTTTTCTTCTTTACTTTTTGCATCTCTTCTTTTCAGAGCTATTTGTAAGTCCTCTTCAGACAGCCATTTTGCTTTTTTGCATTTCTTTCCCATGGGGATGGTCCTGGTCCCTGTCTCCTGTACAATGTCACGAACCTCCATGCATAGTTCATCAGGCATTCTGTCTATCAGATCTAGTCCCTTAGATATATTTGTCACTTCCACTGTATAATCATAAGCAATTTGATTGAGGTCATGCTGAATGGTCTAGTGGTTTTCCCCACTTTCTTCAATTTAAGTCTGAATTTGGCAATAAGGAGTTCATGATCTGAGCCACAGTCAGCTCCCAGTTTTGTTTTTGCTGCCTGTATAGAGCTTCTCCATCTTTGGCTGCAAGGAATATAATCAATCTGATTTTGGTGTTGACCATCTGGTGATGTCCGTGTGTAGAGTCTTCTTTTATGTTGTTGGAAGAGAGTGTTTGTTATGACCAGTGCGTTCTCTTGGCAGAACTCTATTAGCCTTTGCCCTGCTTCATTCTGTACCCCAAGGCCAAATTTGCATGTTACTCCAGGTGTTTCTTGACTTCCTACTTTTGCATTCCAGTCCCCTATAATGAAAACGACATCTTTTTGCGGTGTTAGTTCTAAAAGGTCTTGTAGGTCTTCAACTTCAACTTCAGCTTCTTCAGCATTACTGGTTGGGGCATAGGCTTGGATCACCATGATGTTGAATGATTTGCCTTGGAAATGAACAGAGATTATTCTGTCATTTTTGAGATTGCATCCAAGTACTGCATTTTGGACTTTGTTGACCATGATGGCTACTCCATTTCTCCTAAGGGATTCCTGCCCGCAGTAGTAGATATAATGGTCATCTGAGTTAAATTCACCCTTTCTAGTCCATTTTAATTCGCTGATTCCTAGAATGTCGACGTTCACTCTTGCCATCTCCTGTTTGACCACTTCCAATTTGCCTTGATTCATGGACCTGACATTCCAGGTTCCTATGCAATATTGCTCTTTACAGCCTTGGACCTTGCTTCTCTCACCAGTCACATCCACAACTGAGTATTGTTTTTGCTTTGTCTCCATTCCTTCATTCTTTCTGGAGTTATTTCTCCACTGATCTCCAGTAGCATATTGGGCACCTACCAACCTGGGGAGTTCCCCTTTCAGTATCCTATCATTTTGCCTTTTCATATGGTTCATGGGGTTCTCAGGGCAAGAATACTGAAATGGTTTGTCATTCCCTTCTCCAGTGGACCACATTCTGTCAGACCTCTCCACCATGACCCTCCCATCTTGGGTGGCCCTACACGGCATGGCTTAGTTTCATTGAGTTAGACAAGGCTGTGGTCCATGTGATCAGATTGGCTAGATTTCTGTGATTATGGTTTCAGTGTGTCTGCCCTCTGATGCCTTCTTGCAACACCTACCATCTTACTTGGGTTTCTCTTACCTTGGACTTGGGATATCTCTTCACGGCTGCTCCAGCAAAGCGCAGCTGCTGCTCTTTATCTTGGATGAGGGGTATCTCCTCATGGCCACCCCTCCTGACCTTGAAGTGGAGTAGCTCCTCTAGGCCCTCCTGTGCCCACAAAGCTGCCAAGAATAGCAAGGAAAGATAAGAAAGCAAGGAGAGATAAGAAAGCCTTCCTCAGAGATCAATGCAAAGAAATAGAGGAAAACAACAGAATGGGAAAGACAAGAGATCTCATCAAGAAAATTAGAGATACCAAGGGAACATTTCATACAAAGATGGGCTCAATAAAGGACAGAAATGGTATGGACCTACTGAAGCAGAAGATGTTAAGAAGATGTGGCAAGAAGACACAGAAGATCTGTACAAAAAAGAGCTTCCAACCCAGATAATCGCAATGGTATTATCACTCACCTAGAGCCAGACATCCTGGAATGTGAAGTCAAGTGGGCCTTAGCATCACTACGAACAAAGCTAGTGGAGGTGATGGAATTCCAGTTGAGTTATTTCAAATCCTGAAAGATAATGCTGTGAAAGTGCTGCACTCAATATGCCAGCAAATTTGGAAAACTCAGCAGTGGCCACAGGACTGGAAAAGGTCAGTTTTCATTCCAATTCCAAAGAAAGGCAATGCCAAAAAATGCTCAAACTACCACACAATTGCATTCATCTCACATGCTAGTAAAGTAATGTTCAAAATTCTCCAAGCCAGGCTTCAGCAATACGTGAACCGTGAACTTCTAGATGTTCAAGCTGCTTTTAGAAAAGTCAGAAGAACCAGAGATCAAATTGTGAACATCCGCTAGATTATCGAAAAAGCAAGAGAGTTCCAGAAAAACATCTATTTCTGCTTTATTGAACTGCCAAAGCCTTTGACTGTGTGGATCACAATAAACTGTGGAAAATTCTGAAAGAGATGGGAATACCAGACCACCTGACCTGCCTCTTGAGAAACCTGTATGCAGGTCAGGAAGCAACAGTTAGAACTGGACATGGAACAACAGACTGGTTCCAAATAGGAAAAGGAGTACATCAAGGCTGTATATTGTCACCCTGCTTATTTAACTTCTAGTACATCATGAGAAAGGCTGGACTGGAAGAAGCACAAGCTGGAATCAAGATTGCCGGGAGAAATATCAATAACCTCAGATATGAAGATAACACCATCCTTATGGCAGAAAGTGAAGAGGAACTAAAAAGCCTCTTGATGACAGTGAAAGAGGAGAGTGAAAAAGTTGGCTTAAAGCTCAACATTCAGAAAATGAAGATCACGGCATCTGGTCCCATCACTTCATGGGAAATAGATGGGGAAACAGTGCAAACAGTGGCAGACTTTATTTTGGGGGGCTCCGAAATCACTGCAGCCATGAAATTAAAAGCCACTTATTCCTTGGAAGGAAAGTTATGACCAACCTAGATAGTACATTGAAAAGCAGAGATATTGCTTTGCCAAAAATATCCGTCTGGTCAAGGCTATGGTTTTTCCTGTGGTCATGTATGGATGTGAGAGTTGGACTGTGAAGAAAGCTGAGTGCTGAAGAATTGATACTTTTGAAGTGTGGTGCTGGAGAAGACTCTTGAGAGTCCCTTGGACTGCAAGGAGATCCAACCAGTCTGTCCTAAAGGAAGTCAGTCCTGGGTGTTCATTGGAAGGACTGATGCTGAAGCTGAAACTCCAATATTTTGGCCACCTCATGCAAAGAGTTGCCTCATTGGAAAAGACCCTGATGCTGGGAGGGATTGGGGGCAGGAGGAGAAGGGGACGACAGAGGATGAGATGGCTGGATGGCATCACCGACTCAATGGACATGAGTTTAACTGAGCTCCAGGAGTTGGTCATGGACAGGGAGGCCTGGTGTGCTGTGATTCATGGGATTGCAAAGAGTCAGACATGACTGAGTGACTGAACTGAACTGAGAGAGGTTCTGATGTACACATTTTTGTTATAAGTTGGTCCCACAGGCCTTTCAATCCATGATTCTCATTTCTGTTTGTAATTGTGTTTTAAGATGACAAATCATAAGATTTCAGATAAAATCTTATAAAACTGCATGGAAGCATGACTTCCATCTTGTTAACTATAATGTTTTCTGGCAATTTTTAGATAATTTTGAAAATAAAAAGATATAGAATCATGTATAATGTAGCTAATATGTGGAAATACTAAAAATATTATAGTTGTTAGAATGAAGATGCATTTAAATCATCCTCTGACTCAACCCCTTGATTTACTCTTGAGACAAAAAGTGTTCATTGCCATGGTGGGGATGAATTCTGAGACTGATATAGTTGAATGGAGGTCAACAACATCAGACTTTTGTCTTCTGGAATATGAGCGAGCATAAGGTCTGTCACAGAGAACTGGAATGCTACTTCTGATATTCAGTGGCCAAGTGAAGACTATTGTGGTTCTGCAATAACTTATGTTTTGTCACTGTTACACCTCTATAATATTAGGCCCACTGGAAATGGGGATTTTATCAATCCTCCTTCCCATGTTCTTTTTCTTTACATACAGATTCATCCCCATGCACTCACACATATAGACTTAAATGAGTATGCATACATATATCTGCAAGAGTGCACACAGGTCTGTAGTGTTACAGTATTTATGACCACTGGTTTTAAGGTAATTACTGTTTGAATCTGTGATTGCAATTACAAAGTAAGCCAACCTTAACTATGATAAAATCATATTCCCACCTTATCCTTTCCCACTCACAGAGCTCAGTGTACAATATCTATGGTATAATGAACATACATTTATCATTTCTACTGACAATGCTTTTCCTTCCCCTCAACTTCCCACCTTTATACAATATGCTGCTTTAAAAATAATTAGCAGCTGAATCATTCTAATAGCACCTGTGCAGCTGACAGGGTATCAGGGAATGTGCCACATTTTGTGAAGATAGAAACCATCCCTGGATATGGGATGCATTGACACTGTGACCTGAACAACCTTGTGATGACGTGAAGCCCTGTTCAGACCTGAGATGAGTTTTAGGAGGTAATTAGTTTTGAAAGATTGTCAGACTGGTTTTGAACTCTATCAGGCATTTAAGACCGCAAATCCCCACTTCTGGTCCTCTAAGGCTTATGACAGAAAACAATACAAAACAAACAAACAAATGAAAAATGTGACTTCTGCGCTTACTCCATAACTATGTCCTGCTCTCCACCTGCTTTATCACTTTAAGGCTCAGAAAGAATCTATCTGCTGTATCAACTTAGGAAAAGAACTCCTGAAAGCCTATTTTTAAAAATTAACAACATGGATGAAAGAAATTATTTCAAGTAGTTTTCTGGGGTTGATTCTCACATAACATAGTGCAATGGTATTTGTGCACTCAATGCTTAAGAACCCTGAATACCCTAAATTTATGGAAATAAAATATAAAATAAAGTTTTAAAAAATAATTTTTTGCTTTTTTTGAAACACTGATATACTTATTGAGTAATTCACTCCCTTTCCCCCATATATTATTGTAATTGCTGATCCTAGGCAGATAATAGACCATATATGCATACCATATATATATACATATATACCTTTCAAGCAATACAATATAAAACATATTCATGTTGCCAAACTTCCAGAGCAATACAAGTATATTTCCACAACACTGGAAGGTGATAGTTTACTTGGTATTCATTACTTGAAATAATTTTGTTTCTGTCTTTGAATAGCTCATCATTTTGTTTGATATATATTTTTATACTCTGAAAAATATTAGATTTCTTGTTTTACAGACTGATCATCATTTCTTTAGCCTTTTCCAGTAGATGTATTATCAAAATTTGACTAGTTTTATACCACTCATCTCAGGTATGAAAACACTCAAGTAATTCATCTGACTTTCACCTATACTCAAATGCTGCTTAATGTTCCTTATGCCATTATTTTGATACTCTTGTAGAGTATTATATAAATACTTATTTTTGTAGAGATGTGGACTTTTAATATCATTCACATATTAACTCTTCCTATGTATTTACATGGAGCAGTTTTTCCTGACCCAATCTTTTCCACTTAAAAAAATCATGTTTATAATGAAGAACATGAAGGTCACTAATCTGAAATATAAAAATTACCAAATGTTTCATGCTTATGGTGTAATTATCAGTTAGGTTTAGATATATAATATTTCCAGCATCCCCAAGATTTCCAGCCCTATATTTTGCATCTTACTCTTCTAGACACTGCCTGATTATTTGATCATAGAGTCTATAATGGCTTGCAACTTGACTTCAGTGACACATTTGTAACTTTAGCATGTATTTAGAGTACAAGAGAATGTCAAGAAAAGTGTTTTTTGAAAAATAAGAAAGAAAAATTCTCTGATTTATAAAACTGAAATGAAAAATGAATTATTGCTGTGTAAAAGTATGAATTTTGTCAAAGATCTCAGATTTCATTTCATAAGAACAAAATGCCAGGTCCCTAGACCAATTACTATTGCTAGTTATCCAACAAAATCTTCTCTTCAATTCAGAAAATTTATACTGGAACAGGAAGGCAAAGAGATATCTGAGTGGATGGCTGTGTGTGGGTGGGGATGAGGGGGAGTTGTGGGTGGGGAGGAGTTCAGTCAGGGTTAGCTAAGCTTGTGGAACGTGAGAATTGATCAATCCAAAAGTTTCCTAGACTTTTAGGACTTTTTTGATTCCTTTGTATTTCCAATTAGTCTTGGCAATTCTACCTCCTATATGAATTCTAAATATTTCTGTTCTCCATCTTCACTATCTCCAGAATGATCAAGTGAAGTGAAAGTTGCTTGGTCATGTCTGACTCTTTGTGACCCCATGGACTATACAGTCCATGGAATTCTCCAGGCCAGAATACTGGAGTAAGAAGCTTTTCCCTTTGCCAGGGGATCTTCCTAACCCAGGGATTGAACCCAGGTCTTCTGCATTGTCAGCAGTTTCTTTACCAGCTAGCTGAGCCACAGGGGAAGCCCAGAAATACTGGAGTGGGTGGGTAGCCTATCCCTTCTCCAGGGGATCTTCCTGACCCAAGAATCGAACCAGGGTCTCCTGCATTGCCAGGCGGATTCTTTACCAACTGAGCTATGAGGGACCATGATCAAAGGCAATGTTAATTTTCGTCTAGCCAACTGCAGCTACCTGCTAACTGATCTCACTGTTTCCTCTCTACAGTTTCCAGTTCATTCTCTGACAAATTATTAATGAGCTTTCAAAACCTCAAATCTGACTATGCCACACTCTTCTATATAAAACTTTTAGTGCTTCTATTGTTCTTTATAATTTTATTTTATTGAACTATAGTTGATATATAATGTGTTCATTTCTACAGCAAAGTGATTCAGTTACATATATATATATATATTTTTTTTTCTTTTTAAAATTCTTTTCCATTATGGTTTTTTATGGGATACTGAATAAACTGCATATTATTTATTTGCATTTGTCTCTTTCCCCACTCAACATGTTTTGAGATTTAACTGTTTTGAATGATTAGGGTGACATAAAGTACATAGCATGTGTTCAAAGGGCTTAACCAAACCAAATTCATGATATTAGTTCCTTCTGGAGAAGGATGGAGGGAGGGCAGTAGGACTGAAGACTTGTAGATCATAAAAATATGGGTGTGTATGTATCATATATGTTATCACTCCTTTGGCATTTCTATATTTTTCAGTTTTCTCACTTTTCCACAAATGCCCTGGAGAGTACAGAGAAACTTAACTGATTACATTTCTTTTAAAATAAAGACAAGATCTTTTTCTTGTCCTAAGAATTTTTTGTGATTTTGTGACCTTCTTTTACATCACTTCAGTCCTGCTTAATCTCCTGCTTCCTCCAATAGACCATGTTCTTTCATTATTCAGGGCCTTTCTTTTATTTAGAAGGTTTGAGGAGGATAGGGAATGTGAGTTCTATTCTGTAATGCTACATACTGAAAATATGTATAGCCACTTTGCAGGACAATTTGCCAGGGTTTAATAAAATTAAAAATATATGTATTAACAGACTTCCCAGCTGCACAGTGGGTAAAACTCCATGCAGGTTGATAGATGTGAGTTGGATCCCTGATCAGGAAATCAAGATCCCACATGCCATGAGCAACCAAAAATAAATAAAAATTAAAAAAATTACATATTCTCTTACCCCAAATCGATTTATCTGTAGTAACCTTGTAGAAACTCTCATGGGTATAAAAGTTGATTAATGTACAAATTTATTCCTGAAGATTTTGATAGCAGTAGAATAATTTAGAATTGACCAACTGTATAGAATATTATAATTACAGAATTGACAACTTATGGTGAACGTTGTCAGATATGTAAACTCCAAAGAAGAGAATTTAGCTTCAGGACTATAGATGAGGCTTGATCACTCAGAGCATTTTGTAGCAGAGGTTTATTACAGTTAAAAGGGGATAGAAAAAAGTTTTCTTACATAGACATCACAAGTAGGTGGGGGAGGGGGTTGGGAGCGCCCTACTTGCTAGTCTCATCAAGGCCTTATATACATTTTCAATTGGTCACTAACAATAGAAAGGTCTTAGCAGATCCACTTCCATGACATACACTTTAAGATAACAGGATTAGAACTAACATAATTGTCTTCAGTTCAGTTCAGTTCAGTCGCTCAGTCGTGTCCATCTCTTTGCGACCCCATGAATAGCAGCACGCCAGGCCTCCCTGTCCATCACCATCTCCCGGAGTTCTAGACCCATTACCACAACAAACATTTTAAGATAAAATGATTATTCAGAAGGTTTTTCAGTTCAGTTCAGTTTATTCGGTCCTGTCTGACTCTTTGCGACCCCATGGACTGCAGCATGCCAGGCTTCCCTGTCTATCACCAACTCCTGGAGCTTGCTTAAATTCATATCCATCGAGTCGGTGATGCCATCCAACCATCTCATCCTCTGTTGTCCCCTTCTCCCCTTTGCCTTCAATTTTCCCAGCATCGGAGTCTTTTCCAATAAGTCAGTTCTTTGCATCAGGTGGCCAAAATATTGGAGCTTCAGCTTCAGCATCTGTCCTTCCAATGTATATTCAGGACTGATTTCTTTTAGGATGGAATGGTTGGATCTCCTTGCAGTTGAAGTGACTCTCAAGAGTCTTCTCCAACACCACAGTTCAAAAGCATCAATTCTCCGGCACTCAGCTTTCATTATGGTCCAACCCTCACATCCATACATGACTACTGGAAAAACCATACCTTAGGAGAAACATGTCCTTGAACAGGATACATTGTTGTTGTATAATCATTAGTACAGAGTTTAAGGAAAAACACACTTGAGCAAGATGAGTTGTTTTGTGGTGTAATTGTTAGCTCTGGGCTTAAAGAAAAAGAGAATGCCAGAAAAACATCTACTCATGTTTCATTGACTATGTTAAAGCCTTTGATCATGTGGATCACAACAAACTGTGGAAAATTCTTAAAAGAAATGAGAATACCAGACCACCTTACTGGCAGCCTGAGAAACCTCTATGCTAATCAAGAAACAACAGTTAGAACTGGACATGAAAAAATGAACTGGTTCAAAATTGGGAAAGGAGTATGTAAAAGCTGTAAACTATCACCCTGCTTATTTAACTTATATGCAGAGTACATCATGAGAAATGCTGGGCTGGATGAAGCACAAGCTAGAATCAAGATTGCTGGGAGAAATATCAATAATTTCAGGTATGCAGATGACACCACCCTTATGGCAGAAAGTGAAGAGGAGCTAAAAAGCCTCTTGATGAAGGTGAAAGAGGCTTAAAATTCAACATTCAAAAAATGAAGATCTTGGCATCTGGTCCCATCACTTCATGGCAAATTGATGGGGAAACAATGAAAACAGTTACAGATTGTATTCTCTTGGTCTCCAAAATCAATGCAGATGGTGACTGCAACCATGAAATTAAGACACTTGTGGCTTAGAAGGAAAGCAATGACAAACCTAGGCAGTGTAGTAAAAAGCAGAGACATTACTTTGGCAACAAAGGTCCACGTAGTTAAAGCTATGGTTTTTCCAGGAGTCATGTATGGTGTGAGAGTTGGATCATAAAGAAAGCTGAGCACCAAAGAATTGCTGTTTTTGAACTGTGGTGTTGGAGAAGGCTCTTGAGAGTTCCTTGGACTTCAAGGAGATCAAACGAGTCAATCCTAAAGGAGATCAATCCTGAATATTCATTGGAAGGACTGATGCTGAAGCTCCAATATTTTGGCCACCTGATACGAAGAGCCAACTCCTTAGAAAAGACTGTGGTTTGGGGAAAGATTGAACACAGGAGGAGAAGGGGATGACAGAGCACAAGATGATTAGGTGGCATCACTGACTCAATGGGCATGAGTTTGAGCAAATTCTGGGAGATGATAAAGGACAGGGAAGTGGGGCATGCAGCAGTCCATGGGGTCACAAAGTGTCAGAACGACGATAACAATGAAATAAGCACTTTCACTTTAATTGTGAGAGTAGCCATCAGTAATACAGTTATTTCCTTAAAAATAACTACGTGTGTATGTTCATATATGTATGTGTGTATATGCATGGATGTATACACAGAGAACATGGATGTGCTCTGAGAACTTGTGTACCACAAAGCACATTTAAATGTTAAGTATTTCATTTTTATCCATAACCTGAACAGAGTGCTGAACTTGACTAGCTTGAAGGAACCAGCAGGTTATGAGATACAGAAATAATAAAGGATCAGCTGTATGTACAAGGATAACAAAATGGCTAGCCAATTTAGTGCACTGATCATCTCAGGGAAATAACTGTAAATTTAGGAAGCTATGATAAAAGTGAAAAAGCATTCATGACAGTTATTTAATGGTCTGATTTCTGTCAAAGTGGCAGTCCTCTGGAGAAAGTCAAATCTAATATTCTGAGATAATATTGCTGAAATCAGCTTGTTCATTTGATATCTGAGTCCTTTTCATAAAAGTGTACCACAAAATATGTTTTTAAAATCTCTGCTTTTTAAGCTCTTTGATTGCTTGGTTGTCTGGCAAGTGGGAAGTATTTATACTTTCAATTTGTCAGTTTTTTACTATAATGAATTAGAATACTTGAAAATGAAGAAAAAGTCAAATCAGTTAGCTATTTTAATATTTATCCATGACTGAAATAAAGTGTTGTAAATATAGTTTTGATATTTACATCACCAAATTTATCTTTAAGAAAAGGTCAGAACCAAAAGAAAAAAGAAAAATGCTGTCAGTCCAATTGGAAGTTACTATTTAGTGCTAGCATATGCATAGACTTGTTACACATTTTGAAGGAGATTTTCTGAGAACACTGTTGATTTGGAGTTTATTAATATAATCAGACTCTGACATCCTTAATTTGGGATAAAGTAAGCAAACATAGTCTATTATTCTTCATCCTTTTCATCTTGCTTTGTTTTATATCTTCCTTGCTATGAAAATTATATAAATTATGCAACAGCTAAATATGTAATGATGGTAGGTCATTGCTTATCTAATGTGCATATAAATCACCTGGGGAATCTTGTTAGGCTTCAGATTCTGATTCAGAAGGGCTGGGGTGGTGGTGACGGTTTAGTCGCTCAGTTGAGTCTGACTCTGTGACTCCATGGACTGTAGCCTGCCAGGCTCCTCTGTCCATGGAATTTTCCAGACAAGAATACTGGAGTGGGCTGCCATTCTTTTCTCCAGGGGATCTTCCCCACCTAGGGATCGAGCCTGGGTCTCCTGCATTGTAGGCAGATTCTTTACCAACTGAGCCACCTAAGGAATCCTGCCCATGCTACTTGTCTGAAGACTGTGCACTGAATAATGAAGGATCTGTAGGGTCTATGGTTATTATATCATGTAGCATGGACACACACACACACACACACACACACGAGTCAGGTCTGAGGGTGAAGTTACACACTTCAATTTGGAAGGCATGCTGTGCTCCTCAAAGGCAGTGCATCCTCATGTCTGAGCCACACAAGGCCCTTTTTATTTATCAGTATATTCTTTACCTCATCTCTCCTCTTAATGCTTTAATTCTGAGGATCCCAGTGTCTAAGACTTCTGGTCTCTTAAGGGTTATCTTTCCTGATGTCCCCCAGGTGATCAGCATTTGCAGTATACAAAAACATTTCATTTTAGCTGAAAAGAATTGCATCTCACCACACAAAAGTGCTAACATATTTTCTTTATATACAGATGGGCTTGAAGTAGGCATCAAAGATTTGAAAAAGCGTAATGAAAAGCCTATTACATATGTACAATCAGAAACCATTTTACTAATTTTTAACCTCACTTCTACATTTCAGCCACTGTGGTTTGGCTCTAGGCCTCTGAGCTCTTGTATTGTTTTTATTTCAGTCAATCATGTAATCACAACCCTTCAGTGTTACCTTGGTTGTTCAGATGTTGTAGATGGGATGACAATCTTCTCATAGTGAAATTATTTATTTGTTCTTTTTCAAACAGTGAGTCAATAATGGAGTCAATTTTGGGACTCTGTATATCCAGTTTCTTCTTTCTGCTGTATGCACATGGCATTTTATTGAGGATTGGGTTACTGAATGAGAAGGATGAATTTGGATCTTTATTTGAGTTACAAAGAGTTCATAAAGTGAAGAAAGAATTAGATACCTACTAAAATAAAACTTAGTGTCAGTATTTATTGAGCATACAAAATGTACAAGGTATGATATAAATGCCACAATCTAAAAGTTAAAGTGCTAAAATATTATGTGGTTTATTTCCTGGATGGTACTCTTTGTGTCAGGGTACATAATCCATCTGATTTTCAGCTCACATCTAATGGATTCTTATAGTTTATAAGTGTTTTAAAATATAACTGAGTAAAAATGGTACATGTGTTTGGTTTTATTCTTAATCATACAAGTAGATTAAATTCTCTTAGTTCTTCAACAAATTTTTTTTTTTAATAACTTTCATCTGTAATTTAGTGTTAATGTCCTCCTTTAGAGTCCTTCTTTTAGTACCTGCTCTTCGAAGTGAACTGTCAAATTTCCAGTAAGCTGAAGGTGAAAAATTAATGAACCACTTAGTTCAGATATTTCAAAACTAATGCAAGTCTATTAGTCATACAATACAAAAAAATCAAAGATGTTGGTTTGTTCAATTACTGTTTAGGTTTCACTCATATTTAGCTTTTAAATGCATTGTTTCAGATGCTTAATATAACATTCTGGAGAAAAAAAAGGAATGCAGTTATTTAATTTTTATTAACTTAAAAATATATCTCAAAGATAATTTTATTTATATAAATATTGTTTGTATTTATATAAATACTGTTTGTAACCCGGAACAGTTAATTAGTGAGTTGATAGGAGTGGGTGGGTTTTGAAGGTTTTGAGAGTAATTAGCTTGCAAGAAAGCACTAATATATAACAAACATGGGATTAATCGAATTCTGATTAGCTTTCAGTTGTACCTCTGCTCCAATTTATAGACATTTCGAAAATCAGTAAGATAGAAACACTGAACTATTTTTCAAGGAATTGTTAATTCACTGTCCCTCCCTGCCTTCTTGCTTTTGTTTCCTTTTCCTTTCTTTCCTTTCCTTTCCTTACCCCATTAATTACTGAGCTCTTGTTATGATCCTAGGAATGTATTGGATATTGTGTGTTATAATGGGAAAGACTTGCTCCTTTTCTTTAAGGAGTTTAAAGGAGAAAATCAAAGTATTTTTGCATTGTGATCAGGTAATTAGAAATGCCAAGCACTGAAAAAAAAAAAAAAAGTGCAGATAAATCACATAGAGCTGAAGGTGTCAGAGGAAGTTTCTTATAGAAAATGAGTTAAGCTCTAAAGGAAGTGTATATTTCAGAGATGTTCAGACATGTGATACATGAGAGAAGCAAATAAAGTGGAAGAAATGGCTTAAGCGAAACATGGAGGATATAAATCACGGAATATGCAGGGGGACAGTTTAAGTATTAGTGTAAAATGTATGGAGAAGGATGGTAGGAAATAATGTTGGAAACATAAGGTCTGAGATTGTGAAGGGCCTTGAAGGAAGTTCAGTATTTGAATTGAAGAGAGATGAAATCACGCAACATTTTGAGAAGTTTCATTTTGTGTTGGCACCATGTTAGCACCTAACATCCATGAAAACTGCAAAAGAACAGATTGCACATTTGTTGCAAATACTGTCTCATTGTCCCTATACACTGGAAGTTTCAAAGGCAATAGCTAAGGGAGGAAATGCATGCTGGGAGAGCCAAAGTGAGATGGCTATATCAGGAGGACTTCCCAGCTGGCTTGCTGAGTGGGCCACACTGTCTGTGCCTTAGAGCACCAGCATGAAGCAACAGCGACTCGGGACAGCAGCTTCCTTGTGGTCTGAAAGTCCCCTTCAGTTGCCTTCAACTGGCTGCATGGCTGCTCACATCTTCTGTGTGAACCACGCAGGGCTTGATTCATGGGCATACAACTCACACTCAGAAAGATGCGCACTTGATTCAGCTCCCTGCTATTGCCATGTTGAAATCCTTCCTACTTTTTGATCGAGAGTTCCCACATTGTCATTTTGCTCTGATCTTGTGAATTATGTGTCCAGTCTTGGTACTTTGACATGAAAATGGTTAGGATGCAATGAACTACATTATAGTCAAAATGCATGGTCGTATAGCCATATAGAAAGGAGTACTAACTTATGAGACCAGCTTTGTGTTTATACAACAAAACTGAACCTAAGCTTAAATCTTACTACTTTTTCTTCAAAGCCATGACTTCTGTGGCTGCCACAGCTAAATATCTTTTAGCTTTGTGGTTTTCCTGATGATAAATTAAGGAAAGCCTTCCATAACATATTGTTGTCATTAATAATCTGCCTCCTGAAGCCTGGATACCAGTATTGTTGAGTTCTGCACCCCCTGTAGTCCTATCAAATTAAATTCTGAGAAAACCTGTGGCAATTATTTTCTCTAATAAAAGTTCTGAAAAATACAACTCTGTATTCATAAATGTTATTGGCTGCCTGGTAGTCATTCTGTTGTGTATTTCATTTTCTGAGTCAGTATAAATATATATATAAACTGAATAAAAGTGTATTTTTTTTGTTTTTTCCTTATGCAGAGTTTATTCTTTTCATTCTCTTTGTTCTGAATATTTGTGTAATTTTCTCTTGCTTGTGTTATCATAGTTGTTTCTCTCCTTATTTTCATTTAATTTTTATTTTTTCAAAGTTATAGATGAATATAAATAGAAATTTCTACAAAGCTTAGACACATTTATAAAAATGTGTCACCTTCTCTCATCCTTCCCTGTGTTTCTCTCTGCTTTCTCTATATCCCCAAAGCAAGCACTAAAATGCTTTCAACATTTTTGGTTGTTACCTATTTTTCATATTTATCTCACTGCCTCTCAAGAGTATGTTTAATAGTTGAATTCACTTTTCAGTTGTATCCATTATATTGACTTACCACTATGAAAGATAAAGATTTCATTTTCTTTCATAGGTTTCCATGTTCCCTCAACCCTGACATTTTCCCTTTGTTCTTTTTTCCTGAAGAATGATATTTATTTTTGTATTAAAAAGTCATTGTTTATATTTCTATGGGGCTTCCCAGGTGGCTCAGTAGCAAAGAATTTGATTGCCAGTGCAGGAGACACAAGGGATGCAGGTTCAATCCCTGGTCAGGAAGATTCTCTAGAGGAGGAGATGACAACCCACTCCAGTATTCTTATCTGGAAAATTCCATGGACAGAGGAGCCTGGCCATGGGGTCACAAAGAATGGGACATGACTGAAGCTACTACTTAGCGTGCACACATGCACACACCTGGAAGGAAGGATTCTGTGCACCAATGAGAACAAGACATCTGAAGGGTCTTAGCAATCATAACACCGTCCCATTTAAAGTATGAGAGACACCCTTCCCTGTGTCTGGTGTCTCCCTGTTCAGTGTCCCACTTACAGTCTCTACTGGAAGGAGGACCAGGCGCTGTTCATGTTGACTGAATGAGTGAGGGGTTCAGGAGGAGAGACTCCTTCACAATTAGAATTTGACCAATCCCTGCTCTTTTCAGCCCTTCCTTTACCCTCTTTTTAATAGGTAGCTGATATTTTCAATTCTCAAGTCTTTCTGGGTTCTATAATACAAACTGCATTGCTTTTCAGCTTCTTCACTCTGCTGGCTTATGTTTTGGTCTCCTTGGTCTGTCACATCCGTTTACACTCATCTGCTTTCCAGCTTTTAGCGTCTTACTGCTAGAGTGTCTCCTATTCTCTTTGCCCCTGTGGACTGATGCTTTCCTATCCCTTTGTTGTCATTTCAGTAGCAAATGGAAGTAAATGCCTGTTTACAATCTGCCATCATGAACTAGGTTACATAATGCTATTTGACTGAATTTTTATTATCAAATATCAGATCATTTTTAACAAGTAGACAGTATAAATAAGAAGTAAACAAACAAATGAGTTAAGAAAACTTACCACTAATACTTAGTATAGAAAACCTGCTCTTCAAGTGTCTTTAATTTCTGTTTGCTAAGGATTCTATTTTTCTCTTTTGAATACAGATGGAAGCTTTAGACAAAACCGATCAAACCTCACCTCTCTACTAGTGCAGCCCATCTCAGCATCTCTTGTTGCAAAACTCATCTCTTTGCCAAAGGATAGAACCAAAAATGGTGCCTGTAACCCTCTAGAACTTCCAAATAATGGTAAAGTACTTAATGTCTTTCTGTGTGTCTTATCGTTTTTATAAGGCCCATGATCATTTTTAATCTGTTTGATTGGCATGTTTAGGATTATTCTTTCTCAAAAAAACCAAAAACATTTATTTCTGTAGATATGAGCATTTATTTCTCTTCTCTGGCTTTTCAAAAGTAATTCTATAAAGACTGAGAGTTGACCAAGCTGAGAGATTAAAAAAAGAAGAAAAACATTTTGAACTGCAACTAAGAAAAGCAGCTTTACAAATAAAGCATTTTGTACATTCATGAAAATCTGCTTAACATAGCTTCTCAGTTTCAGCTTCAGCAGGCTTGTTGCCTGCCAAGATTCAGTGGATAGCAGTCAGCTATCTGGGGTATGAAGTCTTTTAGTAGAAAGCATTAAAGCCTAATTCCTGCAATTGACTAAAAAATCCCTCTGTCTTTATGCATCATTGCTGGAGAGATGCTTCTTATACTGCAGTGCAGTTTGCCAGGCCTTGTTGGACCACATAGGATAAAACTGAAGTAGTTAAGCTACCTGTGGTGGGATGAAAGTCATGGGCTGCATCTTATTTCTGCCTCCAGCCTCAGCATTAGACTACTAAAGGAGAGACTTTCTTTATATATTGTTAAATTTGTATCTAGTTGGCTGTGAAATTCAACTTGAGGGGTCCGTTTTTGTGTCCAGACCCAGAGGCTCAACTACCCATGTTTTATCTAATTTGTTTTCTCCTGACAACAAAAGCATAAAAAAATATGTTTTGAAAAAGTCTAAAAAATAATAATAATAAAAAAAAGACCCTGAATGCATTCTGAATTGCCCTTTCTTAGGGACAGGTTTTAAAAAATTTTGTAGAATGAGAACCCCTTAAACTGATTATTGATGGAACATAGTAGGAACTATAGAAAACAATGCTAAGACTATGTCCTCAAAATAGGAAAGAAGTTGTTCTTGAGAAGTTTTTTGTTTAGCTTTTTCTTTCTATGTTCTAGTCTTAGCCCCAAATTTTGAAAATGAGCTCTATTTGCTAAAATAGGTAATTAACACTATACTAATAATTTTCATGTAAGAAAAGCATCAGACATTGAAAAGATCAAACTTAAGTCCAGATTTAATTAACTGATTGATTGGTTTATTCAATAAACAGTCAGAGTCCCTCCTATCTTAATCTGTAGAAGGAGATCCTGATTGCCTCAAGTCTATCAGCTTATCACATCAACCATGTGGTTCAAGGATGATGCAAATTTGGCCAGAGACATGACTCAATCTCTGGACTTTGAGCAATGGCTAATTTTAATAGTAGAACAGAATAAGAAATCATATAGCTCTGGGATATTTTGGTCCTTTTGAGGACCTTAAAGGCATAATACCTGACAATGGAACCAAGGTGAGGAAGGGGTAGATGAATAATATAAAGAGAGAGAGAGAGTGAGAAACAGACTAACTCTTGTCCACATCATTTGATACCTAAATAAAGCCTTGTCTGAAGCCATAGCTACTGAATTAACCGTATATATGTTGATACATTCCCTTTTTAATAGTCAACTTATTTGTTTAATTTTCACTTATTTAGAAACAAAAGTCATGCAACTGATACTGTAAAACTTACACTAAACTAAAGAATATCTGCATGCATGAAACAGACTCAGCAAAGTATAGTGAAGAGGATGTTATTTATGTGGCAAGTCCTGTGAGAACTAAGAAGATTGTATAAGGGATAGAAAAACAAGCAGAAGAAAAATTTCTTGCCCAAATATAAACAGATTTTTTGCATTGACTAAATAATTAGATATTGATGCCATTTAATTTCCCACGACCTTATTTTCTGTAGGTCTTACTCACTGATTATATATTGTCAGTCTTTGTCCTTGAGAGTCAATCAATAGCTGGGAATTTGAATTTTCATATATCAATCTGAGCTTGTCATTAAAAACCATGACTGCAGTGAAAAAAAATTAGATGAGAAAGTATAAAATCCATTAGTATAATACAGAGTGGAAGGCTTAATGAATCATGTTAGAAGAAATATTTTAATATGTTTAAATTACTTTTGATAAATTGAAAAAAATGACTTACTATGATGCATAAAACTTAGTGTCATTAGTGTTAAATTTTCACCAAAGTAAATCTGGATTATGTATCTTCAGATCATATGTCTTCACACATACATTAACTATATATAACTCCTATTTCTCTATTCACAATTTCATATGTTCTTTGTTAAAAATATTTTTATCAAAAAATTTAATCTCTTCTGATAATGTTTATAATTTTTACATACTTAAAATGAATTTTAAATATCTATATTTCTATTTGTTAAAGAAAGTATGTACTATTATCATTTCTTGAACAGAGAAAAAGATGTACTGAAAATATTATCTATAAACTTTGGTGATTTTACAATTTTTTTGGCAAATAAATCAAATTAGCTCTTGAGGAGACATCCACTAACAAAAAATGTTAGTAAAAATAAGTCTAGCACTGATGTTTTTTAGATTTAAGACTAATCATCCTGTTCAGTGTAGCCTCAGTGCTGCTGTATGTGAAAGATCCAGGAGTACGTTGTACTATTCTGGTTAAAAAAAAAAAAAAAAGGTCTTGAGCTGTGTGTGTGTGCATGTGTATATATGTATGTGAAGTAGGCAATGGAGTAGTTTGGATGGGAATAGCTACCCACTCCAGTATTCTTACTTGGAAAATGCCCTGGACAGAGGAGCCTGGTGGGCTATAGTTCATGGGGTCACAAAGAATCAGACATGACCAAGAGACTAACACTTTCACTTTGGATGGGATATGGTGTGGCTTGGCTTTTAGAGACTTGTAAAAGAGAATTCCCCAGTAGAGCCGAAGTAAAAGAAAATTGAAAGCTTATTTTAGAGCAGAATGGGCTTTAATAACTTCTAGCCATCAATATGGAGGAAAATATCTAGAAGAACATGAGGAAAAATGCAATTTATTCAGACAACTCCTACAAAGCATTCATATAGGTATGATGGCCACTCTTAAAAATTCAGTGAGCTAGACTGCTGTAGGAAAGACTGATAGATCTTGTGACAGATGTAAGCTAGATGTTAGGAATCACTAAGCTATACTGGTGATACCCCAATTTTATGCCTCTTCAAGCTGCCAGTTGCACAGTGAACCTAGGAGTCTGAGCAGGCAGCTGACAACAGAGTAATCTATAGAACTAAAGATGAGCCTTCATGAGCTCCCAGTCTGAAGTCCTCAGATAAAAGGAAGAAAAAGGTTCAGAAATCACTTTGAAGGTCTGTTCATCAAGGGTCTTAAACAGAGTGAACATAGGTGGGAAACCTATTGTCCAAAGTCCACAGAAAGTACAGTCAATTCTCTGTTTCCCAGGGAGTACAGATTGGGTTTACAGAGGGTGACACAGATCTGTCATTTTGCAGAACTTCTCGAGTTTCCAGCTTTCCATCCTGACAGCTTTGATTTTAGGAAATGATTTAGCTTGGATCCAGTCTAGAGTTTTGTTTGGTTGTTTGCTGGGAAGACTTAAAGATAAGCTGAAATATACACTTTTAAGCAAAATTCCTTTAACAAGTATTTTCCAACTTTTGATGTTTCTCAGCAATTTTTATAGGTTCTTGCATTCTTATCACATGTCACTCAAGTACATGTCACTCCTTCCAAATTATGGAAGTTCCAACTAAAGTCTGTAGTTTATATATAAATCCATCAGAGCATAACCTACCTTTATATTTTAAAGATCATTTTTCATAATCCTTTTTTTTCACAATGGGTGACCATTGTTATTTATTATTCTAGAAACTGCCAGAGATTCCTGAATGCCTTTCTGGGTCTATATCATACCATTCCCTTCATGTGTCCACAGTTTCTCACCATTATCTTATTCAATATTATCCACTTATGTCTTGCAAGTTGTAAAGCCACAATATCCTCTAAAACTCCATGTAAGTGCCACCTCCTCTATGGAGTGCCCTTTGGAATTCTACTCCAGTTGGAATTACCCTGACTCTCTCTGCTATGCTTTAGGAAGTTATTAATGAATGCTATGTAGTATGGGGATATCATACTTTTCTGAGGAAGACATAAGCAATGTGAATTTTTGTTAGAATGTATTGTTTCTAGTTTATTTCTATATGGTTTCAATTCTTTCAGGTTTCCTTTATAATCCAGAACATAATCAATGTCCCATGAGAATGTAAAAACAGTGTGTACTATATAAATATCAGGTTTTAGACCAAGTATCTAAGGTCATTCAAATATTTAGTACCTTATTTTGAGCACTACAATCTCCCACAATATCAATTTATTTATTGTATCATGTAGTTCTATTAATTTTTGATTTATATATTTTGTAGTCATTTCTTAGGTGTTTATAAATTCAAATATATCAAATATTCCAGGTTGGCTAAAATGCTTATCAAATAAAGTTATCTTTATATCTAGAATGCAAGTCTTAAATTTGATTTGACCTGATACTAATTTAGCTACATTATCTTTTTAATTTTTTTTCAGTCAGTGTCTTTATGCTATATCATTTTATACTTTCAAACTTTTTGTGTCTTTCTTTTTTTAGTATGCCTTAAAAAAGCAAATAATTTGTATTTTATATGCAATCCAATCTTTTAACTGAAGCATCTAATCTATTATATTTAATGTGATTACTAACATATTTATGCTTATATTTTTCACCTTGATTGGGGTTTAAAATTATGTTTAATGGGAGAGCTGGTCAGAATATCCTAGCCCACCATATCGCAATGACTGGTTCCAAATTGGGAAAGGAGTATGTCAAGGCTATATACCCTGCTTATTTAAATTCTATGCAAAGTACATCATGAGAAACACTGGGCTGAATGAAACACAAGCTGGAATCAAGATTTCTGGGAGAAATATCAATAACTTCAGATATGCAGATAACACCACCCTTATGGCAAAAAGTGAAGAGAAACTAAAGAGCCTTTTTATGAAAGTGCAAGAGGAGAGTGAAAAAGCTGGCCTAAAACTCAACATTCAAAAAGCAAAGATTATAGCATCTTGTACCATCACTGCACAGCAAATAGTTGGGGAAACAATGGAAACACTGGCAGACTTTATTTTCTTGGGATCCAAAATCACTGCAGATGATGACTGCAACCATGAAATTATAAGATGCTTGCTCCTTGAAAGAAAAGCTATGACAAACCTAGACAGCATATTAAGAAGCAGAGATATTGCTTTGCTGACAAAGGTCCATCTAGTCAAAGTTATGTTTTTTCCAGTAGCAGTCATGTATGGATGTAAGAGTTGGACCATAATGAAAGCTGAGTGCCGAAGAATTGATGCTTTTGAACTGTGGTGTTGGAAAAGACTCTTGAGAATCCCTTCAACTGCAAGGAGATCAAACAAGTCCATCCTAAAGAAAATCAGCCCTGAATATTAATTGAAAGGACAGATATTGAAGCTGAAGCTCCAATACTTTGGCCACCTGATGCAAAGAACTGACTCATTAGAAAAGACCCTGATGCTGGGAAAGACTGAAGGCAGGAGGAGAAGGAGATTACAGAGAATGAGATGGTTTGATGGCATCACTGACGGGATGGACATGAGTGTGAACATGATCTGGGAGTTGGTGATGGACTTGGAAGCCTGGCATGCTGGAGTCCATGAGGTCACAAAAAGTCAGACATGACTGAGAGATTGAACTGAAATGAAACATGAAGTGGCAAAAAAAGAAAGTAGTTACAGGAACTGGCAGGTCTTTGAGCTTCAGGAGAGGCTGGTCTGTTGAAGCTGTGGATTTCATCTATGGAATACAGTCACTGCCAGCAAGTTACCAGTCAGAAAAGGTGATGGAAAATAATCTTTCTCTCATCTAGCCTGCTGATCATTTTTTGATGTCTTCCATTTGCTAAACTCAACTTGGAGCCAAGTGTAAAGGAACCGGGTAGATGTACTCTATAGAGGTTAGCCTCCTGGGTCAGAGATCTGGTTAAACGATGAACACAGATCTGGAAGGACAAATAGAAAATGTGCAGCACAGAGTATAATAGATGACTAGCCTGCTGACTAATATGATGACTTGTGACATGTAGACTGTTCAGGATGAAAGATGTATAAAAATATGTTGGTTTTCACTCAGATACAAAGAAGGTAAAAGATATTTTGTCCTGGTATTTCAGTTCAGTTCAATTGCTCAGCTGTGCCCAACTCTTTGCAACCCCATGGACTGCAGCATGCCAGGCCTCCCTGTCCATCACCAACTCCCAGAGTTTACCCAAACTCATGTCCATTAAATCAGTGATGCCATCCAACTATCTCATCCTCTGTCATCCCCTTCTCCTCCTCCCTTCAATCTTTCCCAGCATCAGGGTCTTTTCCAATGAGTCAGCTGTTCACATCAGGTGGCCAAAGTATTGGCGTTTCAGGTTCAACATCAGTTCTTCCAATGAACACTCAGGACTGATCTCCTTTAGGATGGACTGGTTGTATCTCCTTGCAGTTGAAGGGACTCTCAAGAGTCTTTTTCAATGCCATAGTTCAAAAGCATCATTTCTTCAGTGCTCAGCTTTCTTTATAGTCCAGCTCTCACATCCATACATGACTACTGGAAAAAACCATAGCCTTGACTAGACAGACCTTTGTTGGCAAAGTAATGTCTGTTTTTTAATAGGCTGACAGAGAAGCCTAGTGGGCTGCCGTCTATGGGGTCGCACAGAGTCGGACATGACTGAAGCAACTTAGCAGCAGCAGCAGCAGCAGCAGGTTGGTCATAACTTTCCTTTCAAGGAGTGTCTTTTAATTTCATGGCTGCAGTCACCATCTGCAGTGATTCTGGAGCCCCCCAAAATAAACTCTGCCACTGTTTCCACTATTTCCCCATCCATTTGCCATGAAGTGATGGGACCAGATGCCATGATCTTCGTTTTCTGGATGTTGAGCTTTAAGCCAACTTTTTCGCTCTCTTCTTTCACTTTCATCAAGATGCTTTTTAGCTCCTCTTCACTTTCTGCCATAAGGGTGGTGTCATCTGCATATCTGAGGTTATTGATATTTCTCCCGGCAATCTTGTCTCCAGCTTGTGCTTCATCCTGCCCAGCGTTTCTCGTGATGTACTCTGCATATAAGTTAAATAAGCAGGCTGACAATATACAGTGTTGACGTACTCCTTTCCCAATTTGGAACCAGTCTGTTGTTCCATGTCTAACTATCATCTGTTGTTCCAATTCTAACTATTGCTTCCTGAACTGCATACTGATTTCTCAAGAGGTTCCTGGTAATTTACATTCTTCAAAATATTTTCCAATTTAGATACTTTGCTAGTTAAAAGAAGAATATTTAATTAAACTTTAATTTTTTTCCAAATGCATACAAGCTCACAAGAATACATACATACATGGATTTTTCTGTGTCTATGTGTTCACTAAAGACATGGGTTAGCTACTATCACCTAAAATTGTGTGGTAAAAGAGATCAAGCAAATAGTTTCTGTTTAATATCTGTTTGCTAGTCTCACTTTTTCAGAACCAAATTTTTATATTACTAAAACATATTTTGGGAGTATTCATGCATATTTTTTCTTTTCAAAGATGATCTCTGTTATTACAATATGGTTACTATTTACTGAGTTAGAAAATAGATAAGCAAAAATATGCAAACATATTACATTCTATATTAGTCATTTTAGGCTTCCATAATAAGATACCACAGACTGAATGTATTAGACAACAGACATTTATTTTCTCACAGTTCTAGAGCTGAGAAGTCCCAACTCAAAGTGCAAGAGAATTAGGATTCTGGTCAGAGTTCTCTCCCTGGCTTATAGAGGACTTCCTTCTCCCTGAGTCCTCACATGGCCTTTCCTCTGGGTGCACACAGAGAGAGTAACAGATCTCTGATGTCTCTCCCTTTTCCTTTAAGACCACCAATCCAATCAGATTAGGGTACCATTCTTAAGATCTCTCTTAACTTCAATTTTCTTTTTAAAGTTTCTATTTCCTTCCTTTCCAATACAGCCAGATTGGAGTTCTGAGGGCTTCAGCATATGAATTTTAAGGGACACAACTTAATCTAGAACACTTTCCTAATATCCAATAATTATAACTATCAATACCTTCTATAAATTCATCTAGATTTATATATAAATATGTTATATAACCAAATGAGATCATACCTTACACTATGGAATTTATTTTGAAAATTAAATACCTCTACTTTATCATGATAGTAAATTTAATCTTTCTTAAAATACAGACTATATTAAGTTTTACTAATCACCCTAGTCTTTGTATAGTGGGTTTATCCAAACCAATGTCCAGTGTAGACCTAAAAATCATATTTCTTCTAATGCAGTATGATCCTCCTTTTCTTCTTTTTACACTTACTTTGTGAGACCAAGTCACTTGTTCTGCATGAGTCTTATCATCTTCATTCTGGGATGCTTCTTTGTGATTTGTATTCAACTAATTCTTCTAATTCCTGTAAACCTGAAATTAATTCTTAGGGCTTATAATAGAACACTCAGTGTGTTTTTTTAAAAAAATTAAGTACATTTTCTTGAGGCTGATATTTTTTTCAGTATCCAGGAGATGGTAAGGCAAGTCCAACTGATTCATGTGAGGTGAGTCATGAGGGACAGAATTGGGTCCTAAGACTGGAATTACCCCTTTGCATAAGCCTGCACTTACTGAAGGATCTATTGAAATTCATTTTCTGAGAAAATTTCAATATGGCAGGAAGAACATGGTGTTTGGGACAGGACCAATTATCAGTTTGTATATGTTAGTGTGGATTTTCTAGTTGCTTGGTGCCAATCCTTTTTGATTTGTCACTGTATACTATACCAATTGATAAACATTTAAAATAAGACTTTTAGTCTAGAACATATAATATCCAGTCACTTGTGTCAGTTCAAAAATACCCTTGACAACAGGAAAACCCCATGTAAAAAAATGGAACACCCACATGGGTCTGATGTATATTATGATTGTATATAATCCAGAAGCATTTTATACTCAGATAGTCAGAGAAGCAGTTGGTATTTAGGAAGAATTTTAGAAGATTACAAAGTCTCAGTCATCAAAACTGTGATTCTAGAGCAGATTCCATTTCTTGGGATGCAAGAAAATTAAAAAAATAATTCAGAGCCCAATCCAAGAAATTCTAAATTCTGGTAGCCAAGCACGAGACAAATATCTCACTAAAATTAGGAACTCCAGGAAGAACTTTATCTTGGAAACAAATGGTTAATCATTGCAGCTGGAACTCAAGAGTTAGCAGCAATTGTTAGTGCTTAAATCTCTAAATGATGTTGGAATTTTTCCTAGATACTGGGTAAGCTTACAGTGCAGGTGGAGATAAAGCTTTATGAGCTCTTTGGGAAGATGACTGAGAATCAGTTCATAACAACAACAAAAATGCAAGACAGAATTATCACTGGAATATAATTTCTGAAGCAGATAATTTTTCCTGCAACATGATTAAGTTAAGGACTGGAGAGAGGCAGCTGCTTTTATGTCTTTTAGCTCTGACATTCCTCACCCTATTTGAATACAAATGTTCTCTGAGTGGAACACATTTTTGTCATCTTGAAATCTTTTGAACTTCACATATCAAATGTAAAGCTGCCATCCAGCTATGGAATATGAAAGACAGAAAACATTTAGTAAATGTGAGCTGAAAATGTTATCTTAAAGTAGTAATGCATACACACATATATATGCTCTGACTTTTCATGTAAGAAACTGCATCTAAAGTTTCCCTAGGATTTTCTAATTTCAAAAGTATTTTTATTATTTTGAAATACATTCAAACTTACAGAAAAGTTGCAAGAATAGCCCACAAAAAAGTTCTTCCTCACCTACCTACAGGTAGTCTGCTGCTGCTGCTAAGTTGCTTCAGCTGTGTCCAACTCTTAGCAACCCCATGGATTGGAGCCTACCAGGCTCCTCCGTCCATGGGATTTTCCAGGCAAGAGTACTGGAGTGGTTTGCCATTTCCTTCTCCAACAGGTAGGCTACAGAATGATAAACAATTGCATTTGAATTCTCTCATGATGACATTCTCTCCTGCACTAACAGCAGTACCGCTGCAAACAGGAATTAAACTTTGATGCATTTCTACACACACTCCAAGGCCCCATTCAGTTTTTGCCAATTGTCCCAATAGTGTCCTAAATATCAAATAGATCTAAACTAGATTCATGTCTTGAAGTTACCAAGTCTCAAATTTCCTTCAGTCTGGAATAGTTTCTCCTTTTTCTTTTTTTCATTATTTTATCTCTTTTAAAGCTTAAGTGCCAGTTATCATCTTCAGAGTGTTCCCCAGTCTAGGTTTATCTGATGTTTCTTGTGAATAAGTCCAGGCTCTGAATCATTGGCAGTAATGGTATGGAAGTGAGACTGTTTTTCTCATAGCTCATATTAATTTATTCCATAAGTGATAAAGCTACCTTTAATCACTTGATTAAGGTGGTGCCCACTAGATCTCATCAAAATTACTCTTTATTCTTTTTTTAAAGTAATCAATAAGCATTTGAAATCACACAAATATCTTACCCCCAACATTTCTACCTTTGTCTACTAGTTTCAATGTTCATTGATGTTTCCTGCCCAACTAGTCATTGCCAACATGCTAAGGGTAACCTTCTAAGTCCACATTCCTTCCACTCTTATCAGGTGGCATTCTCCTTTAAAGAAGAGCTTTCTTGGTACTTCCCTGACAGTCCAAGGGTTAAGATTCCAACACCCCAACTGATATAGGCAGGACTTCCTAATCCAAATATTTTTTAGTTTTTTTTTTTCTGTTTAATATTACATTTTATTTAATTCAAGGTACCCAAAATATTATCTCTCTATTGCCATCAGTATGCATGCTTAGTAAAGAAATAATTTATTCTTTTTTTCTTTCTAAGACTTCAAAGTCCAGTGTGTATTTTACATTTATAGCACAATTCAATTAAAACTACATAAATTTTTTTTAAAAAATAGATTTTATGCTTTTAATGGATTGTCTTTTATGGATAAATGGATTGTATTTTATGGATAAAGATCTTTCTGAATTAAGCCACTGGTCATTAGGTCAAACAATTTTAGCTTTTAAACATTTTCATTTAAATCTTACATTCAGAAAACAACACAAATTATAAGTACATAGCCCAATTACTTTTCACAGTTGAACCCACTCATGTAACTCATGTATCTAAATCACCTATGGCGTCTTCAGTATTTTTTCATCTGTTTTCTTTGCTTCATTATATGATCTTGCCTTTTCCATGTTTCCTAATTTTTTTTCATGAAAAGAATTTTATTTTAATATAGGAGTGTGTACATGTAAATCCCAAACATCCAATCTATCTCTCCCTCCACAATCCCCCTGGTAACCATAAGCTCATTTTCTGTCTAAATCTATTTGTGTTTTGTAAATAAGTTCACTCTATTATTATTATTATTATTATTAGATACCACATATAAGCAATAGCATATATGTCTATCTCTGTCTGGCTTACTTCACTTAGTATGATACTCTTTAGGTCTATCTAGCTACAAATGGCATTATTTCATTTTTTTTTAATGGCTGAATATTCTGTTGTAAATATGTACCATATCATCTTTATCCATGCATCAGTTAGTGGACATCTAGGTTGCTTCCATGACTCGGATGTTGTACATAGCTCTATAATGAACATTAGGGTGCATAGTATCCTTTTGAATCATGTATTTCTCCAGATACATGCCCAGGAAAGTGATTGCAAGATCATGTGGTGGTGTATTTTTATTTATTTATTTTATTTTACTTTATAATACTGTATTGGTTTTCCATACATCAACATGAATCCACCATCGGTGTACATGAATTCCCAATCCTGAACCCCACTCCCACCTCCCTCCCTATACCATCTCTCTGGGTCATCTTAGTGCAACAGCCCCAAGCATCCTGTATCCTGCATCGAACCTAGACTGGCGATTTGTTTCTTACATGATATTATACATGTTTCAATGCCATTCTCCCAAATCATCCAACCCTCTCCCTCTCCCACAGAGTCCAAAAGTCTGTTCTATACATCTGTGTCTTTTTTGCTGTCTCACATACAGGGTTATCATTACCATCTTTCTAAATTCCATATGTATGTGTTAATATAATATATTGGTATTTTTCTTTCTGGCTTACTTCACTCTGCATAATAGGCTCCAGTTTCATCCACCCCATTAGAACTGATTCAAATGTATTCTTTTTAATGGCTGAGTAATACTCCATTTTGTGTATGTACCACTGCTTTCTTATCCATTCATCTGCTGATGGACATCTAGGTTACTTCCATATCCTGGCTATTATAAACAGTGCTGCAATGAACATTGGGGTACACGTGTCTCTTTCAATTCTGGTTTCCTTGGTGTGTATGCCCAGCAGTGGGATTGCTGGGTCATAAGGCAGTTCTATTTCCAGTTTTTTAAGGACTCTCCACACTGTTCTCCATAGTGGCTGTACTAGTTTGTATTCCCACCAACAGTGTAAGAGGGTTCCCTTTTCTCCACACCCTCTCCAGCATTTATTGCTTGTAGACTTTTGGATTGCAGCCATTCTGACTGGTGTGAAATGGTTCCTCATTGTGGTCTTGATTTGCATTTCTCTGATAATGAGTGATGTTGACCATCTTTTCATGTGTTTGTTAGCCATCTGTATGTCTTCTTTGAAGAAATGTCTGTTTAGTTCTTTGGCCCATTTTTTGTTTGGATCTTTTATTTTTCTGGAATTGAGCTGCAGGAGTTGTTGTATATTTTTCAGATTAGTTGTTTGTCAGTTGCTTTGTTTGCTATTATTTTCTCCTGTTCTGAAGGCTGTATTTTCACCTTGCTTATAGTTTCCTTTGTTGTGCAGAAGCTTTTAATTTTAATTAGGTCCCATTTGTTTATTTTTGCTTTTATTTCCAGTATTCTAGGAGGTGGGTCATAGAGGATCCTGCTGTGATTTATGTTGGAGAGTGTTTTGCCTATGTTCTCTTCTAGGAGATTTATAGTTTCTGGTCTTACGTTTAGATCTTTAATCCATTTTGAGTTTGTTTTTGTGTATGGTGTTAGAAAGTGTCCTAGTTTCATTCTTTTACAAGTGGTTGACCAGTTTTCCCAGAACCACTTGTTAAAGAGATTGTCTTTAATCCATGGTATATTCTTGCCTCCTTTGTCAAATATAAGGTGTCCATAGGTGTGTGGATTTATCTCTGGGCCTTCTATTTTGTTCCATTGATCTATATTTCTGTCTTTGTGCCAGGACCATATTGTCTTGATGACTGTGGCTTTGTAGTAGAGCCTGAAGTCAGGCAGGTTGATTCCTCCAGTTCCATTCTTTCTCAATATTGCTTTGGCTATTTTTGGGGGTATTTGAGGTGTTTTTTTTTTTTTTTTTTTGTATTTCCATACAAATTGTGAAATTATTTGTTCTAGCTCTGTGAAAAATACCACTGGTAGCTTGATAGGGACTGCATTGAATCTGTAGATTGCTTTGGGTAATATAGTATACTAATTTTCACTATATTGATTCTTCTGATCCATGAACATGGTATATTTCTCCATCTATTAGTGTCCTCTTTGATTTCTTTCACCAATGTTTTATAGTTTTCTATATATAGGTCTTTAGTTTCTTTAGATAGATATATTCCTAAGTGTTTTATTCTTTTCATTGCAATGGCGAATGGAATTGTTTCCTTAATTTCTTTTTCTACTTTCTCATTATTAGTGTATAGGAATGCAAGGGATTTCTGTGTGTTGATTTTATATCCTGCAACTTTACTATATTCATTGATTAGCTCTAGTAATTTTCTGGTGGAGTCTTTGGGGTTTTCTATGTAGAGGATCATGTCATCTGCAAACAGTGAGAGTTTTACTTCTTCTTTTCCAATTTGGATTCCTTTTATTTCTTTTTCTGCTCTAAATGCTATGTCCAAAACTTCCAGAACTATGTTGAATAGTAGTGGTGAAAGTGGGCACCCTTGTCTTGTTCCTGACTTTAGGGGAAATGCTTTCAATTTTTCACCATTGAAGATAATGTTTGCTGTGGGTTTGTCATATATAGCTTTTATTATGTTGAGATATGTTCCTTCTATTCCTGCTTTCTGGACAGTTTTTATCATAAATGGATGTTGAATTTTGTCAAAGGCTTTTTCTGCATCTATTGAGATAATTATATGGCTTTTTTTTTTTCAATTTGTTAATGTGGTGAATTACATTGATTGATTTGCAGATATTGAAGAATCCTTGCATCCCTGGGATAAAGCCCACTTGGTCATGGTGTATGATCTTTTTAATGTGTTGTTGGATTCTGATTGCTAGAATTTTGTTAAGGATTTTTGCATCTATGTTCATCAGTGATATTATCCTGTAGTTTTCTTTTTTTGTGGCATCTTTGTCAGGTTTTGGTATTAGGGTGATGGTGGCCTCATAGAATGAGTTTGGAAGTTTACCTTCCTCTGCAATTTTCTGGAAGAGTTTGAGTAGGATAGGTGTTAGCTCTTCTCTAAATTTTTGGTAGAATTCATCTGTGAAGCTGTCTGGACCTGGGCTTTTGTTTGCTGGAAGACTTCTGATTACAGTTTCAATTTCTGTGCTTGTGATGGGTCTGTTAAAGTTTTGTATTTCTTCCTGGTTCAGTTTTGGAAAGTTGTACTTTTCTAAGAATTTATCCATTTCTTCCACGTTGTCCATTTTATTGGCATATAATTGCTGATAGTAGTCTCTTATGATCCTTTGTATTTCTGTGTTGTCTGTTGTGATCTCTCCATTTTCATTTCTAATTTTATTGATTTGATTTTTCTCTCTTTGTTTCTTGATGAGTCTGGTTAATGGTTTGTCAATTTTATTTATCCTTTCAAAGAACCAGCTTTTGGCTTTGTTGATTTTTACTATGGTCTCTTTTGTTTCTTTTGCATTTATTTCTGCCCTAATTTTTAAGATTTCTTTCCTTCTACTAACTCTGGGATTCTCCATTTCTTCCTTTTCTAGTTGCTTTAGGTGTAGAGTTAGGTTATTTATTTGACTTTTTTCTTGTTTCTTGAGGTATGCCTGTATTGCCATGAACTTTTCCCTTAGCATTGCTTTTATAGTGATCCACAGGTTTTGGGTTGTTGTGTTTTCATTTTCATTCGTTTCTATGCATATTTTGATTTCTCTTTTGATTTCTTCTGTGATTTGTTGGTTATTCAGAAGCATGTTGTTCAGCCTCCATATGTTGGAATTTTTAATAGTTTTTCTCCTGTAATTGATATCTAATCTTACTGCATTATGGTCAGAAAAGATGCTTGGAATGATTTCAATTTTTTGAATTTATCAAGGCTAATTTTATGGCCCAGGATGTGATCTATCCTGGAGAAGGTTCCATGAGCACTTGAGAAAAAGGTGAAATTCATTGTTTTGGGGTGAAATGTCCTATAGATATCAATTAGGTCTAACTGGTCTATTGTATCATTTAAAGTCTGTGTTTCTTTGTTAATTTTCTGTTTAGTCGATCTGTCCATAGGTGTGAGTGGGATATTAAAGTCTCCCACTATTATTGTGTTATTGTTAATTTCCCCTTTCATACTTGTTAGCATTTGTCTTACATATTGCGGTGCTCCTATGTTGGGTGCATATATATTTATAATTGTTATATCTTCTTCTTGGATTGATCCTTTGATCATTATGTAGTGTCCTTCTTTGTCTCTTTTCACAGCCTTTGTTTTAAAGTCTATTTTATCTGATATGAGTATTGCTACTCCTGCTTTCTTTTAGTCTCCATTTGCATGGAATACCTTTTTCCAGCCCTTCACTTTCAGTCTGTATGTGTCCCTTGTTTTGAGGTGAGTCTCTTGTAGACAACATATATAGAGGTCTTGTTTTTGTATCCATTCAGCCAGTCTTTGTCTTTTGGTTGGGGCATTCAACCAATTTACATTTAAGGTAATTATTGACAAGTATCATCCCATTGCCATTTACTTTATTGTTTGGGGTTCGGGTTTATACACCCTTTTTGTGTTTCCTGTCTAGAGAATATCCTTTAGAATTTGTTGGAGAGCTGGTTTGGTGGTGCTGAATTCTCTCAGCTTTTGCTTGTCTGTAAAGCTTTTGATTTCTTCTTCATATTTGAATGAGATTCTTCCTGGGTACAGTAATCTGGGCTGTAGGTTATTTTCTTTCATCACTTTAAGTATGTCTTGCCATTCCCTCCTGGCCCGAAGAGTTTCTACTGAAAGATCAGCTGTCATCCTTATGGGATTCCCCTTGTGTGTTATTTGTTGTTTTTCCCTTGCTGCTTTTAATATTTGTTCTTTGTGTTTGATCTTTGTTAATTTGATTAATATGTGTCTTTGGTTTGTTTCGTCTTGGGTTTATCCTATTTGGAACTCTCTGGGTTTCTTGGACTTGGGTGATTATTTCCTTCCCCATTTTAGGGAAGTTTTCAACTATTATCTCAAGTATTTTCTCATGGTCTTTCTTTTTGTCTTCTTCTTCTGGGACTCCTATAATTCGAATGTTGGAGAGTTTCATATTGTCCTGGAGGTCTCTGAGATTGTCCTCATTTCTTTTAATTAGTTTTCTTTTTTCCTCTCTGATTCATTTATTTCTACCATTCTATCTTCTATTTCACTAATCCTATCTTCTGCCTCTGTTATTCTACTATTTGTTGCCTCCAGAGTGTTTCTGATCTCATTTATTGCATTATTCATTATATATTGACTCTCTTATTTTTTCTAGGTCCTTGTTAAACCTTTCTTGCGTCTTCTCAATCCTTGTCTCCAGGCTATTTATCTGTGATTCCATTTTGATTTCAAGATTTTGGATCATTTTCACTATCATTAATCTGAATTCTTTCTCAGGTAGATTCCCTATCTCTTCCTCTTTTGTTTGGTTTGGTGGGCATTTATCCTGTTCCTTTATCTGCTGGGTATTCCTCTGTCTCTTCATCTTCTTTATATTGCTGCCTTTGGGATGGCCTTTCTGTATTCTGGGAATTTGTGGAGTTCTCTTTATTATGGAGTTTCCTCACTGTGGGTGGGGTTGTATGGGTGGCTTATCAAGGTTTCCTGGTTAGGGAAGCTTGTGTCAGTATTCTGGTGGGTGGAGCTGGATTTCTTCTCTCTGGAGTGGAATGAAGTGTCCAGTAATGAGTTATGAGATGTCAGTGTTTTGGAAGTAACTTTGGGCTACCTGTATATTGAAGCTCAGGGCTGTGTTCCTGTGTTGCTGGAGAGTTTGCATGGCATGTCTTGCTCTGGAACTTGTTGACCCTTGGGTGGTGCATGGTTTCAGTGTAGGTATGGAGGCATCTTGACTTAAATTGAAGAAAGTAGGGAAAACTGCTAGAGCATTCAGGTATGACCTAAATCAAATCCCTTATACAGTGGAAGTGAGAAATAGATTTAAGGGTCTATACCTGATAGATAGAGTGCCTGATGAACTATGGATTGAGGTTCATGACATTGTACAGGAGACAGGGATCAAGACCATCCTCATGGAAAAGAAATGCAAAAAAGCAAAATGGCTGTCTGGGGAGGCCTTACAAATAGCTGTGAAAAGAAGAGAGGCGAAAAGGAAAGATATAAGCATCTGAATGCAGAGTTTCAAAGAATAGCAAGAAGAGATAAGAAAGCCTTCTTCAGTGATCAATGCAAAGAAATAGAGGAAAAGAACAGAATGGGAAAGACTAGAGATCTCTTCAAGAAAATTAGAGATACCAAGGGAACATTTCATGCAAAGATGGGCTCAATAAAGGACAGAAATGGTCTGGACCTAACAGAAGCAGAAGATATTAAGAAGGAGGTGGCAAGAATACACGGAAGAACTATACAAAAAAGATCTTCACGACCGAGATAATCATGATGATGTGATCACTAATCTAGAGCCAGACATCTTGGAATGTGAAGTCAAGTGGGCCTTAGAAAGCATCACTATGAACAAAGCTAGTGGAGGTGATGGAATTCCAGTTGAGCTGTTTCAAATCCTGAAAGATGATGCTGTGAAAGTCCTGCACTCAATATTCCAGCAAGTTTAGAAAACTCAGCAGTGGCCACAGGACTGGAAAAGGTCAGTTTTCAATCCAATCCCAAAGAAAGGCAATGCCAAAGAATGCTCAAACTACCACACAATTGCACTCATCTCACATGCTAGTAAAGTAATTCTCAAAATTCTCCAAGCCAGACTTCAGCAATATGTGAACCGTGAACTCCCTGATGTTCAAGCTGGTTTTAGAAAAGGCAGAGGAACCAGAGATCAAATTGCAAACATGTGCTGGATCATGGAAAAAGCAAGAGAGTTCCAGAAAAACATCTATTTCTGCTTTCTTGACTATGCCAAAGCCTTTGACCATGTGGATCACAATAAACTGTGGAAAATTCTGAAAGAGATGGGAATACCAGACCACCTAACCTGCCTCTTGAGAAATCTGTATGCAGGTCAGGAAGCAACAGTTAGAACTGGACATGGAACAACAGACTGGTTCCAAATAGGAAAAGGAGTACGTGAAGACTGTATATTGTCACCCTGCTTATTTAACTTCTATGCAGAGTACATCATGAGAAATGCTAGACTGGAAGAAACACAAGCTGGAATCAAGATTGCCAGGAGAAATATCAAGAACTTCAGATATGCAGATGACACCACCCTTATGGCAGAAAGTGAACAGGAGCTAAAAAGCCTCTTGATGAAAGTGAAAGAGGAGAGTGAAGAAGTTGGCTTAAAGCTCAGCATTCAGAAAACGAAGATCATGGCATCTGGTCCCATCATTTCATGGGAAATAGATGGGGAAACAGTAGAGACAGTGTCAGACTTTATTTTTTGGGGCTCCAAAATCACTGCAGATGGTGACTGCAGCCAAGAAATTAAAAGAAGCTTACTCCTTGGAAGAAACGTTATGACCAACCTAGACAGTATATTCAAAAGCAGAGACATTACTTTGCCGACTAAGGTCCGTCTAGTCAAGAGTATGGTTTTTCCTGTGGTCATGTATGGATGTGAGAGTTGGACTGTGAAGAAGGCTGAGCACCGAAGAATTGATGTGTTTGAACTGTGGTGCTGAAGAAGACTCTTGAGGGTCCCTTGGACTGCACGGAGATCCAACCAGTCCATTCTGAAGGAGATCAACCCTGGGATTTCTTTGGAAGCAATCATGCTAAAGCTGAAGCTCCAATACTTTGGCCACCTCATGCGAAGAGCTGACTCATTGGAAAAGATTCTGATGCTGGGAGGGATTGGGGGCAGGAGGAGAAGGGGACGATCGAGGATGAGATGGCTGGATGGCATCACGGACTCGATGGATCTGAGTCTGAGTGAATTTCCCGGGAGTTGGTGATGGACAGGGAGGCCTGGCATGCTGTGATTCATGGGGTCACAAAGAATTGGACACAACTGAGCGACTGAACTGAACTCAACTGATGGAGGTGTTTGATGAGCTCATATTGACTAATGTTCCCTAGAGTCAGGAGTTCTCTGATGTTCTCAGGATTTGGACTTAAGCCTCCTGCTTCTGGTTTTCATTCTTATTTTTACAGTAGTCTCAAGACTTGTCTTTCTCAAGACACCATTGATAAAACATCTAGGTTAAAGATGAAAAGTTTCTCCACATTGAGGGACACCCAGAGAGGTTCACAGAGTTACATGGAGAAGAGAATAGGGAGGGGTGAGTTAGAGGTGACCTGAATGAGATGAGGTGGAATCAAAAGAGGAAAGAGCAAGCTAGCTAGTAATCACTTCTTTATGTGTGCTCCACAGTCTGGACTGCTCAGAGATGTTCATGGAGTTATCCAGAGAAGAGGAGACGGAGGAAGGAGACAGAGGTGGTCAGGAGGATAAAAGAGGGGAATGAAAAGGAGAGAGACAGATCCAGCCAGTAATCAGTTCCCTAAGTGTTCTCCACCGTCTGGAACACACAGAGATTCATAGAGTTGGGTAGAGAAGAGAAGGGGGAGGGAGGAGACAGAGGCCACCTGGTGGAGAAAAGGGAGAGTCCAAAGGAGGAGAAAGCAGTTAAGCCAGTAATCTCACTCTCAAGTTAAAATGGGTACTGAAGGTTGGGTTTTTGAAGGTACAAAATTGATGACAAATACCAAAAAGCAAAGATTAAAAATCTAGAGTAGAGGTTGGATTTTCAAAAATAAAATATTAAAGAAAAGAAGAAGAAGAAGGAGGGGGGGAAAAAAAACCAAAGTCACAAGAATTATTTATATATATATATATATATATGAAGTTTGCTTTAAAAATAAGGTCTTTTTTTTTGAAAAGTAATAGTAGGTTATAAAAATGAAAATTAAAGGAGAAATAGAAGACTTAAAAATTTTAAAATGTTAAAGAAAACAAACAAAAAAAGAATGATCATAAAAATAGTGAAGATATATCTAGGACTTTCTCTGGTGTTGTTGTGGGCAGTGTGAGGTCAGTTCATTTGCGGATAGTTCCTTGGTCCAGCTTATATTTCTCAAGATCTATAGGCCTCTTCCTATGTAGTCGGTACTAACGACAGGGTTTTAATCTGTTGCACCTGTCACTTCCAAGGCGGTTCCCCCTGTTTTATCTTCTATTTGCTGGTCTCTTCAGTGTCTAATTTCTGCCCTGACACAAGAGAGGCAGTGGTGGACAATTTTTTTTTAGGCTCACTTGTCCAGTCGTTCTGTGGGGAGGGAGGGATGCTGCAAACAAATAACACTGGTGTGTGCTCAAAGTGAGTGTCTCAGCCACAACATTGGGCCTGCCCGCCCCCCCGCGCCCCCCCCCCCACCTCATGGCACACACAGCTCAGGCTCTAGGTTGCTCCACCAGGAACCATCTGAGGCTGGCCCTCGGCTGCATACACCTCCCAGGTCTAAGCATTCAGGTAGTCCTCAGAGGTGCAGACTTGGTTAGGCATGTGTTTTGTGCCCTTCCCAAGTCCGAGTAGCTCAGGTGTTTGGCAAGCGTGGTCCTTGCAACTTATCGCCTCTCCTGTCCCTACTGCTCAGTTTTCTGGGTGCACAACTGGCGCACCTTCTCCGGTGGATGATGACTGTCCAGAACCCCAAGAAGTCTTAGTTAGCAAAGAAGCCTGTTTGCAGTTTGGTAGTTAATGTCTCTCTGGGGCTGCGATTGCCCCCTTCTGGCCCTTGTGGCTCTGGCTGCCTGTCACCGGAGGGGGATGGTCTGCAGCTGGCTAATTCTGTTCCATCCTTTGTTCTGTGCATGGTCCTGGTGGTGTCTTATGTTAGAGCTTTTCTCGTGGTAGCCATCCCACAGTCTGGTTTGCTAGCCCAAGTTAGTTCACTTTGGGTACACTCAGGGCATTTGGGCCTGATCCTTAAAAAGCAATGCAGCCTGCGCCTCCCTGTCCAGCCCCCGCTTGCTAGTGGTAGATGCAGGCGTCTGTGCTGCTTCTCCACTGGGGGAGTTACCGTTGGGCTCGTAATCTGTGGGTTTTAATTATTTATTTCCTCCCTGTTATGTTGCCCTCTGTGCCTCCAAGGCTCACCACAGACTCAGCAGTGAGAGTGTTTCCTGATGGAAACTTCCCTTTTTTTAAGACTCCCTTCCCGGGTCAGAGCTCCCTCCCTACCTCTTTTGTCTTTTTTTTTTTGTCTTTTATATTTTTTCCTACCTGTTTTCAAAGACAATGATCTGCTTTCATGGGTGCCTGATGTCCTCTGCTGGCGTTCAGAAGTTGTTTTGTGGAATTTACTCAGTGTTGAAATGTGCTTTTGATGAATTTGTGGGGGAGAAAGTGGTCTCCCCATCCTATTCCTCTGCCATCTTAGGACCGCCCCCCTATTTTTAGTTTTTTAAAGGATCTTCCATACCAATTTCTCCATTGGTTGTACCAAGTGTAGGGAGTTTCCCTTTTCTCCATACCCCTCCAGCATTTATTGCTCGCAGATTTTTTGATGATAGCTTTTCTGACTGGTGTGAAGTGATATTTCATTGTAGTTTCAATTTGCATTTTAAAATAATTAGTGATGTTGAACATTTTTTCATGTGCTTCTTGGCCATCTGTATGTCTTCTTTGGAGAGATGTCCCTTCCTAACCCAGTTTATGCTTCATTTATCAATCTCTCTTTCTAGACATGTCCATAAATGCACAATTTGCCTAAATTAAGTCATCATGTATTATCTCTTTGTATTTTGTTCTCTTCATTTATAGTGTATCCATGTCTCTACATAGTATTTTACATTTTAACAGTCTCACATTTTATTGCAATTTTTCTAAGTAATTTCCCTGTTGAGGAAATCTATGTTGTTGTCTGTAATTGCTATTAAAATTATGCTGCAAAGAGTTCAATTATCCTTGTAGGATAAATTCCAAAGCACAAGATTGCCAATGTTATTGCTATGAAGAGTGGTATTGCTTTAGCAATGGGTATTTAAATTAGCAATGCCAACAGCAATAGATGTGCTATGAACATGAAAGTTTATCTAAGATTTTACTGACATTTATCATTAAAATGGAGAGTGTGATCATAGTACTGATTTTAGTGAAGGAAAACAGTCTATGTGAACATTTTCTTTCAGACATGGGTATGGACTATTATGAAACAATATTATTAGGATCAACATCATATGTGGGGTTGTACCTAAATAAATGAAAGGCAGTGTTTTGCTATGTTGCATGCCATTATTTGGACCTGATATTGGGCCTGTGACTCATAAGGAAGTCCTTCTCTCAGCTGGAAAGAACCAATGTAATCTTAGCATCTTTGTAAAAGAAATTGTCTTTACTTTCTCAGACCTCTACTACTACTACTACTAAGTCACGTCAGTCGTGTCTGACTCTGTGTGACCCCATAGATGGCAGCCCACCAGGCTCTGCTGTCCCTGGGATTCTCCAGGCAAGAACACTGGAGTGGGTTGCCAGTTCCTTCTCCAATGCATGAAAGTGAAAAGTGAAAGTGAAGTCGCTCAGTCGTGTCCAACTCTTAGCTACCCCATGGACTGCAGCCCACCAGGCTCCTCTGTCCATGGAATTTTCCAGGCAAGAGTACTGGAGTGGGTTGCCATTGCCTTCTCTGTCTCAGACCTCTATGTTACTTTTAAATAAAAGTTACACTTCAGGATGTAGAAGAGGGCAGGTAAAATAATTTGAAATCTGTCCATGCAAATGTCTAGGAGCTCTGTATGAAATATAAGAAAAAAATGTTTTTGAAAGCATCTATCAAAAAAAAAAAAGTAAAATGTCCCGAAGGAAACACAAAGAGTGAAAAATCAGGGAAATAAATAGAAAAATTGACCGTATAATTTCCAGGTGTTAGGTAAGGTTATAGGTCCCAGTGAATTAGGTAAATTAGAGTGGGAACATAGCACTCACATGGGGACAAAGGACATGGTTATGGAACTATAGGGAGCGATGAGTTGTAACTGCTGCTGCTGCTAAGTCGCTTCAGTCATGTCCAACTCTGTGCAACCCCATAGACGGCAGCCCACCAGGCTCCCCCACCCCTGGGATTCTCCAGGCAGGAACACTGGAGTGGGTTGCCATTTCCTTCTCCAGTGCATAAAAGTGAAAAGTGAAACTGAATTTGATCAGTCGTGTCCCACTCTTCACGACTCCCTGGAGTGCAGCCAACCAGGCTCCTCTATCCATGGGATTTTCCAGGCAAGAGTACTGAAGAGTTGTAACTAACATCTATATAAAACCAGGACCATGGAGTTGAAGTAGGAAAACTGGAAAGGAATCCTCCTACTGATGAAGAAAAGCTTTCTTCTGCTTGAGCTCTGGATAAAGGATAAAAATAAAAATTTAAATGACTTTAGAAATTTAAAATCCTGGCTTAGAATTTTTACTAACATTGTAATATAGAAACATCAAGCCAAAAAAATAAAAAAATTGTATCCAAGCCAGAGATCCCCCTGGGATGCCTGGTAAAAATAAACGCAATGCTTGGAAAATAAGTATTGGAGATATACTAAGCAAAAGAAATATGGAATAATTATATTAATGATGGGGGAGACTTTAGGGTATAATTGGGATAGAAATGATGTAAAGAATAATTGCTCTTTGAGACCCCATGGACTATACAGTCCATGGAATTCTCCAGGCCAGAATACTGGAGTGGGTAGCTGTTTCCTTCTCCAGGGGATATTCTCAACCCAGGAATCGAACCAGCATCTCCTGCATTGCAGAGGGATTCTTTACCAGCTGACCCACCAGGGAAGCCCAAGAATACTGGAGTGGGTAGCCTATCCCTTCGCCAGCAGATCTTCCCAGCCCAGGAATAGAACCAGGGTCTCCTGCATTGCATGCAGATTCTTTACCAGCTGAGTTACCAGGGAAGCACATTCTAAATAATCTATATAGAAATCAGGGAATAGTAGCAATTCTAAGCTTGCATACATGTAACTAGTCAAAAAATATAAGAATGCCAAGATAAATTGATAAATTAACATATGGGAATCTATAAAATATCTCAGTAATTGACAGAGAAAGTATGTAGAACACTGAAATTAGAGCTACACAGTTTTCAAGCTTGATTTACTGGACCTATGAATGATATGCTGCAACCATGTAATAGGGAATGAACATTCTTTATATGGAACATTTATAAAAATGTTTAGTCTCTATTTATCATTTATAATAGCCTGCCAGTGTCACAAAATAAATCTCACCTAAAATCAAATTATCAGCATATAGACCTTGCTTTCAGTTCATTAATTAAATTAAGCTAGATGTCAATATTAAAGCGGTAACCCATACCATGTATTTGAATATTTTGAAAATTCTTTGGACTAATACATGTATTATAGAAATAATTATCATAGAAGTTTAAGAATGTTAGAATTTGTGAGATAATAACACCATATATCAAAATTAATTTACTTCAGCTACATAGAAAATCTATAGCCTTAAAGACATGTGTAACAACTGAAAGGAAATGAGCTAAACATCTTAACTTAAGAATTTAGGTTAAACACACATACACACAGAGAATACATTAGGCAAAATTTAACACAGACGCTAATAAGCATAGAATATAATATTGTAGCAAGAAATAAAGAAAAAATGATTGAGGATCCATAAACCCAAAAATTGTTTTTTTTTAAATTCTAATAAATTAACTAAACTCTAGTAAAACTGATGAAAAGATTTTAAAAAATAGACTAAGTAAATTGATGTTAGAAATAGAATAGGAAACAGAATCATAGACCAATGAATGATTTTTTGAAGAACAAGAATAAAATGAACAATTAGATACATTTAGAAGAAATAAACATAAGAATCAATTTGCTTATATTGATTAATAACAATTTGAAAATATTAGGTGAAATAAAATGAAAATATACAATGGGTGAAAATGTACTTCTCCCTGCAACACACACAAAAAATACCAGTACCAAATAGTTTTATATACTAAAACTACCTCTCCTTTGTAAAATGGTTAATTTGTGTTGTATAAACTCTCGCAGAATCAATTAAAAGAAGCAAAGATCCCTAAATATTTGTGAGATTTATAATTACATATCAAAATCAGACCAGAAAAAATAGAGAAGTAAAATTATTAATGTCACTTATATATGCATATATACTAAAAGTATTAGTAACCAAACACACACAAAAAATATCATGACCAAGAAAGGCTTAATCCAGGAATATAAGCATTTTTTTAAACATTGTAATGTGAAAAAACTTTCAGTTATCTCAAAAGATGATTCAATATCTGTTTATGCTAAAACCTCTTAGCAAAGGAAGATATGAGTGATCTTACTTTTAAAGGGAATTTCCTACAAAGCTGTTGCAAATAACTTAAAAAAAAATACAGTTATAGAAACATTTGTAGTGAAGAATACAAGGCTAGGACCAAAGAATGCTGCTTTTACTACCTGCATTCCACAAGGCTCTGGCAGTCCTAGAAAAAATGTTGAGAACAGTAGATAAGTTATAAAGATTAAAAGGGAAAAAACAAAACTATTTTTGGTATGCATCTAAGTGAAATTAATGTACATTAAATCTCAACAGATTAATTATTAAAACCTATAGTAGAAATAACAAGAAGGTATTTTATGACTAACATATGAAATTAAATAGCATGCTTATACATTGTAAAATAATTTTAAACACTATATTTTGTTACTATAGCAGGAAAAACAAAATAATTTAATAATCATACAAATTTTTATAAATAAAAATATAAAAAAGTTTAAAGAAATAAAATCAGCTGAGATAAATTGAGAAGTATACGTAATAGATAAAAGATATAATTTTCTCAAATGGGTTCGCTAATTTAATGCAATTCTAGTGAAATCCTGAAATGTCTTTTCATGGCACATGGCAAACTAATATAAAAGTTTTCATAAAAATAGGGTTGGAAATTTCCTCCAAATTGAATAGTTAAATTAGATGATGATGGTGGTGCTGGTAGTGGACCCAGTATTTCAGTCATGACAAATTTCTGTTAATTAAAACACTATGGCCCTGTTAAAATGAGTTATATTAGCATGGTTAAAAACAAATCAATGTATAAATAAGAACTCAATATTAACATTAATGAAGCTGCTTCATTAATGTTTCATGGAAAAACAAAAAAATGATCCAGTGAGAATTAGTGTGTGAGTGAGTGAGAGTGTGTGTGTGTGTGTGTGTGTATGTGTGTGTTTGTGTGTGTCTTTCAGTCATGTCCTTCTCTTTGCAACCTGATGGACTATAGCCACCAGGCTCCTCTGTGCATAGAATTCTCCAGGCAGGAATACTGGGATGGGTTGCTGCTACCTTCTCCGAGGGATCTTCCAGACCCAGGGATCAAACCCAGGTCTCCTGCATTGCAAGCAGATTCTTCATGGTCTGAGCCACAGGGAAGAATTAGTATGTTTGTGTGTCAATGGTATTATAAATTGTAAGGCACTATATCATAAGGTAATATTTCAAGAAGTTTGCAGTACATTTGTACATACTATAAGGTTTTCTTACTTCTGAACTTGAAAAAAATTAATATTGAATCTTAGAAAACCAGAGATGATTCCTCAGCTGTATCTAACTCAAAAATAAAATAAAAATATTAAAAACAACAACTATAAGGTCATGAGTCCCTCATCTAAAGTTCATTTATCTGAACTGTTTGGAACAAAACTAGAACAGGGAATTAAATGTTAAAAACAAATTATGATTCCAACTCTATCATGTTTTGGAAAAGGCAAAACTGTAGAGACATTTAAAAGATCAGTGGTTGCCAGGAGCTTAAGAGGAAGGGAGAGAGTAAAAAATAAACAGGTACAGCACAGAAGATTTTTAGGGCAATGAAATTATTCTATATGATATTATAATGGTGCATACCTGCCATTCTGTTTATGTCAAAACCCATAGAATGCACAGTACAACAAGTAAAACAATGTGATTTATGGAATTTAAGGACTTATTAATATTGTCTCATTAATGGTAACAGGTATTGATCATGCTAATGGAAGATGTTCATGGTATATTATAGTCCATAGGGTCACAAAGAGTTGGATTCAACTGAGCATGCATACATGCAATGCAAGATGCTAAATAGAGGCAGGGGAGAAAGGGTATTTGGGAATCCTGTATCTTCTGCTCTGTTCGTCTGTATTTTTGAAACTGCTCTATAAAAACAAAGTATACTGATTTTAAAAAGTAAACAAAAACATGTAGCTCCTTAATTAGAACCACAATGCTCAGTTCTAAGTAGATTTGCTTTTTCCATATATAAGGCACTCAGGTATTCTCTCCAAGTCTCTTTACTCTTGTTTTAGTTATAATTTTTTTAGCGTAGTGATTTTCTATTTGAGCTGTTATTTTGGCACATTCAAAGTAGCTCAATGGTAAAGAAATGTAGGAGACACAGGTTGGATCCCTGGATTGGGAAGATCCCCTGGAGGAAGAAATGGCAACCAGCTCCAGAGAATCTGAGATAAAGAATCTCAGAGAATCTCAGTTAAAGAATCTTCCTGCAATGTGGGAGACCCAGGCTTAATCCCTGGGTCACGAAGATCCCCTGGAGAAGGGAATGGCAGCCCACTCCAGTATTCTTGCCTGGACAGTTCCATGGACAGAGGAGCCTGGTGGGCTACTGTCCATGAGATCACAAAGAGCTGGATACAACTGAGTGACTAACACTCTCACTTTCATACTACAAATAAAGAAGCAACTTATTTGTCATAATAGTTTCATCTGGCAGAAAGTGCAAGTGAAGTCGCTCAGTCGTGTCCAACTCTTTGCAACCCCATGGACTGTAGCCTATCAGGCTCCTCCATCCATGGGATTTTCCAGACAAGAGTGCTGGAGTGGATTGCCATTTCCTTCTCCAGGGGAACTTCCTGACCCAGGAATCCAACCCCGGTCTCCCGCAATGCAGGCAGATGCTTTACTGTCTGAGCCACCAGGGAAGCTCATCTGGCAGTAAGAAGTTCAATTTCAACTTCTTGTCTGCAAAGTGTGTCTGTCTTGCCTTTTTTTTTTTTTTTTTAACTTAGTTGCGCCTGGCTGTTTTAAACCCCATGCACTGAAGCCCTCTGGCTCCACTGTCCACAAGATTTTCCAGACAAGAATACTGGAGTGGAGGGCTCCCCTGGTGGCTCAGCGGTAAAGAATCTGACTGCCAATGCAGGAGCTGCTGCTGCTGCTGCTGCTGCTAAGTCGCTTCAGTCATGTCCGACTCTGCGTGACCCCATAGACAGCAGCCCACCAGGCTCCCCTGTCCCTGGGATTCTCCAGGCAAGAACACTGGAGTGGGTTGCCATTTCCTTCTCCAACTCATGAGAGTAAAAGTGAAAGTGAAGTTGCTCAGTCGTGTACGACTGCTAGCGACCCCATGGATTGCAGCCTACTAGGCTCCTCTGTCCATGGGATTTGCCAGGCAAGAAGGAGACACTGGTGAAATTACTGGTCAGGGAAGAGCAACTAAGCCTGTGTGCCACAACTATTGAGCCTGGGCTCTGGAGCCAAAGATATAAAACTACTGAAGCCTGAGCACCCTAGTGCCTATGCTTAGCAACAACAGAAGCCACTGCAATGAGAAGTGCACCACAACTAGAGCATAGCCCCTACTTGCTGCAACTAGAGAAAAGCCCATGCACCAATGAAGACCCAGCATAGCCAATAAATAAATAAATAAATTATATACACACAAAAAAAGAACACCGGAATGGGTTGCCATTTCCTCCTCCAGAAGTTCTTCCATATCCAAAGATCAAACCCACACTTCCTGCATTGGCAAGCAGATCCTTTACTACTCCCTGAGCCATGAGGGAAGCCCCTGCTTTGCATTAGCTGCTTTCTAATTGTCACCCTTTCTTGAACAGTTTTACTTGATTGCCCTAGAATGTCTCCTAGGGCAAATACCTTTCTACCAGTACTTTCTTCCTCCCCACTGCCTCAGTCCTCAGACTGCCCAGTTCAGTTCAGTTCAGTCGCTCAGTCCTGTCTGACTCTGTGACTGCATGAGTCACAGCACGCCAGGCCTCCTTGTCCATCATCAACTCCTGGAGTTCACTCAAACTCATGTCCATTGAGTCTGTGATGCCATCCAGCCATGTCATCCTCTGTTGTCCCCTTCTCCTCCTGCCCCCAATCCATCCCAACATCAGGGTCTTTTCCAATGAGTGAACTCTTTGCATGAGGTGGCCAAAGTATTGGAGTTTCAGGTTTAGCATCAGTCCTTCCAATGAACACCCAGGACTAATCTCCTTTAGGATGGACCTGTTGGATCTCCTTGCAGTCCAAGGGATTCTCAAGAGTTTTCTTCAACACCACAGTTCAAAAGCATCAATTCTTCGGTGCTCAGCTTTCTTCACAGTCCAAATCTTACATCCATACATGACCACAGGAAAAACCATAGCCTTGACTAGACAGACCTTTGTTGGCAAAATAATATCTCTGCTTTTCAATATGCTATCTAGGTTGGTCATAACTTTCCTTCCAAGGAGTAAGCATCTTTTAATTTCATGGCTGCAGTCACCATCTGCAGTGATTTGGGAGCCCAAAAAAATGAAGACTGACACTGTTTCCACCGTTTGCCCATCTATTTCCCATGAAGTGATGGGACCAAATGCCATGATCTTCGTTTTCTGAATGTTGAACTTTAAGCCAACTTTTTCACTCTCCTCTTTCACTTTCATCAAGAGGCTTTTTAGTTCCTCTTCACTTTCTGCCATAAGGGTGGTGTCATCTGCATATCTGAGGTTCTTGATATTTCTCCCAGCAATCTTGATTCCAGCTTGTGCTTCTTCCAGCCCAGCGTTTCTCATGATGTACTCTGCATAGAAGTTAAATAAGCAGGGTGACAATATACAGCCTTGACATACTCCTTTTCCTATTTGGAACCAGTCTGTTGTTCCATGTCCAGTTCTAACTGTTGCTTCCTGACCTGTGTATAGGTTTCTTAAGAGGCAGGTTAGGTGCTCTTGTATTCCAATCTCTTTCAGAATTTTCCACAGTTTATTGTGATCCACACAGTCAAAGGCTTTGGCATAGTCAATAAGGCAGAAATAGATGTTTTTCTGGAACTCTCTTGCTTTTTTCATGATCCAGCGGATGTTGATCTCTGGTTCCTCTGCCTTTTCTAAAACCAGCTTGAACATCTGGAAGTTCATGGTTCACGTATTGCTGAAGCCTGGCTTGGAGAATTTCGAGCATTACTTTGCTAGCATGTGAGATGAGTGCAATTGTGCAGTAGTTCCAGGATCCATCAAATACAGGATTAACACTTGTGATCATCAAAAACCTTCAGAGATCCCTTCAGGGCTGTGACTGAAGTCCTTTCTGATTGGTGTCTGTTTCTTTGTTGTCAAATTTTTTACTATCAAGCATGAATAGAAAAACTCAAAGAGGCAGAGCAGTTGGCAGAGATTTAGAAGAGAGGTGCTGCTGCTGCTGCTGCTGCTAAGTCACTTCAGTCGTGTCTGACTCTGTGTGACCCCATAGACAGCAGCCCACCAGGCTCCCCCATCCCTGTGATTCTCCAGGCAAGAACACTGGAGTGGGTTGCCATTTCCTTCTCCCATGCATGAAAGTGAAAAGTGAAAGGGAAGTCGCTCAGTCGTATCTGACTCTTCGCGACCCCATGCACTGCAGCCTACCAGGCTCCTCTGTCCATGGGATATTCCAGGCAAGAGGACTGGAGTGGTGAGAGACATATAAACATAAGTACAAAACTCCAATATTTGAAAATATATGTAGCTTTAAAAATCTTTATTCTTTTAATTTATGTAATGCTTTTCAGTTTTCAAAGTAACAATGTAGTAATGAATCAAAGGGAAACGGTAAAATTATCTCCACGTGTGATTTTGTTTTGAAGCTAGGCAAGTATTTAAAGTTGTTTGGAAATATTTTTATATGATTATGATTATTATTTTTTAAGAGTTGCCCACATATCCTTGAGATCATGTTTTGTGTGTTTTCCTGTTTAATCTGATTGAGGTTTTTAATATGAAGTTTAAAATTGCCCTTTTGGGAGGGAGGTGGCGGGGAGGTTCAGGTTGGAAAACACATGTACACCCATGGCTGATTCATGTGAATGTATGACAAAAACACCACCACACTATTCTAAAGTAATTAGCCTCCAATTAAAATATATTAAAAAAATAAAAACAAAAAAATAAAATAGCCCTTTTATGGCTCTACAGTTCTATGAAGCTAGAAATTGCATCTTAGTCACCATTGAATAATAAGCACCTAAAATTGTCTACACAATCTTTCCAATGCATATTTGCCAAAAAGTGTGACATTTGTTACCTAGAAAAATTCAGTTGTTTAGGATAATTTGATGATATATTATAAATGAATTTGGATGCTTTAATAAAAATTAAAACAGCAGAATTTAGAAAAACAAGTATATTTTAGTTTTGTTTTTGCTTTTTTTTTTTGTAGAGGAAAGAATTGTCAACATGAAAATTCAAACAGTCACAAAATTTGAAACAGTTACTAATGTTGTTGGATATTTAAAGGGGGTGACATTTCCAGGTAAGTAGACCCAAGTATTTATAATCTACATCTTATATAGTGTGTTAGTTGCTTAGTCATGTCCAACTCTTTGGAACTCCACGGACTGTAGCCCTTTAGGCTCCTCTGTCCGTGAAATTCTTCAGGCAAGAGTACTGGAGTTGATTACTATTTTTTTCTCCATGGGATTTTCCTGACCCAGGGGTTGAACCAGGGTCTCCTGCATTGACAAGTGAATTCTTTTCTGTCTGAGCTCCAAGGAATCCCGTCTTACATATCACAAATGCTCTGTAACAATATCATAGTTAAATGTCCTGCTTTAGAGGTAATTAGGTTCATGCTACTTTAAGGGGTGGGTGATATATAAAAGCAAGAAACAGGTCTTTATTCTATTTCATACCAAATCTCTTCAAAGATAAATCATACTGAAGAGTTTAAGAAGGGAAACAAAACAGAAAAAACAGAGTTTAGATTTGTTAAACTGGCATGCACCTTTGAATGAAAGCTACAGAAATCATTGTTTTTCTTTTATTCACTATAACACCATGGAAGATTTTATTTTTATAAAGACCATTTTTTAATGAAATAGTTTAGTTTTAATTTTTTTTAATAAAAGTTTTGGTTTCAAATATTTCAGTGTTAATCTGTGTCCCATCCCTAATCCTTGGTTCACCGACAATTCTGCCTAATGTTTGTGTGGCTTTATGTTTTTAAGATGCTTATGAAAAAGTTCACCTGGCTAAATTTTAAATAGTTTCATACCTTGTTATGGGATCTTATGGAACCTTCAGATGATGCTGTATAGGCTAAAGAAGTGAAAATAACTCACAAATACATTAATTATCTAATTAACGTCAGCACTTCTGAATACATTGTGAGACTGAAGGACATCACTGTCTGTGGTGCTTGTTACATACAATATAGAATGCAAGTCTTTTAGTACATTTGTGCCACTTCTATTTATTTGGTAGGGATATTTACTCAAATTCTTTTTGGAGAAATTATCTGTCTCCATTATTTTAGTCAAATTGACCCCATAATTGCTAACTCATGGAATTTTGAGATCAAGTTTACATCCCTGCCAAGTTTCCTGCCAGCCAACTCTAAAAATTCATGGGCATCTTCTGTTTGATTTCTTTACAGTAGCAATGTTGAATAACCTCTGATTATAATATCTTTAAATGCAAGATATAAATGATTTTGGAGATTGTTGTTATTGCATTTCAACCATTTCAGTAAATTTCCATCACAATAATCTCTAATTGAAGTATTAGAAATATTTATCATCATTGCTATATTTCTTAGTTATTTTTGAAGAAAATATTGTACTGAATTATACTAGATTTAGGATAGAAAAGCTTTCCTTATTGACACTCAATGTAGGAAAAAACACCAACTTTTTAAACAGTTTAATTAATAGTATTCCTTAGTGTATAATACGTTTCTCATGTTTATTTGCACTTTACACAAAAATATTGATCATTCACATGCTTTCTTTATGTAATGACTCTGAAAATTAGAAATGGCATCAATTAGTATTTAGTTTTCCAGAGAAGGTGATGGCACCCCACTCCAGTACTCTTGCCTTGAAAATCCCATGGATGGAGGAGCCTGGTGGGCTGCAGTCCATGGGGTCGCAAAGAGTTGGACAGAACTGAGCGACTTCACTTTCACTTTTCACTTTCATGCATTGGAGAAGGAAATGGCAACCCACTCCAGTGTTCTTGCCTGGAGAATCCCAGGGACGGGGGAGCCTGGTGGGCTGCCGTCTATGGGATCACAGAGAGTCAGACATGACTGAAGAGACTTAGCAGTAGCAGCAGTATTTAGTTTTCTAGATATGGTTTATCTAGAATGAGGGCTTTCCTGGTGGCTCAGATGGTAAAGAATCTACATGCAATACAGGAGACCTGGATTCTCTTCCTGAGTTGGGAAGATCCCCTGGAAAAGAGAATGGCAACCCACTCCAGTGTTCTGGCTGGATGATTCCATGGACAGAGGAGCCTGGCGGGATACAGTCGACGGGGTTGTAAATAGTCAGACACAGCTGAGCAACTAACAGTTCCTCACCACTTATCTAGAACACAGACAATTCCAAACAGAATTTTTATACATATCTGAGTAAATCAATTCAACATTGCAGGCAAACTATATGTGTGTGTGTTAGTCATTCAGCAGTGTCCAACTCTTTGAGACTAATGGACAGTAGCCCACCAGACTCCTCTGTCCATACGGTTTTCCAGTCAAGAATACTGCAGTGAGTTGCCATTCCCTTCTCCAAGGCATCTTCCTGACCCAGGGATTGAACCCAGGTCTCCTGCATTACAGGCAAGAGATTCTTTACCGTCTGAGCTGTCACACTATATATACCATTAATTAAATGTTAACACACTATTGATGGATTAAATTCATTGTTGGTTCCAATATCAGTGAGGAAAACTAAAATTGCTTCACTCAGTAATGTTTCCTGTAAAGTAGCTTTTTGATGCCATGAAGCCAAGAGGTGATTTACTCATTCCACACATGTGTAGTACTTACTGTGTGTCAGGAGCTATTGAAAGTGCTTTACTTAAAACTCCAAACAACTGAATGGAAACAGAGACACAGTTGTAGAGAATAAACATGGATACCAAGAGGATATATCTATATCTATATATAATAGATAATGAGAATCTACTGTATAGCACAGGATCTTTATTCTGTGCTCTCTGATGGCCTAAATGGGATAGAAATATAAGAAAGGGGATATAGGTATACATATAATTGATTCACTTTATTGTATTGCAGAAACTAACACAACATTGTAAAGCAACTATATTCCAATAAAATTTCTAAAAGTAAATAAAATTAAAAAGAAAAAATGATGTATGCACTATTTTATACCCATTTTATGGTTGAAGAAGTCATGAGCACCTGAACAAGCTTGGCAAGGTCATACAACTAGTAAGTCAAATACCCTGGATTCCATCCCAAGCATGAAGTCCTTAAACTCTGCACACTTAACCACCATGCTATGGAACATCTGCTCAGAAAATGACACTTGATGAGGAAAAACATTTTTACACAAATTATAGGGCTACTTGCTGAAGTAAATTTAGATATGTGCCAACAACATTCACAGACAACAAAATCAGAGGAAACTCTGGAGATGCATTTGTACTACCTCATTACTGACACTAGTCAGTTAAATATGTTGTTCAGAACCCATCCAGGTGTCATGGAAACCTTTCTAGTAATGTACCTAATCGATTTTGTATGATTCTATGAAATAAAATATGTCAAAAAAAGGGTAGTTGGATGACTTTTTATGATGATTTTTTTTTCCATCAAGGAAAGGAGAGGGGTTAAAACTATAAGTTGGAAATGAAAACTGATTCCCTAAATACTTCATTTATTGCAAAATTCCTACATGAGTACCACATTTTTAACATTTACAGCGACTGAATAATTGTCCCATCAAATGTAAGAATAGTTCATTAATATTTACTGAGCATATACACATTGTTTGTAGGGCACTTCCCACTATGATTCTGGAAAAATGTTAGATAAGGTTTTCATTGTGGCATATTTGTGTACTTCATTAATTAATATGCATGTTGCAGAGGACAGTAATACGGATCTAAGCTTTGGATTCATAATTGAGTTCAGCAGCTGCCTTTGCTTTGATATACACAGATGTGTGAATCAAGACAGTGGGTGAAAAATGTTAAAGTAGTCCTAATTATTAGAATAATTTTGCATAATTGTTGCTTGGTTGTGCAATAGGATTATGTAAATGTCATTAAATTTATTGTTAAGGTTTATATTATGTTTCAGTGGCTCTTGTTTCCTTCCATTTCCAGACCGTTATGTCATAGTTGGCAGCCATCATCATACTGCTCACAGTTATAATAGACAAGAATGGGCCAGCAGCACTGCCATCATCACAGCTTTTATCCGGGCCTTGATGTTAAGAGTTAAGAGAGGGTGGAGACCAGACCGTACTATTGTTTTCTGCTCATGGGGAGGAACAGCTTTTGGAAATATTGGCTCCTATGAATGGGGAGAGGTAAATGTACATTAATTATTGTGCCTTGCTCTCATAATTGCACTGTCATGCTACCTCTCGCTTTCTCTTTCTCTCTGGACTAGAGTAGATAAAGTAAAACTGATGAAGCCGTTAACAGGAATGTGCATCTCAACCAGAGTGTTCTGTATGCTCACTTGCTGAGATCACCTCTAAGAATGCTAAGGAGTTAGATTTAGCCCACAGTGAATGGTGTGTGGTCTGCAACTATCTTATTCTCATTGCTACCAGACCTACAGACTCTAATATAACTGCACTGTGGTTTACCTGGTTATTATGTCAATCCTTAGACTGACAGGCACTGGATAAGAAGTGATCAAGTGATACATACCATTACCTTTTTTTATAAACCTTCTAGCAATTTTCTGAAATTAGGAAACAATCCTATGTATTAAATGTGTATTAACTTGGCATTATATCTTACCTAAACAGCATAGAGATTGGACTGAAAACAGCAGTTTCCTTTTTTTTCTGCCTTGTTTTCTCCCTCCCATCCAAACCCCTATCTCCCTGCTCCTTCTTTTCTACCTGCATCTCTACCTATCTACTTTCCTGCCTACTTGCCTAACTACCTTAGGTAGCCTTTGTTTTGGAGAAGGAAATGGCAACTCACTCCAGGATTCTTGCCTGGAGAATCCCATGGACAGAGAGGCTTGGCAGGCTATAGTCCATAGGGTGGAAAGTCGGACACAACTTAACAACTAAACTACCACCCAGCCATTGTTCAAATGAAATCTTGTATGCAATGGATTACAGTTAGAATACAACTGGAATAAATTTTTAAATGCATCTGATATGTCTGTGTCTCTCAAATGCACTATGTTTTTAATGGGATATGACAGCTTTGGATTGATCCCACATTTACAGCAATAAACACATCATAAAACTCTTAGATTTTCTATTTACTTTTATGATTTTACAAAAAGAATTTTAACAGAAATAAGAATTTTAAAAAACCTACATAAGTTTAACTAGGAAAAATAAAAACATTTGATATTCTAGTTTGTTTACTACGTCAGCTTTAGAGGGAAAAAAATCCCAAATATATAATGAGAAATTCTCATTTCATTTTTCATTTAATCACTCAAAAATGCACAAAATGTCTATTGGCTATCAAAAAGGTATACAAATGAAGCAAGCAAACCTCTTTTTTTAATTTGAGAGAAAGATGTTTCAAAACAAGAAAAATTTTACAGTTGTAAAGTTTATGAAGATTCATACATTGGAAATCAAAATACTTTACTGTATTTAAATTAGTGTATGAATTTTTTTCCATTACTCAAGAAAACTAATTCAAATAAAGAAATTCCATTGCTGACAGAATCTTTTAAAGCTGATAAATTTTTAGTAAGATGGAAAATGTATTAGCTAAAGTAATCTCTCAAACTTCTATTCCAAATCCCTTACTTTAAGGATAAAAACAATTAAAAAAAACAATTTGGCAAGTACATATGTGATATGGGCTGATTTTAATAATTCAGAAATGTTTTATCACAAAGAAAACAATGTTTTAGTTTTCTTGTAGCAATAAGGTACATTTTAAGAAAATATCTTTAAGATTCTTTCAAAAAGTTTATTCCAGTATTTTGTATAGCCTTTTCCATAATAATTTTCAGTCAATTCATTTTAATTCTAACTTGGCAGACATATTTCTAAGTTGTGTTCTCAAAGTAGGCTTATGCAACAATAGTAGTTCCTAACTTAAATTCCTAAATATCACTAACTCCTCTGCACAGGGAAGTATATTGCAAATAGTCCTTGAATTTATTTGAGCATCATGCATGGTAACCATAAATTAATTCACTATTGTGACCTTTCATGTATGTGAGCAATTATATTTTCACTTTAAGTAAACATTTTTTGTAGTTAATAAAATATTTTATTTATTGACTCTGTTGTACCTTTTGGTCATTTTATACTTTCTCAAACAACAGATACTAAAAATACAACTGTTATGCTGTAAGAGTCCATAGGAAAAAAAATGTTTCTTGTAGAAAATGCTCTTCTTATTCAAAAAGGTTAGAGACCTCTGTCTTAAAGTATTTATGTGTATATGCATATTTGACAACTAATTATGCTGCTAAGTCGCTTCAGTTGTGTCCGACTCTGTGCGACCCCATAGACGGCAACCCACCAGGCTCCCCCGTCCCTGGGATTCTCCAGGCAAGAACACTGGAGTGGGTTGCCATTTCCTTCTCCAATTCAGGAAAGTGAAAAGTGAAAGTGAAGTCGCTCAGTCGTGTCCGACCCTTCACAACCCTGTGGACTGCAGACTACCAGGCTCCTCAATCCATGGGATTTTCCAGGCAAGAGTACTGGAAAAGGGTGCCATTGCCTTCTCCGGACAACTAATTATACACCCAATCAATTTCTGGCTTTTTCCATGACTAGATGAGCAAAAATATATAATAAAGAAAATAGTGAATACTGTGTAATTTAATTATTAGCTCATAAAATGTACTATTGTGAACTACTATATCTTAGATTATTTCAGTATAGTTCACGTAGTATTTTTGTAACAATCCAGTTGAGGAGGAATTTAGAAAACTATTAGTTTTCCTGTTCTGTCTACTCTTATCAAACCTACTTTTTGTGAAAATGGAAGACTTTTCTTTTAGATGAAACCAATTTGTGCACTAAATATATTCCCTAATGAAGATGAGTGAGGAAAGCACTTGTTGACAGTTCGTAATGCCCTTTCTAATTTTGTTTTGCTAAGGATCCCCTTGAAATGCAAAGTTATAATTAAAAGGATTATGCTATACTGGTCAGATGGAATTTATAGTGATAGAGTTATTAGATATTTGACTCAATATTGATTTTGATCCTTGAAGAGAATTATGACATTCTACTTAAATAGGTTCTTTAAAAAATGTACCATCTCTCCTGTGAAGAATCTTCATCTCAGGCTATTATGGAAATACTATAGATTTTGTAATCAAAGAAATCAGAGTTCAAATCTTCTGTACAATAGAACATGTGATCTTAGGCAAGAGTAATTTCTCCAAGGCTTGATTCCTCCTAAAAGTGTACTAATGTCTGTTATGAGGTTCTCATGAGAATTAAATGGACTGACTTATAGACATTGTCAGTGTGGTAGTATGTTAATATAAGCTTTGTTTTTTATAGCTCTTGTGTAATAATGAACAATTTTAATAACAACATTATGTGTAAAGCAGAGTACTTAAGCTTAAAGTTCATCATTTATATTCAAAATATTTATTTTAAAATGAATTGTCTTTTCACCTCTTTTACAGAGGTATAACTGAATTTTCAACATAAACTAAGAATAATATTTATATGCTGGATATATAAGCCTTTACAGACTTTCATCTGATAGTGTTGGAAGAAGGAAAAAATATTTTTAAGGCATGAAGTAATACAATTTTTAGGGTATTCCTATAGAACTGACACCATGATAATTACTCATTAAATATTTGTGTAGGAAAAGGAAGAAAATAACAGAAGGGCTTCTTAGTGGTAACTTATCAATAGGATCAGTGGTCTTCTGTTTTTGGAATTTGTGTTTAGCAGAGAAGTGAAATAACTAATCTGCTGAATCATTTTATGCTAGTTTATGGGTGAAATGCATCAGACTTTATTTCAGGTAATCTGTGCAGGGCCACAATTGTATTATACCCTATTTTGTTCAGAATAAAGAGCCACTTTATGCAAAATGTAGCTCAACACTCCAAAGGAAAGGGCTGGTTTTATTAAACACTGAAGTGATTTATCCATGTCTGTTCTCTAATTCAGAGTCTATAAAATTAAATGCTGTCATAGAGCAAATATTCCATCCTGTATTCTGAAGTTGAATCTCATACTGTATAAACCATATAAGGATATTTTTCTCCTAAACTTTTACATTTTTGAGGGACATGAACATGCTTTTAAATATTGTATTGTATATTATATGGATATACAATAAGGATTATACTTATTTAAAATGCATTTTAAATATTGTATTTAAATATTTAAATACTACCCTTGCCACCATTATTTAAAATACATTTATGGCCCTTGAGTACTCTATTAAATAGTAAGAGATTGCTTTAAATACAAAATATAAAGTATTATGCAAGGTAATGTTTAAATAGGACGTGTTTATTGTTCAACATGTAACTGATAAAGTGGAATCTGTCACTTTTATTTATCTTAAAGATATATATATGTATATATTGTTGTTGTTGTTAATTTCAGGATTTCAGGAAGGTTCTGCAGAGAAATGTTGTGGCTTACATTAGTCTCCACAGTCCTGTAAGGGGTAACTCAACTCTCCACTCTGTTGCTTCACCATCTCTTCAGCAACTGGTAGCTGAGGTAAGATGAACCACTTTCATAAAATGATTTTGTAAGACTGCCTTTTTCTCCATAATCTGGCATTACTTAATATTTTTATTTTTTTAATAGACATGAAACTATCCATAAGTGTTTTAAGGAGTGATTTATTCCTGACTTTTTATTGTCATCTCTTCAACCAATGTCCTATGTTCTGAAATTCTTTATTTACTACATTTTATGGTTATAGTTGTAGGTGTGAATTATACATCTATAGAGAATGTGTGTAAAAATGTAAATTTATTTCTTAAAAATTGAATTCAGTGCTTAAGTTCCCAATTCTGCCAATTTTGGCATGTTGTGATAAAATTGGTTACTTGGAGATTTCTTCTTCAGTTATGTTTTGAGTAAATGTGGGTCCTCTTCTATCTTTTCAACCATGGGGTAAGCCTCCTCATAGCAGCACCCATGTCTTTTTCCTAGAATATAATGAGAACTTGATTTAAGATACTTGGAAAGTATTATTTGAAAAAAATTTATGGAAAAATAAAGCATGTTTTTTTTCCTAAAATACCTTGAAAAACACTCATGCAGTTTGTGATAATGCCTTTCTATAGTTATCTATTTTTTTTTTTTAACGTAGTTACTTCTCATCTGTTTCAAATAAACTTTTGGAACATATTTCCTCTTTTATGGGTAGAGTTCACACTTTTGTTTCTGTACTGTTTCTATGACTTTCACCCAGATGACATGTGTTATGTCTAGAGATGAAAGCAATCATGCCACTACTCTAGCGTGGTTTCCTCCCAATTCCAAGGGCTAATGATATATATTAGAAAATGACCTTTTAGATGCTCGTAGAGTTTGCAGTATCACAGATGCTGAATTAGAAAAAGAGAGCAAAAATGAACAGTGCTTTGAATTAGCCATAATTCTTGTTTGAAATGTAATGCAAACTAACATTTTATAACTTTCATAAAGTATTTTCTAGTTTAGTAGGTTTCATTGACATTTCTTATGTAGTATAATAATGAAGACATTGTGAAAGATGAAATAGATAAATCTGTACATTTAAGATCAGCTAAACCTCAATGTGTGTGTCCTAAATCATATCCAAATCTGTAAGTGAGTCCCTCCTGCTCTTTTACTGCTTTGAATTCTCTGACTTTCTTAAATGCCTGGGAAAAAAGGCACAAGAGAGTCAGTTGTAGATGTTAAGATATTCCTGAGTAAGTGGGTTAACAGGAGGAAGAAATTATGAACTCAAATATCCAGTTAGTTTAAAAATGATGTCTTTCCCTTCTCTTGTATTACAGTTTTCCTATTTAAGAATCTTGAAAGATATGGAATCACTGATATTAATATACAAAAATAAATAAACTGTTAAAGACTTTATAGTGCTTAGAACTATCTACCTATACTAACTCTAAAAAAATGTCTGCAAATATAATACTATTTAAAATGTCTTTGTACATCTTATAATAGAGGGCTATAAAATAGTTTACAATCTAACCTAAAAGTCTGAGATTATGGCATGGTTTCCAATAATGACAGATGTATATCCTTATTTGTTGGTCGAGGAAACATTTTGTTCTATATTTGAAAATAATTATATTAATACTAACCTAAGAATGAACTGGAATCTGTAATGAAAGAAAATTTCTTTCAGTTGAGATTGTGTGTGTCTGTGTGTGTGTTCTATAGAACACTTTGGAAGGGTAAGATTATCACAAGTTCAAACAAACCATGGGGTAATCTAAAATAGTGGGGTTTCCTTACCTGTATATATTTATGTTATTAATATAGAACAAACATGATAATACAAGGTATATTTGTATACAAAATTTTAATGTTACATTTTTCTTTAAGATATATAAGTGCCATTAAAAATATAAAAGTCAAGAGAACCAAAGGAAACAAAACTCAATAATGCGTATGATTTAGTTAATATAACACTAGTGGCATATAAAAGAAATATTTAAAATGTTCCTTTCAAAGAAAGAACTTAATTATAACATCAGGACATAATGTAACTTCACTTACAAAGACAAAAATATTTTATCAGTCTTTAGTATCTTTATATTTCATCAGTTTATTTAAATCCTTACCATATACAAATGTCATGTCCCATATAATCCAGTATAACTGCACCTCCCCCCAGCCCTACAATTAAGCAAACAGAACACATTCAGAATGATTCAACACGGAACAATATTTTCTATAAAGAAAGCATGCTGACTAAATTGAAGATGACAAAAGATTGTAAAGAATTAAGTACTCTTGTATGCTGCTGCTAAGTCGCTTCAGTCGTGTCCGACTCTGCGCAACCCCATGGACTGCAGCCAACCAGGCTCCTCCGTCCATGGGATTCCCCAGGCAAGAGTACTGGAGTGGGTTGCCATTGCCTTCTTCTGTAACTGCATAGTGATACACGAATTCAACTTACTGCTATGGGGGGAAAACACCATTTAATGAGACATGAAGACAAAGTACAAACCCAACTAAGGGGACACACACTGTGGACCACAGCACAGCCATGACCAGCAGCAAGTGGGGGGATGGGGGAGGGGAGACGGATGGGTAAACTACAGCCTCGGGGGCGGGGGGTGGGTGGGTTCTGGCTTGATGACGATTAAGCAGACAACAGGATGAGACAGGAAATTAAATCCAATGATGAAAGCTGACACCGTCAGAAAACTCCAACAGCAAGGAAAACATACAAAATTGTTCTTTTACAAATATTTGGAAAGAAATCAAGCATGAAACCAGAGAGAAATCCTCAAATAAGTTTAAATATCAACTAATTAGCCAATGATGCAATTATAAAAACAAAACAGTGTGTCAAAATACCACAAAATGGACTAGTTACTCTTGTATAGTAAGTACAAATTCTAGAAGACCTTGCTAAGTTCAAGTGGTAGACATCAATCTGTTAGGTGGAATTTTTAAATAATTAATGTACAGTACTGTATTTATTTAAAAACTAGACACAATATAGACTATTTTATTGAATTAGAACCTTGATGAATACCAAAAATATGAAAAGGTTTTCCTAAATCAAACACCTTAAACAGCTTAAACCTCATTAATAATGTGTTATTCCAATCAAGAAAGATGGTAGGCTTCTCTATACGTGATCCCTCAGATGATTTAGTAAGGATTTTTGTTTGTTTGTTTTTATTTAAGACTTACTAGGTAAAATGAGGTATAATTTACCCTTATAATATCTCCCTTCTTGTGTGTACAGCTTGACGCTCCTTGACAAATATATATATTTATTTAAGCACCGCCCCAGTCAAGCTATACAGTATCCCTATCACTCACAAAAGTCCCATCAAGTCACTTTGCATTCAGTCTCCTCCCTTCATCTCCAGTTCCTGGTAAACACTGATCTGATTTCTGCCCTTGTAATTTTGTCTTTCAAAATACCATAAAAAATGGAATCATACAGTATTCAGCCATGTGTGTGTTGTATCTTTTCCATGGCATAATGATTTTTAAGATCTACCCATGTTGTTACATGTGCCAGTAGTTCTACAACATCTTGCTAGACCACTAAGGAAACAGTGAATCATGACTAGGATGAGTGCAGTACCTTTGGACTCTGGTTTGATATTCTAACTTTGGTTTAAGAAAATAAACTACTCCCCTGGGGTTAGCCCAATAAAGTTGAACTAAATCATCCTAAGTAAAAGGAATGATTCCATCCTAAGTGATGGAATCTTTCAAAGATTCAGAAATCTTTAATTAATCTTATTTCACTGCAGTGTTTAAAGGCTTTTCCTGGGATTATTGAAAACTTGATTTTTAAAAAATTGCCCAAAGAACAGTGAAAAAGTTGGTAGCTACCAAAGTTGGGTAATTGGAACACGAGAGTTCATTGTACTATTCTGCTCTCTCTTCTTTTGGGTTTATTTGGAAATTTTCATTATAACTTGAAAAAATAATCTCAAAGTACTTAATTTTTATAAGCTATAATACTGATAACTAACAAATTATTTTGTCTTTTGAAAGTAGCAATAATCTGCCAATGACTTACACATTAAGTGGTAATAAGGAGTAATAGCCAAGGCTTTTATATGGTCAACTTTTTCTGGAACTTTTGTAACTATTTAAATTATGCTTTTCTGTTCTTTTGTGTAATAGATATTTTTATAAAATAAAAATCAATAGTTCACTTAAAATTAGCTTATAAGTGTGAGGATTTAAAAACAAAAAACTACAAAATAGATATTAATATTTCTTTAAATTTCCCATTTAAAATGAATATATATATATTAAAATGATAAATTACCTGTCTTTTGTGAAAATATTCATTTCATATTAATATTTTACTTAATATTGACATTTTATTCTGAAAAATATAGGGAAATAATTTTAAAATATTTTCCTATAATAGTAATGCAAAAGTGTGCATTATAGACATCACAAAAGTATGTCAGTCATATGAAACAAAGAATTTTTGATAAAAATTTAGTAAAATAATCACAAATTAACTTTTAATTAAAAAAAAAATCTCATCTGCATGGTACCTTAAAGGATTCAGATGTAAATCTCCTAGCTTTGACTCTGTGGTTGGTGGTCATTTGGATTTATATGATTGTTTCCAGTTTTCAGCTATAATGAGTTAGTTATTATTATTCTCATGGGTTGGTAGAATGTGTGTACTCCTTTTTCTTGAATATTTATATAGAAGTGGAGTTGCTGAGTCACCAGGTTGCCTTGTGTTTAACTTTAGTTGACACTGCCTAAGAGGTTTTCTAAAAGACTTATACCAATGACACCTCCACCAGCATGAATGTTTGAATGGCACAGTTTCTCCATGTCATCCCCAGCATTTAGTTCTATCACTCTCATGTATGTATGGTAGTATATTTAGAGGTTTTAATTTTAATTTCTCTGATGATTACTAATATTGAACACCTTTTCACATACTCTTTTTCTTAACAATTTGTCAGCTCTTTCTATATTCTCGATACAAGTCTTTTGTTGGTTATATATTGTGAATTATTCTCCCAGTCTGTGGTGTGACTCTTCACTCTCTTATTAATCACATGATTAATTTTTTATCAGTGTCTCTTTGTAAATCTTTTATATAGCATTTATTGTTCCTGTATCTTATTGTGTAAAACTGGTGAACTTAGTTTAAATCTAGTATTGATGTTTAAGGAGCATTTGAGAACTTTATAACCCATTATGTTGTTCACAAACATTTGAGTCTTTATTACATATATGTTTTTTGTTCTCTGGCAATTATATAATGTTCTGTGGAGATGAGTGAAGTCCCCATACCCAGGTCCCCTGAATAAATAGGGAATAAAAGATCCTTTGTAAGATACATTTTCTTACAAAAAAGCTCTTTCTTGGGAAAAAAAAAAGTCAACTGACCCCTTAAATATTTCGTAAAGGACGCTGCTGCTACTGCTGCTAAGTCACTTCAGTCGTGTACGACTCTATGCGACCCCATAGATGGCAGCCCACCAGGCTCCCCTGTCCCTGGGATTCTCCAGGCAAGAACACTGGAGTGGGTTGCCATTTCCTTCTCCAATGCATGAAAGTGAAAAGTGAAAGTGAAGTCACTCAGTCCTGTCTGACTCTTCGCGACCCCATGGACTGCAGTTTACCAGGCTTATCCATCCATGGGATTTTCCAGGCAAGTGTACTGGAGTGGGTTGCCATTGCCTTCTCCAAGAAAGAGCTGACAACATCCAAATCAGATAGATAATGTAAGGAGACAGATGGAAACTCTAAGGATTAAAAGTAAATGCTAGAAATCAAAAACATTGTCTAACCAATAAAAAAATGTTTTTGATAAACTTGTTAGTACCTAAACATGGAGAAAGAATCAGTGAGTTAGAAGAAATGTCAATAAATGTCCAAAACAGAAATAAGAGTAATGGGAATACCAGAAGGAGAAGAAAAGAAGTATTTGAAGCAATAATAACTGAGATTTCCCCTAAAGTAATGATAAATACCAAATCACAGATTCAGGAAACAGAGTTCAAACCAAGCTGCTGCTGCTAAGTCACTTCAGTCGTGTCCGACTCTGTGCGACCCCATAGATGGCAGCCCACCAGGCTCCCCCGTCCCTGGGATTCTCCAGGCAAGAACACTGGAGTGGGTTGCTATTTCCTTCTCCAATGCATGAAAGTGAAAAGTAAAAGTGAATTCACTCAGTCCTGTCCGACTCTTCGCGACCCCATGGACTGCAGCTTACCAGGCTTCTCCATCCATGGGATTTTCCAGGCAAGAGTACTGGAGTGGGGTCCCATTGCCTTCTCTGTCAAACCAAGCTAAATCTCCCCAAAATCGATACTAAAGTGTACTGTTGTTGTTTAGTCACTAAGTCATGTCCAACTCTTTGAGACCCTATGGACTGTAGCCCACCAGGCTCCTCTGTCTATGGGATTTCCAAAGCAAGAATAACATTCAAACTGAAGAAAATCAAAACAAAGAAAACATCTTGAAAGAAGTGAAAGGAAAAAAGGCACCTTCCCTACAGAGTACTGCTCTACATTAGAGTTCTCTTTAGAATTCTTGAAAACTACATGAAAACACTGATATATTTCAAATGTTAAGAAAAGCCCCCTAAAATTCAGCACCCATTTATGATAAAAACTTTTCAAAAAATGGGCAAAGAAGAAACCTACCTCAACATAATAAAGACCCTATACAACAAACCCACAGCAAGCAAACATTATTCTCAACAGTGAAAAACTAAAAGCATTCCCTCTAAGATCAGAAACAAGACAAGGGTGTTGACTCTCACCACTATTATTCAACATAGGTTTGGAAGTCCTAGCTATGGCAATCAGAGAAGAAAAAGAATTAAAAGGAATCCAGATTGGAAAAGAACAAGTAAAATTCTCACTGTATGCAGATGACATGATACTATACGTAGAAAACCCTGAGGACACTATCACAAATTTATTAGAGCTAATCAGTGACTTTAGTAAAGGATGTAAGGTCATTAACTTTTTATTAATGATAAGCAGCTGCCTTCATGCAAAATAGGTAATGAAATTGAAGATAAGATTTCTTACCAAATAATAGTTTTAAATATTAGGATGTAACACAAGCATATGCTCACTCTCCATACATATTACCATTCCACCTTTGTTTTTTGAAATAATCTTTCATAGATCACAGAAAGTATTGATTTTGCCTTTAGAAAAGCAGAATTGGATCATCCATATATTAGTGTTCTGTGACTCTCAAGTAAATAGTGTTGAAACTTCTAAGAAGTTATTTTGAGGAAGCCTGAAGCATCCATACATATGAAAGTAGTCAATCTAGATATGTTCTGCTTAAATGTTGCTTTTGAAGTATCTGCCAGAAGCTTGCAAACCTAATCAAAACTAAACAATTGCATCAATATTGTAGCTGTCCGCAGAATAGATAGTGATTTTTTAAAAAGCCTGAGAAAGTAGCAAAGATTTATGTGTTTATAGGATGTGTTTTTTAATATGTCTTATTTTTTATATACCAAAAACTGCACAACAGAAAATATAGGACATATATTTAATTCCAACTAAATTCATTAGAGAATTGAGCCCAGAATCAAACTACAGTATGATTTCATTGTGGATACCCCCAGTCTGCTTCAGAGTTCTATAATGTGATAAATATTTATAGAGAACCCAAGTGCATACAATTGCTTCAGTTGTGTAGGGCACATCATAAGTAGATGAAGTGCTTCTCTTACCCAGGAGTTTATGATTTTACTGTGTAAGACATGTATGACTAACTGAAATATAGGGGTGATTGTCATATGTGTATACTGGAGTACACAGGAAAGAAATCATTGATTTAATTCAAAATTATGTGTTAAATAACAATGGCACAAAGTTTGAATGTAGTCAGTATCTGTCTTTTCAGACTTCTGTATTTTGATCATGGAAACAAACTCTTTTATTGAACTACCAGTGCTTCTTTTCAGATCGCACAAACTGATGTTCTTTCCTATTTCCACCATCAAATCAAGTGTAATGATGTTATGCTTCTGCTCTTTTTGCCTTATGTTGAGGGGCACTGGACTGCCACAGTTATGTCTGCCGTGGTACTTGTGTGGTTGTTAGTGACTTCTGCAGGGCTGGTTTGCCTTCTGCCTGACCATGCCGCTATTCTATAGAATATAAAAACAATGCACAAGAGATATGTTAGCCGCAGAAGCTTCTTGGTTCAATTCTTGAGAAGAGCCTGATTTTCAGTAACAGAGTTATTGATGAATAGTTTTTATCTTGATTATGAGCATATACATGCTAGAATTAAAAATAAAATAAAACCCTAGTAGGGCAGTCATAACAAAATACCATAGATTGGGTACCTTAAAAAAACATAAATTTATTTTCTCACAGTTCTGAAAGTTGGAAGTCCAAGATAAGCTGCAGGCAGCATAGATTCTCCTCAAGCCTATTTGCTTGATTTGTAGCCAGTCACCTACTCACTGTGCCCTCAAATGGCCTTTTCATCAGAATGTACCCATTCCTGGTATATCTCTCTCCTTTTATAAAAACGGTTGGCCTATTGAATTAGGGCATCCACCTTATGATCTCATTTAACCTTAATTAACTTATTGTGCTCAGATGTGGGAAACCTGGGTTTGATCCCTGGGTTGGGAAGATTCCCTCGAGAAGGGCATGGCTACCCACTCCAGTATTCTTGCCTGGAAAAATCCCCAGACAGAGGAGCCTGGCAGGCTACTGTCTGTGAGGTCGCAAAGAGCTGGACATGACTGAGCGACTAACATTTTCACTTTCAATTACCTTCTTGAAGGCCTTGTCTCCAGTTACAGTCACACTGGAGATTAGATTTCAACCTCAGTTTGGATAGGACATAATTTAGTCTGTATTACTGATGAAAATGCACAGTGGTTGAGTACAGAAGATAGGATGGTAGAATTGAAATAGCTGTTTTTTTTCTCTTTGTGGTTGATAATTGTGATGGACAGTACTGAAGCAAAGTTTACTTTCTATTATTTCTTATATTTGAGTAGAATTGACTCTGAAATATTCTTGTACCAACTTGTCTGACACATGGTGTAGTTTTTGTTTTTACCTTTTTTTTTTATGTTTTTATCTTTTATTTTTTAAGGAGAGATTCTTTGCACTGTCTGTTCACTACAAGTTTCACCTCTAGGATTCTACTTAATTTATCTTCCTTTCTGCAGTTTCAGCTACAAGTAGTCAACTTAAGTGACCATAAAGACCAATAAACTGATTTAAAACCCTTTCTTCCACTAATTTACCACTTCAATAAAATCTCACATTTAAAATTGTGATTCTATTGGCAGGTTTATCTATCTCCTAGGTTTACAAGCTTTACTTTGTGTTAACACCAAGAAATTCCTCCAGTTTATTACTGTTTTACAAGGTTTTCTGTTCAGGATATGCTGACAATTTGTAAATCCCTTTATTTATTGTGCTCCCTTTATTTAAATCTGGATATCAAGGGAAGTCTTACTGAGATTCTGGCTAAAACCCTGAATTTCAGAAGGCAGTTGATTTAAATACATGAACTATATAGCCAAAGACCAGGGCAAACAAATTGAGGTATTAAGAAATTTAAGTTGAACATATTTATACAATCAAAATGAACATCACATTTTTTAAATGGCTAGAGCTGACTTTTGTCTGTGACTTTTTGGACACTAGACTTCTCTACAGGACTGAAAGGAAAGGCCATTTTACTGAGGAGCTATGCTTAGTCATTTAGTCGTATCTGACTCTTAGCAACCCCATGGGTTGCAGCCTGCCAGGCTCCTCTGTCCATGGGGATTCTCCAGGCAAGAATATTGGAGTAGGTTGTCATGTCCTCCTCCAGGGCATCTTCCCAACCCAGGGATCAAATCCAGGTTTCCTGCATTGCAGGCAGATTACTGAGGAGAGGTATTAGTAAATCATCATTGTTGACAAGTTACATAAAATTGTTTCACTTACATGGCATCTTTAATGCAGAGCTATATATGTTAGCATTAAAAAAAATAAACTTTACTCTGCTGAATTATTTTTTCCCATCTGATATTTAATCTGTTTTAAAGACCTACCTGGAGAAGGCAGTGGCACCCCACTCCATTACTCTTGCCTGGAAAATCGCATGGATGGAGAAGCCTCGTAGGCTGCAGTCCATGGGGTTGCAAAGAGTAGGATATGACTGAGCAACTTCACTTTCACTTTTCGCTTTCATGCATTGGAGAAGGAAATGGCAACCCACTCCAGTGTTCTTGCCTGGAGAATCCCAGGGACAGGGAGCCTGGTGGGCTACCGTCTATGGGGTCGCACAGAGTCGAGTCGGACACGACTGAAGCAACTTAGCAGCAGCAGCAGCAAAGACCTACCACTTATGCCATCAGTTAATAATCTGTATAGCAACTACAATAATAATGTTTTGCCATTCTGACACATGACATTTTATGCAGAATATTTATGAGCAATGAAAGCAGTTTAAACAAACATGAGTTTATTGTTTTTTTTAAATCACCTTTCAAATATAAGTACTGGGGTAATTGTATAATCTATTGGCACATGCTTACCTTTGATAAGTTGAGTAAGTTATGGCTTTTTTGATTTGTTATTTCTCTTTCTCTTTAGTTACATGTTGTTCAGATATGCATCATTATAATTCAACATTTGTATGTACTACATACTGATCACCACTGCAACTGCAGTTGTCATCTTTTCCCATACAGTTGACCCCCTCACTCATTTCACCCACCTGCCAACCTCCTTCCCCTCTGGTAACCACTAATCTGATCTCTGTATCTGTGAGTTTTTTATTTTATTTTTTCACTGGTTTTGTTCTTTTAGATTCAACATATGAATGAAATCATATGGTATTTATCTTTCTCTGACTTATTTCACTTAGTGTAATACCTTCAAGTTTCATCCATGTTGTCACAAATGTCATGACTTTTTGCAGCTGAGTAATATCCCATTGTGTATGTATGTTACCAAGTCCAAATTCATACTGCTTGCTGCATGGCTGGCCAATAAATTGAGAGATAAGTTGTTGGGGCAAGGTATACAAATTTGATTTGAAAAGTCAGTGGCCTGAGAAGATGGTGGACTAGTGTCCCAAAGAACCAACTTTCTCAAGTTCGAATTTAGGCTTATTTATGATAAAAAGGGAAGGGAATATTCAAATGCAAACTCTTTTGTTCTTGCAGCTCTGTCCATGGGTTTGATCACAATGTTCTTATAAGCTTTCAATAATATAATTGTTATTTTCTATCTTGGATATTTTGTATCTCTATAAGAATGGAGAAGAGTTATACTTTTAAAAGTCAGAGCATTGAGAATGGGCCATGATGTGTTATTTCAGGGTATAGGCAACATTCTTTTACAAAGATGCAGAGCAAACATGACTAAACACAGGCAACAGAGTACAAGGTTTAGAGCTAAAGGAATTGATCCGATATGAAGTCAGGTTTGTCCTTCTTTATTATATATACATCACATCTTCTTTATCCATTCATCCGTCAGTGGAGTCTAGGTTGTTTACATATATTCACTTGTTGTTTCTCTTTTTCAAGTGTCATGTTAAGCAATTTAGTATTCTATTGACAAAATATTGTTGATATGTTTGGATATTGTTTTGTGTATTCTTTAACAAAGTAATTTGTTTCTGTACATTAAAAACAAATTATCTGAAAGAGAAATCTAAAAAGTAATGCCATTTAGGATAGCATTGAAAATGGTAAAGTACTTAGGAATAAATTTAACCAAATAGGGGAAAGACCTGTACACTGAAAACTATAAGAGCTTGATGAAAAAAGGTAGAAGAATACAAACCTAAATATAAAGATATTCAATGTTCTTGAATTGGAAGAATTAGTACTGTTAAAATGCCCATACTAAAATGATCCACAGAGTTAATGAAATCTCTATCGAAATTCAAGTAGCATTTTTCCTAGGGGAAAAACAAAACAAAAACTGCTGTACATTTGTATGAAACCACAAAAGGTATCACATCGCCTAATTTCAAGCCATACTATAAAGCTATAATAATCAAAATGGTGTGGTACTTGCATAGAAACAGGCCCATAAGCTAGTAGAACAGAATAGAGTCCAGATGTAAAACTATTTATTTGTGGTAACCTAACTTTTGATAAGGATGCCAAGAACATGTAATGAAGAATAAATGATGTTGGGAAAATTAGATATTCAAATGTAAAAACATGAAGCTGGACCCCTATCTTACACTTCTCATAAAAATTAACTCAAGACAGATCAAAGACTTAAATGTAAGACGTGAAACCATGAAAATCCTGAAAGAAAACATAGGTAAAAATATTCTTGACATTAATCTTGGCAATAATTTCTTAGATAAGATATAAAAATCATAGGCAACATCAACTAATATCAAGTAAATGCAAACTGAAACCACAGTATCTCCCCACACTTGTTAGGACAGCTATTATAAAAAAAAAGATAGTGGACAACAAATATTTAGAATGTGGGAAAAAAGGAAACTCCTATGTGCTTGCTAGTGGTGGAAGTAAAATTATACAGCCATTATGGAAAATACTAATTAACTACCTCAAAAATTAAAAATTGAACTATCATGTGATCTAGTGATGCCATTCCTGGACGTTCAATAAATGAAATCAGTGTCTCTGAGAGAAATCTGCACTCCTGCATTCATAAACATTATTTACAGTAGCCAAGAAATGAAGACAACTTCAATGTCCATCATCAGGTGAATGGATTAAAAAAATGTATGTATTGTAATTTATTAAAAAATGTGCTGTATCAATATATGAAATGGGATATGGTTCAGCCATAAAAGAAGAAAGAAATCCTGTCATTTGCAACAACAGCATCAATCTGGAGGGCATTTTGCTAAGTGAATAAGCCAGAAAGAGAAAGACATATTATTTGGTATCACTTACATGAGAAATCTTAAAAAAAGAGAGAGAGAGAATTCATAGAAACAGAAGAATCAAATGGTGGTTGTCAGGATCTAAGAGAGAGGGAAGTGAGTTTGTGTCAGTCAAAGCCACAGGTTTTTCAAATAAATTCTGAGGATCTAATATACAGGATGGTTCTTATAGTAATACAGTATTGTGTGCTTAAAATTTTTTAAAGTATTTAAGTATTCTCATCACACACATCAAAGTTATCTATATGAACTATGTAAGATGATAGATGTGTTAATTATCTCAATCTTGGAAATCATTTTACAATGTATAGATACACATCACATCCTCAATTTGTACATTTTAAAAATATATAATTTAAAAATTTGAAAGAAAAAAATCTAAAATAAAAAAACTAAATAAGCTCTTGGTAAAAGTAACAAATGTTTTGACTGAAAAAATGGTTCTTTGAAACAAGGAAACTGATATAATAATAATGTAATAAATTATACACAATATATACAATTGTATACAATACAATTATATACAATATGTAATATTGTATAATAATAATAAATGCTTAAACAAGTAGTGTGTAAATGAATCTTGCTTTGAACTAATATCTTCCAGTGTGTGTTGTTTTATTTTTAAGCCTTTTTCCTACAGGCATCTTGTGAAAATGGCCACAGGTGCTGCTTTAAGCAAACTTTATATGCACCTAAAATTTGGAATTTTTACAGAAATTTACATAAGGGCTCAATCTCTTCACTTTGAAAATGAATGTCTTCAAATGGCAAGATCTACAATTTGCATACACTTTTTCAAAAAAGCATGTCTATATACAGTGCTGATAAGACTTGAAGGCACTGATTATTCCTTCCCTTTGATCTGGAATTTCACCTGCAAATTCATAGCCATAAACATCTTACAATTTGACACTAATCTCTCCACAGTTACTACTGTTAACTATATTTTCGGTTGCAAAGTTATAATTTTAAGACCAAGGTGATAAAAGAAATTGAACAGCAGAAGAAATTAAGCTATTTTAACTCTGAAACAGCAATCCTCCTGAGGCAATGTTCTGTATATCTCCAAGGAATAAAGAAATCATTTCCGTTTAGCCTCAGGAAGAATTCTCAGGTAGGATGAATTATCTTAAAGTTCTCAAATGCTGCAGGTGTTGTGAAGGAGGATCAAACATTTCTATGGGAGGTGGTTCCAGCCAATCTTAATTTTTATAGTAACTCACTTCTTGTGATTTCATCCTTTGTGTTTACTTATTTGTTTAACATTAATGTATAAGAAAACCTGCAGATGGTTTCTTAGGCTCTGCTTGTTTCTAGGTGGTTAGCTTTCATATTTATTCTTTACTTATCTATGTTGTGCCTTTAGAAATTCTGGCTCTGAATCTCTAAACCATGTATAATAACAGTTGGTGAATATGAAACCCTGATAATTTTAAGGCCAGTGTTGATGTTTACAACTATTTTCTAAGTGGTGTAGGTAAATAAACATGGTGGAATGCTGCAGATATTCATCTGTGATAACCATCTCACTCTGAAGCAGTGCCAAGTCCTTTATCTGTGGCAGTCAATGGTAACTACAAAAAGAGTTAAAGATGGCAGTAGCCTAGATTTAAAATTGAAATAGACATGAATCTAGAGAGGATAATAAAGAAAAGTAATTTAAAATCACAGCATCAAAACTGGTACCCCTTTCCACAGCACTTTTTTTTTTCAAGTAAAGTAATAGAGAATTATTTCACTTGAAAATCTCAGAGATTGAATGAAGGATATTATTTTATAAATTATGTTTTACATGAAGTTCAGTCATCTTTGAAACGACATTTTTCTAGCTGTATATAAAGTATCATTCAAAAAATTAAGCACATTTCGATAATGTTCAGTAGGTAATTATAGGTTAATAAAATAATAAGGTGTTGTATAAAGAAAGTGTATGCTCTAGCTTGGTAAAGTTCCACAAGGTGATGACATTTTCATTCTATCCTAAAAGAAAGAATCTGATGAAAGAACTCTGTACTAATTACAAGGGACTCCCTGAAAACTAATGTAGCTCCTTTAATTACTGTATTGTGTTCTTTGTGGGAGACTTCCCTGGTAGCACAGTGGTAAAGAATCTAACTGCCAGTGCTGGAGATGAGGGGTTTGATCCCTGGGTCAGAAAAGTCCCCTGGAAAAGGAAATGGCAACCCACTCTAGTATTCTTGCCTAGAAAATCCCATGGAGAGAGGAGCTTAGCAGGCTACAGTTCATAGGGTCACAAAAGAGTCAGACATGACTTAACAACTGAATAAAAAAAAATATTGTTTGTAGACAAATAATTTCACAGGGGCAAAAATAAAAGTGCAATCAGTCATCTATAACTTGTGTATCTAGAGAAAACCACTAAGAATATTTTTCTTTGTATAACACATGTAGATAATGATATAACAACCAAAAAAGAAAAATATATAATGCATGTAGATATATTGTTACAAAAAGGAGATTCTTTGTATTTTTTCTTTCCATATATTATAAATAGTTTTAAAGTTCAAAATACATATAGTAATACTATTGGTACATAAGTGAATATAGATGAAAGTAAGTACTACATGGAAATTCATTGTAATATACTTAAAACTTCTCTGTTTTAATTTGAATTTTTTCAAAATAAATAAATGTAGTTAATGGATATATATTATTTTATTGCATTTCTGTATGACCATTTGTTAACCAGTTTCCCCTTTAAACTTTTATATATTATTATTATTCTTTTAAAATTTTAGCCATGCTATTATTATACACATAGTTGTACAAACCCCTTGCCCTTTTCCAATGAGTTGCTTTATCATTAGGCAATTGCAGTAACAGAAGGAGTTCTTTTTAAGCAGAAGAAAGTTTTGATGGGAAATTAGTTGTCTTTGCAAGGGCTGCAAGAGCCATCTCCAGGTCTTCCAGGCATGACTCACAGAACAGCATGATCATAGAGACCTTCCAAGGGCGCTGCTGCCTCTGTATGACCAGAAAGCTTGGGGATCAAGAAGTGACTGCCCCAATTGCTCACCTAGAACCCAGTATATTGACTAAAATCCAGAGAACTAAAAGTTACTGACTAGGACCACATCACTTCAGCCATACCACACAAGAAAAGTTGTGCTCTGTTTACCAAGCAGGCAGCGCCAGCCCACACTTCTGTGACTGTCCTGTCACAGCAGAAACAGGTGCTGTGTTGTATTCGCCTTACTAATTGCAGGCAAGCATGCACATGGTGGCAGCTAGGTCTCAGCAAGTTGCAAAGTGATCATTAGCTTTCCAGTCTCTAGTAATGGGGCAGCGAATCTTAGACTTTCTAAGAATCAATTTCATAATATTGTTAGGTGGTTAGAATAGGAAACGAGTCCAAAATGGTGGTGGCTAAAAGACAAGGAAGCGAAAAGCCCGCAAAAATGGAACAAAGGAAAGTCCGGGGACTGGAGTGAGGACCTCAGGTAGACCAGGGCACTCCTGCTAGCCCAATTTACATAGGGTAGGCCCAGGAGGGGAGGAAAAAACATATTATAAAAAGAAGAGCCAAAGGGCCGGGGCTCCCCTTTCCCTCTCTTCTCTTCACGTCTTTGGGTCGACATGCCCTCTCGCCTTGAGGATGTATTTTCCTGCTGTTTTCTAAATAAAATTGTGCTGTAACACGGAGCTGTAATACTGATCTAAGAGCTATAACACGGTCTGTTCGAGACCTGAGAGCTATAACACAGTCTGCCCAAGACCCGAGAGCTATAACACAGTCTGTAGGGGAGCTATGACACGCCGAGGGCTCTAATATCCATAGCTTCAAATTTTTGTTGAGATAAGACCAAACCGAGGAGAGTACACTCGCCTGACAATATGAACTATCTGGGTCAAAGGTTATTGGTTTATAACATCCTAGCTCCAGTGTTCTTGCCTGGAGAATCCCAGGGACGGGGGTGCCTGGTGGGCTGCCGTCTCTGGGGTCGCACAGAGTCGGACACGACTGAAGCGACTTAGCAGCAGCAGCAGCAGCAGTATATCAGAGCACCTCTTCTTGTAAAGAGTCTTTCATAGCATTGTGTTTTTAAAAATTATTGACAAATATGACAATCAAACATGGTAGTATATATATTGCTGTTCAATTTATGTTGTCTGTGCCTGATTGTGTGAGGAGAGGACTTCATTGTTGGAAGGTTTTGGGGGAAACAATTATGCACGTCAAAGAGAAGTTCCGAAGATAAAGCAGATGCAGCTGTCCAGTGCCCAGTTCTCTAATACAAAAGGGTCGTAGATTTGCAGCATTATCTTTTCCTTCAGAGCTGTACATAAAATCACCTTCTGAGTGAGAAATTCCTGGTCCCCAACATTTGAAGTATGAAACACAATCCTGACATTTTATATCTCCTTTAGTGTTCTATATTTTTATCTCTAGCACATATCATTAACATATTCTATAACTAGCCGTTTTGTTTATTACTTTTTCCCTCCGGTAGAATGTAAACTCCTTGAAAGATTTGGACTGTTTGGTTCAATGCTATATTTCCTGTATCTGGCAGGTAGAGAACATTAAATACTTTATCTTAAATTAATAAATAAATGGACTGATACTTCATTTCTTACATGTTCTCTTTTTATTAAGTAAAGCATGTGTACCGGACTTTTTGCTTCCACTTAAAATGTACAGAGTTGCAGAGGACCATAAAGCGAAAGTGAAGTGAGGTTGCTCAGTCATGTCTGACTCTTTGTGACCCCATGGACTGTAGCCTACCAGGCTCCTCTGTCCATGGAATGTTCCAGGCAAGAGTACTGGAGTGGGTTGCCATTTCCTTGCTCCCAGTCTAAAATGAAAATGAGTGAAAGAGGTTACAAATGCATAGTTTTAAACAATCTTTTAGAGATCTAAGATGCAAACAAGCCTAAATACACTGAAATGCAGAATGTGATGTGGCCTTTGTAGGACTTATGGCAGAATGACAAGATGAGGAGGTATCATGGATAAGGAAAAATCAGAAAAACTTCAAATGAACTTTTTGCAAACCCCTTGGGATGGCCTGATGAGTCAGAATCCCAATAGCCTCATCCACAAAGCCAGTATAAACCACCAACTCTTCTCTGTGGGTCTTCACTGAGAGCGCCAGGTAGGACACCAGAGGCTGGAGGCAGGGCAAATTAACTGTGAGAAATCTCTCTGAAACACACAAGGACTTCATCAAGTACAAGAAGCAGGAGCTGAAAGCTTGGTCAGGTTTGCTCAGAGAACTGCCTCTGAAGTGCTTCTGATCTGCATTGAACTTAGAAAACTAGTGGGCCAGGGGCAAGGAAGGATATCTGAGAGATTCCTTTGAGGCATCCAGCATTTTACTGAGTACAGTGGTGGTGGCTAAAGATACACGGGGAAGGTAGGTAAACTAAGAGGAATCCATCCTGGGTATCCTAAGTCATCAATAAGTACAAGGCAATAGCTATTGAAGTTTAGAACAGGGCAGCAGGGCAAAAAGAAGTCTCCTGAAGTTCAAGAAACAAGGCACAAGACTGTAGAGCAAAGCAAAACAAGACAAAATAAAAGTGACATTTAGGCTGCAAAACAGAGAGATCATGCATGCTAGTACTGGCAGCTAGACATAGAAGATTCATGAGAGTCCCATCAGGAATCAAATCTCAGCATGGAGCTGACCATAAATCACATTGTTAGCATAAACTCTTAGAGTCAGTGACGTAAAAATACTCTTAGCCGATGGGCTATGCCAAGGGCTCAGAGCTCACCTCTCTGTAGTGTCCAAAGGCCAGTCCTTACGAACAGAGTTTCTGAGAATGTTCTGGATTTAAGGCACCCAGGCCTACTAAGCCAACTGTTAACTCTTTTCCATGAATAAATGTTAAAATAATTTCTTCACACTGAAAGGAAATGATCTGTAGGGAGAAATAGAGAGCACACCAAAGGTAAATATAATTGGCATTTAATGAGCAAATGTGATTGATAACATATTTTTTAAATTTTATATATACCTGCTATAATGGCTAAAATTAAAAAGGCTATTAATACCATATCGACAGGGCTTTGGAGCAATACTTCATACTTCACTGGAGATCAAATAAAATGGTACTACCTCTTGAAAAATTGGTTTGGCAAATGAACATATATCAGCCACAATACCCAGCAATCCCAAATGCAGGTGTTTATCCAAGAGAAATGGAAAATAGCAAGACATGAACAAACATGTTCATGGTAACTTCATTCATAATAGACCAAACTGGAAATAACCCAAATGTCTATTATTAGGAGAACAGATAAGCAAAATGTGGTTTACTCATACTTAGTAATAAAAAAGGAAGAGTCAATTGACATATACAAACTTTGGATGAATCTTAAAATGTTATGACTTGCCAAAGAAGCCAGACACAAGAGCACATTTGTAAAATTCCATTTATACAAAATCCTAGAACCAATCTACAGTGAAATAAATCAGAACAGTACTCACCTTTGGGTTTGGATTACCATTATAAATGTACTAAGTGTAAATTCTTAAAAAAAAAAAAAACAACTCAAAAAGGTCCATCTCATGCTTAGAAATACAGAATTTCTGATATAATAGTGTTGAGGCTAAGCACAAAATACTGAAAATATTGTTGAGAAAAAAAATGTTATTCACTTTTCAATAAGAAAGAGTTATAGAAAATAAAATATACTTATCTAAGGGACACATATTGGCCAACATCTAGAAAATCTCAGCATGAGTGTTAAAGTAATCATTAGCTTCTAAGTCTGTTAAAACTGCAATAATTTTATATTCAGTGAAATTTTCACTTTGCACAGGAGACTCCTTAAATCTGAAATCTTCAAGAGGCTGCTATTCAGTATCAAATTTCCAATCACCAAATGTATCTCAAAAGATAAAATCATAAAAATTGTTAACTTCAAAAATGTAATAATGGACTGAAGTCATAGAGTTTATTTAGCCAAAATCTTTTTTAAGTAACTCAGGAAATCTGTGCAGTTGGCAAAGAAGACCATGGTCTATGGAATGGCCCTTTAATCTGTCAGCGTCTTGAAGGGCATTTATTATAGAATTACAACTTTTAGCTCCCTTTAAAGAAATCTTTCAGAGTGCTGTGTAAATTGTCATGTGACATTTTCAGAAATTTCTCAAAAGCTCATTTTGTTGCATTTAAAAAGATATTTGTTCTTATAGACTCCTTGCTTTCTTAAAAGTAACTTATTCTTGTCTGCATGTTCACTAGCCTATTAGTTTAATTTGAGATTAATGATCCCTTTCAGCCTAAAAGATAAACAGTAAATTTAAATCAGACTCATAATCTATTTGAATGACATTCTGATGTTGATCTTAGGGAATTTTATGAGGAAAGCATAGCTAGATATTTAATATAACCTTTTGAGATTGACACGTAATACTTTTAGTTATGTTCTGAATCTTTTCTAATTTCCTTATGCATTTTACTAGATGTAAAGAGTGGCATTTTATTTGAAAACTTCTCTGCTCATTTCAATAATATTTTTGAACATGGACACACAAATTAGATGTGTGTACTTCATTTAGACATTGTTCCTTAAAATAAACATATCTGAGACAAGGGATCAGGATATTATAAATACACAAAATAATTACTGAGTAACAAATGTCCCTAGGAAATGGTGCTAGGTCAACAAAATATTTATAAATCAAGTTGTTGCACTATAGGTAATACATATTCTTAACCTCAATATTTTGATCTGTGGTGTTGGAGAAGACTCTTAAGAGTCCCATGGACTGCAAGGAGATCCAACCAGTCCATTCTGAAGGAGATCAACCCTGGGATTTCTTTGGAAGGAATGATGCTAAAGCTGAAACTCCAGTACTTTGGCCACCTCATGTGAAGAGTTGACTTATTGGAAAAGACTCTGATGCTGGGAGGGATTGGGGGCAGGAGGAGGAGGGGATGACAGGGGATGAGATGGCTGGATGGCATTGCCAACTCGATGGACACGAGTCTGAGTGAACTCCAGGAGTTGGTGATGGACAGGGAGGCCTGGCGTGCTGCGATTCATGGGGTCACAAAGAGTCGGACACAACTGAGAGACTGAACTGAACTGAACCTCAGTATCTTATTAGTTATTATTCTATTTTATTTTATTCTATTAGAGATACATAAAGACAATTTTTGGAGAAGTGCCAAAGACAGACAGGCAATCATTCTTTGAAAGCATTCACCCAGGAAGCTACGTACCAGGCAACAAAGAAATTTAGTTGGAGTTGATTTCCCTTTTGCTTTTCCATGTACTTTTATTTTCCTGTTGGCCCTTTAAACCTGTTCTTTACAGGCTACTTCATAAATCATCTTTTCTCATTTTTCTAATTCTTTTTCTTCCTTTCAAGGATTTTAAAAATCAATACCCTCCTTATCTATCATTTAAAATTTTCTTTCACTTTTATTACTAATTTGATAGCCACACTAGTCCTCAACTCAGTCAGTTACCCTCAAGGCTAGGATTTCAGGACTATTTACTTTTAAAAATAATCTCAAAGGAATGCATTTGGTTTTTCAGGATGGGGTTGCTGAGGAGCATTCATTCAAACACAGGGGTCATATGTTGACAGCAATGAGCTGTCTGGGGAAGACAAAACTGAGTATGCACTAGGGCAAATGAAAGTCTGTATTGAGTACTGAAAAACTGCAGACTTCTGCTGAGAACAATAGAAAGGAAAAGAAATATTTATTAAGCATGTCCTATACTAAGCATAGGCTTATATATTATTATTTCATTGTGTCCTTTAAATAACTCTATAATTTTGGGATTCCAATTGTACTAAAGGTACAAACTAGTTTTGCCACAAAGAGTTGCTAGTAATGAGATTAGACTGGCAGACATGTAAATTACAGCCAGATTGACTTCACACTTAGAGCAGTCAGTCTTGCAAACAGAGTAGAACCATGGCTAACTGGATCTCTTAGGCACCGAGATGTATTGAGGAACAAGATAGTTCAGCAGAAGGACCACTTCCTGACCAAAAGCTTTATTTGGGCAACAGTGAAATTAAAAGAAAAATGCTGGTTAAGAGTCCTTTATCTGTGAATAGTGAACACAAGTTCACAAAGAATAAAATGTTGTTATTTTACAAGTTCATCTGTCAGGGAAACCCAGTTAGAAAAAATTAATAATTATATTCATAAAATGTACATATTTATGAAAAGAGTTCACAGTTTGAGTAATATTGTAATAGTCAATATTTTCAAATCACAAAGTGTCTCTTGAAAGACATGATTATTTGCAAATATTATGCAACTAACATAAATCATATTTATAAGATATATTTTAATCATGTTATAAAAGTGCTGTCATTACAACTAAAATGCCACTTGATTGATACTGTATGCTTTAAATTCAGGATCCTGTGTACTCAACTGAGACTACTTTGTGTTTTATTAAAAATGTTATTTACATTTTAGCAAAGAAAATAGTTTTGATAGTGTCCAACTATTTCTTAAAATATTCTGCTATTGATGCATATGATGATGTGTCCAGTAAAAACAAAAATATGTAGTGATTTAGGTTATTTTTGCAGACTGTGTGTGTGTTCATTTTGTATTGATTAGAACTGAGCCTAGTTAGTCCAAATATTAATAAGAGCTATGGTTAACAGCTAGATTATGAAAAGCAAATTCCATCATTTAGATTTTGCCATCTTTAACCAGCAGCATAGTCTTTTTTTTTTTTTTCCTTGTTGTCACATGATGAGAGGAGGTTGAAAGTTTGAAACCACTGTGTGGCTCTCTGCTGAGAAAATAGACTGCTGATTACTGTTCCAATTAGAGGTGCTTTTTGTCTATATAGAGTAGTTCTAAGTTGAAATTCAACTACCAGTTGTCTTAATGGTTCTTGGCTTTGCCAGCTGCATTAGTTAAGGATGAAGAGCAATAGGCAATACAGGGATGATGATATTAATGCCTATGTGCTTGTCTAGAAGGACCATTTCTGGCTTGATGATTCATTAGCTTTGTGATATTTAGTCACGTGGTTAGTCTCTCTCAGCTTTAGTTTGGTTTGTTTGTTTCATCAGTTTGTAAAACAAGGATGAGAATAATATTGTCTTCAGTTCAGTTCAGTTGCTCAGTCATGTCTGACTCTTTGCGACCCAATGGACTGTAGCATGCCAGGCCTCCCTGTCCATCACCCACGTGATGGAGTTTACTAAAACTCACGTCCATTGAGTTGGTGATGCCATCCAACCATCTCATTTTCTGTTGTCCCCTTCTCCTTCTGCCTTCATTGTTTCCCAGCATCAAAGTCTTTAAAAATGAGTCAGTTCTTTGCATCAGTTGGCCAAAGTATTGGAGTTTCAGCTTCAGTATCAGTCCTGCAAATGAATATTCAGGATTGATTTCCTTCAGGATTGACTGCTTGGATATCCTTGCAGTCCAAAGGACTCACAGGAGTCTTCTCCAATACCAAAGTTCAAAAGCATCAGTACTTTGGCTCTCAGCTTTCTTTGCAGTCCAACTCTCACATCTATACATGACTACCAGAAAAACCATAGCTTTGACTAAATGGACCTTTGTTGGCAAAGTAATGTCTCTGCTTTTTAATATGCTGCCTAGATTGGTCATAACTTTCCTTTCAAGGAACAAGCATCTTTTAATTTCATGGCTGCAGTCACTATCTGCAGTGATTTTGGAGCCCCCCAAAATAAAATCTGTTACTGTTTCCACTGTTTCCCCATCTATTTGCCATGAAGTGATGGGACTGGATGCCATGATCTTAGTTTTCTGAATGCTGAGTTTTAAGCCAACTTTTTCACTCTCCTCTTTCACTTTCATCAAGAGGCTCTTTGGTTCTTCTTCACTTTCTGCCATAAGGATGGTGTCATCCTCATATCTGAGGTTATTGATATTCTCCCAGCAATCTTGATTCCCGCTTGTGCTTCATCCAGGCCAGTGTTTCTCATGATGTACTCTGCATATAAGTTAAATAAGCAGGGTGACAATATACAGCCTTGACGTACTCCTTTTCCTATTTGGAACCAGTCTGTTGTTCCAGTCCAGTTCTAACTGTTGCTTCCTGACCTGCATACGGATTTCTAAGAAGCAGGTCAGGTGATCTGGTATTCTCAACTCTTTAAGAATTTTACAGAGTTTGCTGTGGTCCACATAGTCAAAGGCTTTAGCATAGTCAATAAAGCAGAAATAGATGTTTTTCTGGAAATTCTCTTGCTTTTTCAATGATCCAGCAGGTGTTGGCAATTTGATCTCTGGTTCCTCTGCCTTTTCTAAATCCAGCTTGAACATCTGGAAGTTCACAGTTCACATACTGTTGATGCCTGGCTTGGAGAATGTTGAGCATTACTTTATTAGCATGTGAGATGAGTGCATTTTGTGGTAGTTGAGCATTCTTTGGCATTGCCTTTCTTTGGGACTAGAATGAAAACTGACGTTTTCCAGTCCTGTGGCCACTGCTGAGTTTTCCAAATTTGCTGGCATATTGAGTGCAGCACTTTCACAGCATTCAACTTTTAGTGAATAGCTCAACTAGAATTCCACACCTCGACTAGCTTTGTTCATAGTGATGCATCCTAAGGCCCACTTGACTTCGCATTCCAGGATGTCTTGCTCTAGGTTGTTGATCACACCATTGTGACTATCTGGGTCATGAAGTTCTTTTTTGTACAGTTATTCTGTGTTTTCTTGCCATCTCTGCTTAATATCTTCTGCTTCTGTTAGGTCATCCCCTTTCTATCCTTTATTATGCCCATCTTTGGATGAAATATTCCCTTGGTAGCTCTAATTTTCTTGAAGAGATGACTGGACTTTCCCATTCTGTTGTCTTCCTCTATTTATTTGCACTGATCACTGAGGTAGGCTTTCTTATCTTTCCTCGATATTCTTTAGAACTCTGCATTCAAATGGGTTTATCTTTCCTTTTCTCCTTTGCTTTTCCCTTCTCTTCTATTCACAGTCATTTGTAAGGCTTCCTCAGACAGCCATTTTGCCTTTTTGCATTTCTTTTCCTTGAGGAAATTGAGAATGATCTTGATCCCTCCCTCCTGTACAATGTCAGGAACCTCTGTCCATAGTTCTTCTGCCACTCTGTTTATCAGATCGAATCTCTTGAATGTATTTGTCACTTCCACTGTGTAATCATAAGGGATTTGATTTAGGTCATACCTGAACGATCTAGTGGTTTTCCCTACTTTCTTCTATTAAAATCTGAATTTGGCAATAAGGAGTTTATGTTCTGAGCCACAGTCAGCTCCTGGTCTTGTTTTTGATGACTGCATAGAGCTTCCCCATCTTTGTCTGTGAAGAATATAATCAATCTGATTTCATTATTGACCATCTGGTGATGTCCATGTGAATAGTCTTCTCTTGTGTTGTTGGAAGAGGCTGTTTGCTATGACCAGTGCATTTTCTTGGCAAAACTCTATTAGCATTTGCCCTGCTTCATTTTGTACTCCAGAACCAAACTTGCCTGTTACTCCAGGTATTTCTTGACTTTCTTCTTTTTCATTTCAGTCCCCTGTAATGAAGAGGACATCTATATTGGGCGTTAGTTCTAGAAGGTCTTATATGTCTTAAAGAACTGTTCAGCTTCAGTTTCTTCAGCATTACTGGTCGGGGCATAGACTTGGATTGCTGTGATATTGAATAATTTTCCTTGGAAACAGAGATCATTCTGTCGTTTTTGAGATTGCATCCAAATACTGCGTTTCTTACTTTCTCCAAAAAGTTATTGTGGGAATAGAAAAAGATTGTGTCTGTTAAAAAAATAAACTGATGCACATTAAAAAATTTAAAGAGTGTTTTGAGAAAAGACTAATTTAAATCAGGCAGCATCTAAGTGGTTAGAGCACTCCACAAAGAGGATCTAGCAGCAGGTCTTCTAGAGAAGAGGCAGAAGGAAAGTAAGACCATTGCTTGATTTGTTACAGCTTAACTAGCTACATTCTTTGAGAAAACCTAGTTGCTGTGATTCATTGTCCTTACATTTTAATGTCTTAAACATGAGACATTTCAGGTTTAGGTTATAGTTTGCTTTTGTAGGAACCTAAGGCATTAAACTTATATGCAGATTACATCATGAGAAACGCTGGGCTGGAAGAAGCACAAGCTGGAATCAAGATTGCCGGGAGAAATATCAATAACCTCAGATATGCAGATGACACCACCCTTATGGCAGAAAGTGAAGACGAACTCAAAAGCCTCTTGATGAAAGTGAAAGAGGAGAGTGAGAAAGTTGGCTTAAAGCTCAACATTCAGAAAACGAAGATCATGGCATCCAGTCCTATCACTTCATGGGAAATAGATGGGGAAACAGTGTTAGACTTTATTTTGGGGGGCTCCAAAGTCTCTGCAGATGGTGATTGCAGCCACGAAATTAAAAGACACTTACTCCTTGGAAGAAAAGTTATGACCAACCTAGACAGCATATTCAAAAGCAGAGACATTACTTTGCCAACTAAGGTCCATCTAGTCAAGGCTATGGTTTTTCCAGGAGAGTTGGACTGTGAAGAAGGCTGAGCGCCAAAGAATTGATGCATTTGAACTGTGGTGTTGGAGAAGACTCTTGAGAGTCCCTTGGACTGCAAGGAGATCCAACCAGTCCATTCTGAAGGGGATCAGCCCTGGGATTTCTTTGGAAGGAATGATGCTAAAGCTGAAACTCCAGTACTTTGGCCACCTCATGTGAAGAGTTGACTCGTTGGAAAAGACTCTGATGCTGGGAGGGATTCGGGGCAGGAGGAGGAGGGGACGACAGAGGATGAGATGGCTGGATGGCATCACTGACTCGATGGACCTGAATCTGAGTGAACTCGGGAGTTGGTGATGGACAGGGAGGCCTGGCGTGCTGCGATTCATGGGGTCACAAGTAGTCGGACACAACTGAGTGACTGAACCGAACTGAACTGAATTTAGCAATATATTCTATCAACTACATCTGTAGTCTGGGAAAGATTAGCACCAGTTTAAATAAAAGTGTTAATAGTACAAACCAAATAAAATACTACTGAAATGTAAATGCCAAGAAGAACGTAACATGATGAAGCCAACATTATTGAAATGGAAAATGGCATAATGTTTAATAGCATGAATAGCTGAGATACTAGCTTGTCAGAAAAACATTTCTCTTCACTGAAATACTTCAACTTTTGTTTAATTTTACATCGAAGATGTTTCTTTCAACATTTGGCATATTTAATGATTTCTTTTTTTACTTTTTCAAGTGAAATTAATCAAAGATTGTGGGCAGGCATAATATGAATTAGAGAGCAAGAATGAATTAATTTGAAATCCTAGGACTCTCTTTATACTAGTTTTAAATTTAGCTATAATTTAGATTATATAGATAAAATGAGGACAAACTAGCATTCTATTATTTGATCAATGTTTGTGGAAATACTAAATATTAGTTAGAAATAGTTTCCTTGACAGGTTTACTGTTTGACTGGTGTGTGTGTGTGTGTGTGTGTGTGTGTATGCCCACACACATATGTCTGTTGCAAATAAAACCTTCATAAAGAAATTATGTTCCTTGAATTTGAAATTTTAAAGTTTCTTACAAAGCCAGAAAATTATAAAGTGATTATTTTTCTGTCACTTTTTTTTTTCTTTTTACTTTCAAACAGATTTTAAGCCAGAGAAACAGGGCCATTTTAAGATTATTTACCTTTGAGATTGTGTTTAAAGCCACATTCTCCATATCTGCTGTACAGAATTTTATCTTTCTACTGATGAATCATTGGGAAAGTGTGCAATAAGACATAAAGTTTATGACAACTTTTTTGTAGTGAGACCAAATTCCCTGTTGGCACATCTCTTGCTTGAATGGGAGTCAGAGGGCTTAGTCATATAGAATGACACTGAAATTGGTTAAAAGTAGGACTTATACTGAAGAAACCATCTGAACTGCTGATGACAATGGCTATTGTTGTGGGAATAAAATGACTGAATGATTTCCCTGTGGATTTTCCTAAGGCCACAATGGACAAGGATTAACAGACCAGGCAGCTATTCATCTTAGCATCTAGAGGTAAAATAACAACTTATATTTGTATTATCATTGAGGAAGAATGAAAAACTATATTTATTCAAGTGATTGGATTTTGTAAATAAATCACTCTAAAAATTCTAATAAAACTAAGATAATATACAAATATTTAGAAAAAATACATTAAGAGTACATTTTGGCAGATTAAGTAATGCTATTGCAAAAACAATTTTACCACTTTTATCTCAAGTAAGAATGGGCTATAGTTAGAACACTTAATGGGAATTGAGCCACATATATTTACATAGGCTGAGTAAGTGAAAATAATTAAACTGACATATAGTTGTCACAGACATGTATAAGCATGGAGCTTATTTTTATTGTCCATATCCAAGAAGACTAGAGAAGGGAAAAATAATCATGTATGTATAAGGAAGGCAAAAGTTACCTCAAGAAATTGTAATTTAAAACAGAAAACCCTAAATTAGTTGTTGACTTATGAAATTTAAAACACTGGACAATACTGGCTAGAACTTTTCATTTCTGGATCACTGATCTGAATCCAACAGATGACATGTCATCAGGGACCAAAGTCATTACCATAGTGTCTTATGTGAAATAAGGTAATTCTCACATTTCTTTTCCAAGAGTAGAAATGGCTACACATACTATGAATTATTAACAGTAATATGGGTATGGAAATTGTTGAGGAAAATAATGAAATTCAATGGAATAAACTGGTTTCCTATTTCTTTACAGAATCAAATATAACTCATTTTAAAAGCAGAACATTGTTCTGTATGAAACTACTCTAAGAAGATGTTATAGTCTGTAAGTCAGTGTGTTTTTAAAAAATGTGTTTTTGTTTTTGTTTTTTTGTTGTTGTTTGTTTGTTTTTACTAATTCCCCCTCTTCTGGGGAAATGATACCCAGATTTTGCTGGGACCAAGATCTTGTTCCATCCTCATCCAGATGCTGTGTGTGGGCTCATCTAGACCTTCACCCCTAGAGGTAGGGCACTGACTGTCTTTGAGAAAATAGGAGCTTTTTCTTACCTTTGAAACTACTAGGAAAGACAGTCTTTCTTTCTCTTGATGATATGTAGTGAAACTTTAATAGTAATTTTAATTTTACTACTATAGCAAGGAAACTAGTTACTAAGAGTCAAAAATGTGGACTCTGAGGGCCAGGCTAGAGCATGGAAGAGTGGTCAGAGAGACAGAGGAATCAGACCCTTGGTGATAATATTTAAGCTGCTGGTTCTATTCTTTCAAACATTTATACTTTCAGTTAAGAAAGTAATGATTCCCTTTATTGTTTTAATTGGGTACTTTTTCTCATTTGAAATATAAATAATTATTTTTATGGAAAGTGCTATTTTTATGGAAAGTGCAGGATAAATGTGGCAATAGATAACTGAAAAGATGTTATGGAAAATTTGGAGTTGGAAAAGTTTTCCCCTATCATTGTAAGTTTCTCTGCTGGCCTAATAATTAAATTGACATGAGACAGACTAATAGGTTAAAAATATATATTTAATTATGATTGTATAGGTAATCCACATAATATGAGAGATTCTAAAGACGGGTAAAATGAGGTATGTATGTCACCCAGGACTTAGGAGAGATAAGTAGGGGTCTGGACTTCAAAGGAAAGAGGAGGGACTTCCCTGGTGATACAGTGCCTAAGACTCTACACTCCCAATGCAGAGGACCTCAGTTCAATCCCTGGTTGGGAAAATGGATCCCACATGCCACAACTAATCATGGTGAAGCCAAATAAATAAATATTTTAAAAAATGAAGGAAGAGAGTAAATGTTTGGTAAACAAATGTTTGCTGTGCTGAGCCACATAGAAACAATGGAACACTGTATTTTTTTTACAGTATTGATTACAAAATCAAACAGACTTTGCTAGGTTTCTCCCTGTCTATCAAACTAGTTCATATTATATTATATTTATCTATGGTGATAGCTGCCTTCCTGGAGCAGATCGCCTATCTCAATTTTTTAAGGATAATAGAGGAAAGGTCAAACATTCTTCCTGAGTCTTGTTTCTTAAAAGTAACCAGCATAAAATAATCCTCATGCAAAACAAACAAATTTGGGGTGGCCAAACCTTGATCCCCTACAAGGAAATGAAGACTCCCTCATCCCCCACCAAAATAAGGAAGCAGGCAACACTTGTTCCATTATAGGTGGATAGCTGGGTAAATATCACATTGTATTTAGGAATTCAAACCAAGACATTTAAGATATTTGACAGAAAATATTACAAGTATGGTGATTGGCTTTAAACCAATCTGTCCAAACTCAGAATATTTTATAATTGCCACTCCCCAGGACTCCAGAGATGCTATAGTTAATTTGTTTTTCCAAACATTGCCTTCAGCAGTACTCATTCATTCTGGAAGTTCCAAATAATTTTCCAGTCAATTTCCTTTTATAGAAATTAATCATAGTTTATTTATATTATATTGTTTGTGGCCTGAGAAACCTAATAAGTTAAATATATTTCACACATTAATTTTTCATATGACTTTGTTAATGTAAATAATTTCAGAAATATCTTTTAAATAGCTTGTTGTTGTTGTTGTTCAGTTGTCAAGTTGTGTCTGACTCTGCAATGCCATGGATTGCAGCATACCAGGCTTCCCTGTCTCTCACCGTCTCCTGGAGTTTGCCCAAGTTTATGTCCATTGCATAGGGGATGCCATCCAACCATCTCATCCTCTTTTGCCCTCTTCTCCTTATGCCTTCAATTTTTCCCAACATCAGGGTCTTTTTCAATGAGTCAACTCTCCACATCAGATGGCCAAAGTGTTGGAGCTTCAACTTGAAGCATCAGCCCTTCCAATGAATATTTAGGTGATTTCTTTAGTATTGACTGATTTGATATCCTTGCTGTCCAGGGGACTCTCAAAAGTCTCCTCTATCACCACAGTTTGAAAGCCATCAATTCTTTGGCTATCTGCCTTCTTTATGGTCCAGTCTCACAATTGTATGTAACTACTGAGAAGACTCTAGTCACAACCTTGACTTATGGACCTTGACTTACAGCCTTGATTGTATGGACCTTTGTTGGCAAAGTGATGTCTTTGCTTTTTAACACACTGTCTAGGTTTGTCATAGCTTTCCTGCCAAGAAAAGCCTTCTTCCAATTTCATAGCTGCCGTCACCATCTGCCATGATTTTAGAGCCCAAGAAGAGGAAATCTGTCACTGCTTCCACCTTTTCCCCTTCTATTTGCCAAGTGATGAGGTCAGATGCCATGGTCTTAGTTTTTTTTTTTTTTTTTTAATATTGAAATTTAAGTTGGTTTTTTCACTCTCCTCTTTTACCCTCATCAAGAGGTTCTTTAGTTCCTCTTTGCTTTCTGCCATTAGAGTGAGATCTGCATATCTGCTATTGCTAAGTCACTTCAGTCGTGTCTGACTCTGTGTGACCCCATAGATGGCAGCCCACCAGGCTCCCCCATCCCCGGGATTCTCCAGGCAAGAACATTGGAGTGGGTTGCCATTTCCTTCTCCAACTGCATATCTGAGGTTGTTGATATTTCTCCCAGCAATCTTGATTCCAGCTTGTAACTCATCCAGCCCAGCATTTCTCATGATGTGCTGTGTGGATAAGTTAAATAAATAGGGTGACAACAAACAGCCTTGATATACTCCTTTCTCAACCCTGAACTAGTTAGTGGCTCCACACAAAGTTACAATTCTTGCTTTTTGACGAGTATGCAGATTTCTCAGGAGACAGGAAAGGTGGTCTGATATTCCCGTCTCTTTAAGAGTTTTCCACATTTTTATGATCCACACAGTCAAAGGCTTTAGCTTAATCAAGAAAACAGAGGTAGATATTTTTCTGGAATTCAATTGCTTTCTCTATGATCCAGCAAATGTTGGCAATTTGATCTCTGGTACCTCTGCCTTTTCTAAACCCAGCTTGGACAACTGGAAATTATCAGTTCATGTAATGCTGAAGCCTAGTCTGTAGGATTTTGAGCAGAATCTTACTAGCATGGGAAATGAGTACAGTCGTTCAATGGTTTGAACATTCTTTAGTATTACCCTTCTGGGGAACTGAGATGAGGATTGACCTTTTCCAGGTCTAGGCCACAGCTGGGTTTTCCAAATTTGCTGACATATTGAGTGGAGCATTTTGATAACATCATCTTTTAGGATTTTAAATAGCTCTGCTGGAATTCCATCACGTCTCTTAGTTTTACTGACAGCAGTGCTTCCTAAGGCCCACTTGATTTCACACTCAAGAATGTCTGGCTCTGGGTGAGTGACCACACCATCGTGGTTCAGTTCAGTTCAGTCGCTCAGTTGTGTCCAGCTCTGCAACCCCATGGACTGCAGCCTGCCAGGCCTCCCTGTCCAGCACCAACTCTTGAGTTTACCATCGTGGTTATCTGGGACATTAAGATAATTTTTGTTCAGTTATTCTATCTCTATTTCCATCTCTTCTTGATCTCTTCTGTTTCTATTAGGTGTTTACTATTTTGGTCCTTTATCATGCCCCTTTTTGGATGAAATTGTTAGGTATTTACAATAGGAAAAATGACTCAAAATGGCATTGGCTAAAAGACAAAGAGGGAAAAACCCGTGAAAATGGAACAAAAGAAAATCCACGGACCAGAGTGAGAACCTCAGGTGAAACAAATACACCCTCTTCCTGACTAGCCTGATTTGCATAGGGCAGGCTCAGTGTGGAGGAGATAAAACATATAAAAAGAGGAAGTCAAGATGTACTGATGCCTCTCATTTTGAGGTTGGCCCACCCTCATGTCTCACTTCACTTTGCTTCAGTGACTCAGTCAAGTCTGACTCTTTGTGACCCCGTGGACTGCAGCATGCCAGGCTTCCCTGTCTATCACTAACTCCTGGAACCTGCTCAAACTCATGTCCATTGAGTTGGTGATGCCATCCAACCATCATATCTCTGCCATTCCCTTCTCCTCCTGCCTTCAAACTTTCCCAGCATCAGGGTCTTTTCAAATGAGTCAGCCATTCACAACAGGTGGCCAGACTATGGAAATTTCAGGTTCAGCATCATCCTTCCAATGAATATTCAGGACTGATTTCCTTTAGGATTGATTGGTTGGATCACCTTGTAGTTCAAGGGACTCTTAAGAGTCTTGTCCAGCACCACAGTTCAAAAGCATCAATTCTTCACTGCTCAGCTTTCATTATGGTCCAACTCTCACATCCATACATGACTACTGGAAAACCATAGCTTTGACTAGATGGACCATTTTCGGTAATGTGTCTGCTTTTTAATATGCTGTCTAGGTTGGTCATAGTTTTTCTTCCAAGGAGCAAGTGTCTTTTAATTTCATGCCCACAGTCACCATCTGCAAGGATTTTGGAGCCCAAGAAAATAAAGTCTGTCACTGTTTCCATTGTTTCCCCATCTATTTGCTATGAAGTGATGAGATCAGATGTCATGATATTAGTTTTCTGAATGTTGAGTTTTAAGCCAGCTTTTTTACTCTCCTCTTTAACTTTCATCAAGAAGCTACTCAGTTCCTCTTCACTTTCTGCCATAAGGGTGGTGTCATCTGCATATCTAAGGTTATTTTTATTTCTCCCAGCAATCTTGATTCCAACTTTTGCTTCATCCAGCCTGGCCTTTTGCATGATGTACTCTTCATAGAAGTTAAATAAGCAGAGTGACAATATACAGCCTTCACATACTCCTTTCCCAGTTTTGAACCAGTCCATTGTTCCATGTCCGATTTTAACTGTTGCTTCTTAACCTGCATACTGGTTTCTCAGGAGGCAGGTAAGATAGTATGGTATTCCCATCTCTTTAAGAATTTTCCACAGTTTGTTGTGATCCACACAGTGAAAGGCTTTGGCCTAGTCAATAAAGCAGAAGTAGATGTTTTTCTGGAACTCCTTCAAGGGTATACTATCCTTTGCTGAATAAGACTCTGAGCTGTAACTGAGCTGTAACACTGGTTTGCCATTTCACATCTTTGCTGCAGCGAGACAGAACTGAGGAATTTACACACTCTGCTGACATACTGTTCCTTTGATATTCCCAATTTTTCTTGAAGAGATCTCTAGTCTTTTCCTTTTGGTTATTTTCCTCTATTTATTTGCATTTTTCAATAAGAAAGCCTTCTTGTCTCCCCTTGCTATTCTCTGGAACTCTGCGTTTAGTTGGGTATACCTTTCCCTTTCTCTCTTGCTTTTTACTTCTCTTCTTTCTTCAGCTATTTATAAAGCCTCCTCACATAACCACTTTGCCATCTTTCTTTTCTTTGTCTTTGGGATGGTTTATACCAATAAATTGTCCAATATGCTACTCAGCTGTTCCCCAGTAGCATATTGGATACCTTCCAACCTGGGGAACTCATCTTTTTATATCTTTTTTTCCTTTTTATATAGTTTATGGGGTTCTCACAGCAAGTATACTTGGGTTGCTTGCCATTCTCTCCTCCATTGGATCATATTTTGTCAGAAATATCCACTATGACATGTCTATCTTGGGTGGCCCTGCATGGCATGTCTCATAGCTACATTAAGTTACACAAGTCCCTTCAACACAAGGCGTGTTCCATGAAGGGGAAACATCCCCTTACATATGCACAAATTAGTGCTTGTTTTAAAAGAAAAATTATTATCCTTTAAAACTACTTATTTATTATTGCTAATAGATTATTATCCTCAAACCATATTTATCTTATTATTGTGATGTTATGGAACACAAATTCGTGTGTCTGATGCACAGACAAGCCAAACAAACTAAAATGCTGGAGTTTGGAATACAAAAGGTTTAAATTATTTCTGGGCCAAACAAGGAGAATGGGTTGCTTATGCTGAGAAACCCTGAACTTCCTGATGGTTTTCAGGATGTTTTCTTAGGAAAAATTTATGGTTATGGCTGTAGCATGTGTGACTTTCTTCTGATTGTTGCTGGTGAAGTAAAAGGACAGTGCTCCAGGAACCTTGTACTCAGCCTAAAGTTTCCATCCTCCATGTGGGGGGCAGGGGAGTTATTAGTTCCTTCAGTTCAGTTCAGTTCAGATCAGTCACTCAGTCATGTCTGACTCTTTGAGATCCCATGGACTGCAGCATGCCAGGCCACCATGTCCATCACCAATTCCTGGAGTTTAAACAAACTCATGTCCATTGAGTTAGTGATGCCATCCAAACATCTCATCCTCGGTTGTCCCTTTCTCTTCCCACCTTCAATCTTTCCAAGAATCAGGGTCTTTTCAAATGAGTCAGGTTTTCACATCAAGTGGCCAAAGTATTGGAGTTTCAGCTTCAACCTCTTTGGGATGAACGGGTTGGATTCTTTGCAGTCCGAAGAACTCTCAAGAGTCTTCTCCAACACCACAGTTCAAAAACATCAATTCTTTGGTGCTCAGCTTTCTTTATAGTCCAACTCACACTTCCATACATGACTACTATTGACTAGACAGAACTTTGTTGGCAAAGTAATGTCTCTGATTTTTAATATGCTGTCTAGGTTGGTGATAACTTTCCTTCCAAGGAGCAGACGTCTTTTAATTTCATGGCTGCAGTCACCATCTGCAGTGATTTTGGAGCCCAAGAAAATAAAAAGTCTGTCACTGTTTCCATTGTTTCCCCATGTATTTACCATGAAGTGATGGGACTGGGTGCCATGATCTTCGTTTTCTCAATGTTGAGCTTTAAGCCAACTTTTTCACTCTCCTCTTTCACTTTCATCAAGAGGCTTTTTAGTTCTTTGCTTTCTGCCATAAGAGTGGTGTTATCTGCATATTTGAGGTTATTGATATTTCCCCCGGCAATTTTGATTCCAGCTTGTGCTTCTTCCAGCCCAGTGTTTCTCATGATGTATTATGCATAGAAGTTAAATAAGCAGGGTGACAATATATAGCTTTGACATACTCCTTTTCCTATTTGCAATCAGTCTGTTGTTCCATGTCCAGTTCCAACTGTTGCTTCCTGACCTGCATATAGATTTCTTAAGAAGCAGAGCAGGTGGTCTGTTAATCCCATCTCTTTCAGAATCTTCCATTTTATTGTGATCCACACAGTAAAAACTTTGGTATGGTCAATAAAACAGAAGTAGATGTTTTCCTGGAACTCTCTTGCTTTTTTAATGATCCAGTGGATATTGGCAATTTGGTGTCTGGTTTCTGCCTTTTCTAAAACCAACTTGACTACCAATGGTATTTTTCACAGAACTAGAACAAATAATTTCACAATTTGTAGGGAAATGCAAAAAAACCTCAAATAGCCAAAGCAATCTTGAGAAAGAAGAATGTAACTGGAGGAATCAACCTGCCTGACTTCAGACTATACTACAAAGCTACAGTCATCAAGACAGTGTGGTACTATCACAAAGACGGAAATATAGAACAATGGAACAAAGTAGAAAGCCCAGAGATAAATCCATTTACCGATGGACACCTTATTTTTGACAAAGGAGGCAAGACTATACACTGGAGAGAAGACAATCTCTTTAACAAGTGGTTTTGGGAAAACTGGTCAACTTCCTGTAAAAGAATGAAACTAGAACATTTTCTAACACCATACAGAAAAATGAACTCAAAATAGATTAAAGATCTAAATGTAAGACCAGAAACTATAAGACTCCTAGAGGAAAACATAGGCAAAACATAAATTACAGCAGGATCCTCTCTGACATAAATCACAGCAGGATCCTCTATGACCCACCTCCCAGAGTAATGGAAATAAAAGCAAAAATAAACAAATGGGACCTAATTAAACTTAAAACCTTTTGCACAATGAAGGATACTATAAGCAAGGTGAAAAGACAGCCTTCAGTTTGGGAGAAATTAATAACAAATGAAGCAACTGACAAAGAATTAATCTCAAAAATATACAAGCAGCTCATGCAGCTCAATCTAGAAAAATAAATGACCCAATAAAAAAATGGGCCAAAGAACTAAACAGACATTTCTCCAAAGAAGACTAACACATGAAAAGATGTTCAACATCACTCATTATCAGAGAAATGCAAATCAAAACCACAATAAGCTACCATCTCACGCTGATCAGAATGGCTGCTATCAAAAAGTCTACAAACAATAAATGCTGGAGAGGGTGTGGAGAAAAGGGACCCTCTGACATTGTTGGTAGGAATGCAAACTAGTACAACCACCCTGTAAAACAGTGTGGAAATTTCTTAAGAAACTGGAAATAGAACTGTCATATGAACCAGCAATCCCACTGGGCATACAGTCCAAGGAAACCAGAATTGAAAGAGACACGTGTATCTCAATGTTCATCACAGTGCTGTTTACAATAGCTAGGACATGGAAGCAACCTAGATGTCCATTGATAGACGAATGGATAAGAAAGCTGTGATACATATACACAATGGAATATTACTCAGTTATTAAAAGGAATGCATTTGAATCAGTTCTAACGAGGTGGATGAAACAGGAGCCTATTATACAGAGTGAAGTAAGTCAGAAAGAAAAACAACAAATACATTATATTAATGCATAGATATGGAATTTAGAAAGATGGTAATGATGACCCTATGTGTGAGACAGCAAAAGAGATACAGATAAAAAGAACAGAGTTTTGGACTCTGTGGGAGAAGGTGAGGGTGAGATGATTTGAGAGAATAGAATTGAAAGATGTATATTACTATATGTGAAATAGATCATCAGTCCAGGTCCAATGCATGAGACAGGATGCTCAGGGCCAGTGCACTGGGATGACTCTGAGGAATGGGATGGGAGGGAGGTGGGAAGGGGTTCTGGATGTGGAACACATGGTCATCCATGGCTGATTCATGTCAACGTATGGCAAAAATCACTACAATATTGTAAAGTAATTAGCCTCCAATTAAAATAAATTAATTAATTTTTAAAAAGAAATAAACATGCAAGAAATAACAAAAATTAATAAAACCAGCTTGAACATCTGGAAGTTCACAGTTCACATACTGTTGAAGCCTGGCTTGGCAAATTTTGAGCATTATTTTACTAGCGTGTGAGATGAGTACAATTGTGTGATAGTTTGCGTATTCGTTGGCATTGCCTTTCTTTAGGATTGGAATGAAAGTTGACCTTTTCCAGTCCTGTGGCCACTGCTGAGTTTTCCAAATTTTCTGGCATATTGAATGCAATACTTTCACAGCATCATCTTTTAGGATTTGAAATAGCTCAACTGGAATTCCATCATCTCCACTAGCTTTGTTCATAGTGATGCTTCCTAAGGTGCACTTGACTTCACATTCCAGGATGTCTGGCTCTAGGTGAGTGATCACACCATTGTGATTATCTGGTTAGTAAAGTTTTTTTTTTTTTTTTTTTTTGTACAGTTCTTCTGTGTATTCTTGCCACCTCTTCTTAATATCTTCTACTTCTGTTAGGTCTATCCCATTTCTGTCCTTTATTATGCCCATCTTTGCATGAAATGTTCCCTTGTTATCTCTAATTTTCTTGAAGAGATCTCTAGTCTTTCCCATCCTATTGTTTTACTCTATTTCTTTGCATTGATAACTGAGGAAGGCTTTCTTATCTCTCCTCACTATTCTTTGGAACTCTGCATTCAAATGAGTATATCTTTCCTTTTCTCCTTTGCTTTTCACTTCTCTTCTTTCATGACTATTTGTAAGGCCTCCTGAGACAGCCATTTTGCCTTTTTGCATTTCTTTTTCTTGGGGATGGTCTTGATCCCTGTCTCCTGGACAATGTCATGAGCATACATCCATCATTCATCAGGCACTCTCTCTATCAGATCTAGTCCCTTAAATCTATTTTCCACTTCCACTCTATAATCATAAGGGATTTGATTTAGGTCCTACCTGCATGATCTAGTGGTTTTCCCTACTTTCTTCAATTTGAGTCTGAATTTGGCAATAAGGAGTTCATGATCTAAGCCACAGTCAGGTCCTGGTCTTGTTTTTGCTGACTGTGTAGAGCTTCTCCATCTTTGGCTGCAAAGAATCTAATCAACTGATTTTGGTGTTGACCACCTGGTGATGTCCACGTGTAGAGCCTTCTCTTGTGTTGTTGGAAGAGGGTGTTTGCTATGACCAGTGTGTTCTCTTGGCAAAACTCTGTTAGCCTTTGCCCTGCTTCATTCTGTACTCCAAGGCAAAATTTGCCTGTTATTCCAGGTGTTTCTTGACTTCCCACTTTTGCATTCCAGTCCCTATAATGAAAAGGACATCTTTGGGGGGTGTTAGTTCTAGAAGGTCTTGTAGGTCTTCATAGAACGATTCAACTTCAGCTTCTTCAGCATTACTTGTTGGAGCATAGACTTGGATTGCTGTGATATTTAATGGATTGCCTTGGAAAAGAACAGAGATCATTCTGTTGTTTTTGAGAATGCATCCAAGTACTGCATTTGGGACTCTTGTTGACTCTGTTCTTTCAGGGAAACTCAATGCGATTGTTATGTATATTCCTTGGGACTCTGTCCCAAAGTAGCACTTCTGTTTCTTGACTGCTCCTCCTTTTTTTTTCTGCATTTCCTCTTTTCACTGTTTAGTAGCCGTTTGAATCTGCACAGTTCCCCAGTTCCTTTGGAACTCCAGGAAGGTCAGGAAAACTGATTGAAGCCTATTTTCTATAAATAAGAAGCAGAGATGTATTTGAACCAGAGAGGACCCCATTGAGTCTGCTCCGTTTCAGTGATGTGTGTGTGTGTGTGTGTGTGTGTATGTGTGTTTTACATCTAAACTCATTTTCTTCTTGTTTTACTTGCAAAGCCTCAACATGGCCTTCATTTCAATTGGAAGAAAGCTGATGGTCCATCCAATCCCCCCACCCCCTATTTAACAAGGAAATATATAGGTTTTGAAATCTCAGGTCTCACAATTAGTAATTGTCATTGACTCCTAGGCTCAAAAACCATGGTATTTCCATTTACCCACCTTGGTAAGGTTAAACATGTTTGGACAAAGAATTGTCTCTCTGGCTTCACTTTTTTTCTTGACAAAGGAAGCAAAATTGAACACACAAGTGAATTTTCAATTCAGTTCAATAGTGTAGCATTATGTTGGAACACAGTTATTTAATGCTAGTTCATTCATAGGAAAAAGACAAATCTTTCTCTGAAAATTTTTCCTTAAAAGAATAGCTTATATAAAAAGATCAATGAATATTTTTCATGTGAATAAGTTGCAGTTTCTGCTCCAAGTGGAGGAAATGGGTTGATTTTATTTAATAGAAATGGAAATTCCAAGAAGAGGAACAAAAAAAGTCTTTTAATCCTAATTTAATCATCTTTCTGAATAGAATAAGAAATCATTATGACTGAATGATAAAAAGTTCTACCTCCAATATCAAATCAGTCCTTTTTCCTGTAAAATGATAAAAGGGTTAATATTCACCATGTAGATTCCATTCAGTGGAAATTTTAAAAACAAAACTTTTTTCATCACTCATTTTTTCACTCTTTTATTATTATTGCTGCCTTATTACTTCATTGTGGAAGGCACTGTTTGGCACCATGGATACTGCTCGTAGATAACCCTAGACTGTACTAATGAACAGATAAGGAAACTACTTGCATAATGAGGTGAGGTTAAAGACAGTAAGATTCATATCACTACTTTCAACCTTCACAGTCTTCAAGGAACCCAACTGCAAGATACTTTTTCTGTACCTAGGGAGTAGAAGACTTAAATAAAGTCAATTAGGTTATAATGATGATTACTCAGATGACTGGCTTCAGCAGTACATGAACCGAGAACTTCCAGATTTTCAAGCTGGGTTTAAAAAAGGCAGAGGAATTAGAGATCAAAATGCCAACATTCATTGGATCATTGAAAAAGCAACAGAGTTCCAGAAAAATATCTACTTCTGATTTATTGACTATGCCAAAGCCTTTGACTGTGTGGATCACAATATACTTTGGAAAATTCTTAAAGAGATGGGAATACCAGACCATGTAACCTGCCTCTTGAGAAATCTGTATGCAGGTCAGGGAACAACAGTTAGAATTGAACATGGAACAACAGACTGGTTCCAAATAGGAAAAGGAGTACGTCAAGGCTGTATATTGTCACCCTGCTTATTTAACTTCTATGCAGAATACATCATGAGAAATGCTGGGCTGGATGAAACACAAGCTGGAATCAAGATTGCTGGGAGAAATATCAATAACCTCAGATATGCAGATGACACCACTCTTATGGCAGAAAGTGAAGAAGAACTAAAGAGCCTCTTGATGAAAGTGAAAGAGGAGAGTGAAAAAGCTGACTTAAAGCTCAACATTCAGAAAACAAAGATCATGGCATCAGGTCCCGTTACTTTATGCCAAATAGATGGGGAAACAATGGAAACAGAGACAGACTTTATTTTGGGGGGCTCCAAAATCACTGCAGATGGTGATTGCAGCCATGATATTAAAAGATGCTCTCTCCTTGGAAGAAAATCTATGACCAACCTAGACAGCATGTTAAAAAGCAGAGACATTATTTTGCCAACAAAGGCCCGTCTAGTCAAGGCTATGGTTTTTCCTGTAGTCATGTACGGATGTGAGAGCTGGACTATAAAGAAAGCTGAGCACCGAAGAGTTGATGCTTTTGAACTGTGGTGTTGGAGAAGACTCTTGAGAGTCCCTTGGACTGCAAGAGATCAAACCAGTGAATCCTAAAGGAAGTCAGTCCTGAATATTCATTGGCAGGACTGATGATGAAGCTGAAACTCCAATATTTTGGCCGCCTGATGTGGAAAACTGACTCATTTGAAAAAAAAAAACAAAACCTGATGCTGGGAAAGATTGAAGGCAGGAGGCCAAGGGGACAACAGAGGATGAGATGGCTGGATGGCATCACCAACCTGATGGACATGAGTCTGAGCAAGCTCCAGAAGTTAGTGATGGACATGGAAGCCTGGTGTGCCACAGCCATAGGGTCATAAAGAGTTAGACATGACTGAATAAATAAGCTGAACTGAACTGAAGCATTATTTTTAATTTCTGATACAGAAGCCTATCCTTAAATGTATATATTCAGTGTTGCCATTATGTGTGATAAAGTATGGTCATCTTCAGCCAGGATTTGTGAGTATCAAAAAAACAAAAAATAAAAACTGTCACCTAGTAGGTCTGGACACCAGTTTCTCTCTGATAAACTTGTATTTATATATGACACCAACATCTGCCTTCTAAGAAAACAATTGAAAAAACTCAGAAAAAAAAATCTGCCTTGTGGTTTATTAAAGATAAAAAAAAATCTCTCCATGCCTATAATGATCTATGAAGATGACTAGAGAAAAAACAAAATCAAAGACATCCCATTGCCTTGTTTATATCACCTTCATGAAATAGAAAGATGTTCAAATTGGAAACAGTAGAACAAATATTATCTCTAACATAAGGATACCTAAAAATGAATAATTCAATAATTCACTTGAAACCTGTAATTTATCTTGCCAAATAACAGAATGTTTTTTCTATAAATTTCCTTAAATACTCTGAATCTGTTAAGTTACATTTCAGATCCTGACCCAGAATTTATCTGAATATTTGCTATCACCCAGTGAAATGGTCACAGGAGACATTTCTGCATTGAATAAAAACGTGATTTCTGAAATTTCCTTCTACTTCTAAAATTTCACATTTGTTGAAATTATCCTACTATTAGCATCCTCATACATAGAAAATATCTTCGCATGAGGGTGCAGTGGCAAGAGATTCACATTTGCAGCAAACGTGAGCTTTGTGCATCAAAATTACTACCAGTAATTGAAATGAAGAGTTGATTTTTTAAACATAATTTTATTTATTTATTTATTGGCTGTGCTGGGTCTTCATTGCTACGTGGGCTTTTCTCTAGTTGTGGGGAGCTGGGGTACTCTCTAGTTGCGGTATGTGGCTTTCTCATTGAGGTGGCTTTTCTTGTTGTTGAGCACAGACTCTAGGGTGTGAGGGCTTCAGTAGTTATGGCATGAGGGCTCAGTAGCTGTGGTTCCTGGGCTCTAGGGCAGAGGCTCAGTAGTCATGATGCATGAACTTAGTTGTTCTGTGGCATATGGGTTCCTCCTAGATCAGGGATTGAAACTTCATCTCCTTCACTGGCAGGTAGATTTTTTTTTTACACTGAGCCACCAGGAAAGTCCCTGATGTGTTCTTTATCAAAATGATAATTTAAAAAATTTTTTTTCTATTAGTATTTTAGCTGTTATATTCTTTATCACATGAGAAATTTATTTTTTCTGTTTTAAAGGAGACAATTACCTATTCACGAAAGTCACTCAGAAATAACTTTCTCTCATCCTCTTCCATCCTCCCTTTCTCTCTCTTTCTCCTTCTCATACACACACACACACAAACACACAATGAGATTTTTAAACTGAAAGGTAATGTTTCAGTCATTCCATAGTTATATTATTTTAATTTTATTACATGAACTTGCAAATATTTGGTGGGTGAACAAAATTTTCCCCTCTGATTTGGGTTTAGACAAAGGAATATTGGAGGAAATTATTGACAGTTTTATTTTCTGGCACTGGCAGTTTTATTTTTATATAGAAAAAAATAAGATGGAATCAAAGTATTGGAAAACATTTTAATTAGTTTAAATGTATAGAAATAATCATAAAAGATAACATTAACTCATCTTGCTCTAGATAATGAGATGAAATTAAGAATAATAAAATTAAGCCTAATGATGGAGAAAATATGTTCCTATGCCCTTAGAAATAAAGCCTTAATTAGCTGGAATTTTGGAGAATGAAGTGTTCTGGTAATTTAATTTTCTGAATAATGGAAGGTAAACAGAAAATCCTTTAATATTATGCCCATTTTGTTGCAGAGTTCCTAAAATGAATAAGTATTATCTCTTCCCTTAGTAAGTATAAATTACTGAAAATAATTAAATTTTATGATTCCTGAAGGTCATTTCAGAAAATTATCTCTCCTTTCTCTAAACTCATTTTATTAGAAGCTTTTACACGGCATTTATCATAGTTTGTCCTGTGATGCATGTAGTATTTCTTCTGCCAGTCTATAAATGCCTTGAGGCTAGAAACATGTTTTTTCTTCATTTAGCCCCATGATAGATAATACAATATCTCATATGTAATACATGCTCAAGATATATTGAATTGGATAGTTATGAATCTCAATTAAGACTTTGAGATATTGTAAATTCAGAAATTACCTCTTGCTTATAAGAACATACCAGAAATAATCACAGTTAATTACAGACTCTGATCTGATTCTGTATCTACTTCATTAAGTCATGGCCAAACAATAAGTTCTGAGACAATTAAAAATATATATCCATAGGTAATGTTCAGGAGCCTAAAAAATATTGTCTGTTAATCTGCCATCAGATACTTTGTAAAAAGAAAACAAAAAAGCTTTTAAATTTGTCAGTTTATTTATTTTACACAAAAAATACCTGATTCAAATATGAATTAGGAACTTAAACATAATGAAGAAACAATTCCACCATCTAAACTGCTATAAAATAATGGTATATAAACTTCTAGGTTATTAAGATATGTGTCTCTTTGTATTTATATCTATCTATTATTATTTACAAAATAAATTTTAATTCAAAATATTTATTTTTAAAATATTTACAAGAATAATTCTATATGATAATTTTAAATGATTATATATAAACATATTGCAACCTATAGATAGACAATGTATTATTTAACCAGTCTTATTTTTATATATTTTGTTTTGAATTTTCATTTTTATAAATATTTCTTATATGTAAATGAGTACATCAGTCATTCTGCCCAGAGTAAAATTCTTATAACTGGAATGGCTAGTCAAAGGGTATGCAGCTATTTAAGATTTTATATAAATATTGTCCTCCTAAAAAGATACAGTAGTAATTTCATCAATAAAATATGAGTATATGTTTTCCAAAACCACTGATCAAATTGAGTAGTATCCTATTTAATCAATTAATGCTAGGAAGTAATTCACTGCTCTATGTGTCCCTTTTGATTATTAATTTATTTATACCTTTCATTTTCATCATATCTGATTTCTATTTCATCTCAGTAAATGTTGTTTTCCAAGTTTTCTATTAGTATGTTTGTCTTATATGCTTATATATAAAGCTTGTTTTTATCTCTTTTGTGTGTTACTTTTGTCTCCATTTGAAGTATGAAAGTGAGGTCGCTCAGTCGTGTCCGACTCTTTGAGACCCCATGGTCTGTAGCCTACCAGGCTCCTCCGTCCATGGGTTCTGCAGGCAAGAATACTGGAGTGGGTTGCCATTTCCTTCTGTATCTAAAATTCAGTTTCCAACTGTGGGCAATCACCAACAATTAGGGCAGATATCTAAAAATCATCATTTTTTAGTGAGTACCATAATATGGAAAATGGTTAGGAATCACCTTGACTAAAAACTATGACCAGAAGCATGTATAAATTAATTTACAGTCACAAAACTCAGAAATGATGTTTTCAAACCTCAGCAAAGTTATCCATTGTCTAGAATGGAGCTCCCATGCAAGGTCACATTTGGACCTTTGAATAAAGTTATGCAATAGTTATAAAAATACATCAAGTATCAGGCTTACATAACTTGTTTAATGCAGGCTGTATAATAAGGATTTTTCAAAAGAATTTCCAGGGTAAAATTTTCTTTTGAGCTATGAGATGAGAAAATGCTGGCTCTTAATGTAGAATAATATTGTTTATCTCTTACAGTTGAACTCTACATCAAAAGTTTTTCCTTCCACAACTCCTTTTAGTTCAGCATGATTGGCCTCAATTGCCGCTCATTCTTTAGTATATGGAGTAGTCAATCAGGCAGCTCTGAAATGTGCTAAAATGAAGCCCTTGAAGTTGAATTTGTGGCTTTGAGAGACAGGATACTTTTCATCTGTATTCCACTTTTTATCATTGTCCTTAAAGTGTCTTAGAAAGAAAAGAAGACATTAAGACATATGGAGTATGAAATGCTAATCAGGTAAGATGGTAAATGCCATTCAAAGGGAGAGATGATACCTACATAATGGATGATGATTGCAAATGTTTGACAGTTGTGCCAACATGCCAGTGCTTTTGGCAGAGAATATTCTGAGGGAAGCCTGTGTACTGGTTTGCTCATAATAATTCCAAGCATTCAAAGAATGATCACATAAATTTAAACCTAAGCATGATTTGCAAAGGCACACATGAATATACACACATATTCATAAACAGATGTAAATTATATATGTTCATCATTCTTAATATCAGTGTAGAGGTATACATATTAGTATATTGCTGAATAAAATGCTACTGTACTACTTCTAAATAATGCCTTTAAAAAATATTACAATAGGTCAGGCAGACCATCTATTCACCTTGACTTCCATAATTAAACATTATGTTTTCATCTACATAACTGATAAGTAGAATATATGACTTTCTTTCATTGAAACCATTAAGGTGCTATAGTTATACTTTTGTTTATATGAAAAAATAACTTCATAATATATTTTTAAAGTAAAAAAAACTCATAACGTATCAAAGGTATGTGTATATGTTACCACATATAACTTACACATATTTTGTGTATATACATATTTATATGAATGTTTATATCTGTATACACTTTAAAAGTGTTAATATCTAGATGTTGTAGGCACTTAAATGACTAAAGTAGGGCCATCAGATTATTGGTGGCTTTCTTCCTATTTTCTACCTTCCTCTACTTCCTGAGTTTTGGTAGTAAAGATATTAATTTTATAATCAGAAAATGTAATTAAGATATTTCCCCTTTATTAAGAAAAAATGCTGTCTTTCTATAAAATATCATTTGTATTATTTGGATTCAGCTTACCTTAAAAACAAGACTAAAGTAGTCAGAATTAATAAAATAGGTATAATGCAATAAAAATGTAGTCCACCCTTTGGGACACATACTACTTGAAATATTCATCTATGGGTCATCTTGACCATTTACTACCCAAGATCATCAAGGTCAATTCCTACATTACAGCAGTTCACCAGAAAGCAAGGCAACTTAACCATTCAATTTTGCCCTGCACAGCACACTTTATTTTTATATTTACAAAATTTCAATTTAATATATCCATTAAAGCTGAGATCTCACAGGGCACTTGAATTGGGTCTATAGTGTATCACTTGTTCAGCTGCTCAGTTGTGTCTGACTACTTGTGACCGTGTGGACTGTAAGCACACCAGGATTTCCTGTCCATCACAGCCTCCTGAGGTTTTTTTCAAGCTCATGTCCATTGAGTTGGTGATGCCATCCAAAAATCTCTACCTCTGTCATCCCCTTCTCCTGCCTTCAATCTTTCCCAGCATCAGGATCTTTTCCAAAGAGTCAGCTCTGCTCTTCACATCAGGTGGCCAAAGTATTGGAACTTCAGCCTCAGCATCACTCCTTTCAATGAATAGTCAGAGTTGATTTCCTTTAGGATTGACTGACTGGTCTGATCTCCTTACAGTCTAAGGGACTCTCTAGAGTCTTCTCCAACACCATAGTTCAAAAGCATAATTTCTTTGGCTCTTGACCTTATTTATGGTTCAACTCTTACATCCATACATGACTACTGGAAAAACCATGCCTTTGACCATATGGACCTTTGTTGGCAAAATAATGTCTCTGCTTTTTAATATGCTGTCTAGGTTGGTCATAGCTTTTCTTCCAAGGAGCAAGTGTCTTTTAATTTCATTGCTGCAGTCATCATCTGCAGTGATTTTAGAGCCCAAGAAAGTAAAGTCAATCACAGTTTCCATTGTTTCCACATCTAGATGCCATGATCTTGGTTTTTTGAATGTTGAATTTTAAGCCAGCTTTTTCAGTCTACTCTTTCACCTTCATCAAGAGGCTCTTTAGTTCCTCTTTGCTTTCTGCCATAAGGGTGGTGTCATCTGCATATCTGAGATTATTATTTATTGCAGAAATCTTGATTCCAGCTTGAGCTTCATCCAGCATTTTGCATGATGTACTCTGCATATAAGTTAAATAAGCAGGGTGACAATATACAGTTTTTGTCATATCACTTTCCCAGTTTTGAACCAGTCTGTTCTTGACCTATATACAGATTTCTCAAGAGGCAGGTAGCTGGTCTGGTATTCTCATCTCTTTAAGAATTTTCCACAGATTGTTGTGATTCACACAATCAAAGGCTTTAGTGTAGTCAGTGAAGTAGAAGTAGATGTTTTTCTGGAACTCTCTTGCTTTTTCTATGATCCAACAGATGTTGGCAGTTTGATCTCTGATTCCACTGCCTTTTCTAAATCCAGCTTGAACATCTGGAATTCTTGGTTCATGTACTGTTGAAGCCTGACTTGGAGAATTTTGAGCATTACTCTGCTAGCCTGTAAAATCAATGCAATTGTGTGGTAGTTTGAACATTCTTTGATATTGCCCTTCTTTGGGATTGGAATGAAAACTGATCTTTTCCAGTTCTGTGGTCACTGCTGAGTTTTCCAAATTTGCTGGCATATTGAGTGCAGCATTTTAACAGCATCATCTTTTAGAATTTAAAATAACTCAGCTAAAATTCCATCACATTCCCTAGCTTTGTTTGTAGTGATGCTTCCTAAGGCCCACTTTACCTTCCACTCCAAGATGTCTGGCTCTAGGTGAGTGTCTTCTGTGTATTCTAGCCACCCTTTCTTAATATCTTCTGCTTCTGTTAGGTCCATACCATTTCTGTTCTTTATTGTACCCATCTTTGCATGAAATGTTCTCTTGGTACCTCTAATTTTCTTGAAGAGATCTCTAATCTTTCCCCTTCTATTGTTTCCCTCTACTTCTTTACATTGTTCACTGAGGAAGACTTTCTTATCTCTCCTTGCTATTCTTTGAATTCTTCATTCAGTTGGATATATATTTCCTTTTCTCCTTTGCCTTTCACTTCTCTTCTTTTCTCAGCTATTTGTTAAAACCTCCTCAGAAAACCATTTTACCTTTTCTAGTTTCTTTTTCTTGGGGATGATTTTGATCCCCACCTCCTGTACAATGTTACAAACCTCCATCCATAGTTCTTCAGGAACTCTGTCTATCAGATCTAATCCCTTGAATCTATTTGTCACTTCCACTGTATAATCATAAAGGATTTGATTTATGTCATACCTAAATAGCCTAGTGGTTTTCCCTACTTTCTTAAATTTGTCTGAAATTTATAATAAGGAGTTAATGATCTGAGCCACAGTCAGCACCAGGTCTTGTTTTTGCTGACTGTACAGAGCTTCTCCATCTTCTGTTGCAAAGACTACAATTAATCTGATTTTAGTATTGACCATCTGGTGATGTCCATGTGTAGAGTCATCTCTTGTGTTGTTTGAAGAGGGTGTTTGCTATGACCAGTGCATTCTCTTGGCAAAACTCAGTTAGTTTTTGCCCTGCTTCATTTTGTATTCCAAGGCCAAACTTGGAGTACTCCAAGCATTTCCCTTACAAAACATTATGTCTGTGTTTTTTCCGCAATGACCAGTATGCGTAATAGTCACCAGTATTACAAATACAGTTCTTTTTCAATTTACTAGTACAAATTTTGCCATTATGTTGGCTTTATGTCTTTTCTTGGAGGCTCCATTACAAACTCTTGCCAAAACTCTCAAATTATTTGTGATATAGACAGATAGTGATGGATTGATATATAGACATGCACACACAGAATGAAGATAGTACAATATATTTAGTTTCCCTCATGTTCTTAGAAACTAAAAATCTCAAGTATTAATTTTTTTAATAAGTAGGATTAACATGGAATTCATGGTATAATTTCTTCCTATCTCCCTTATCTTTTATATAACATAAATACTTTTTAAAAGTCTTATGTTTAAAGTATTAAATGCTTCCTATTGACAAACCTAAAATACATATAAACTGGCAAAAATTAAAAATTATTTATAATTTCACCATTTGGGGACTCTATCTAATGTTAGTCCAAATATATATATATATATGCATATATGTATATGAACATATATATGTAGCTTTCATAAAGCTTCTACATGCTATATATATTGCCTAATAACTTGATTTTTAAATTTAATATATCAAATATTTTCCATTAATTTGTATTTCATAATTGATAATTTGTACATATTTTGAAGCATTTAAACTATTTTAATTTTTTCTCTTACTGGTGGTGATAAATATCATATATATATATCTTTGTGCAAAATTCAGCAATTAGATTTCCAGCAATCAGAATAGCAGAGCAACTCTGCTTCTTCATTTTAGGCATGTATTATATTTAATCTTTTAAAATAAGCCTGTAGCTTTAGAAGATCAAAGAAATTAGAATTCATCTTGTGAGTCGGGTTCCTAGCAAATTTTAACAGCTCTGTGGTCACTCACTGGCCACAGATGAATGGAAGCTAAGTTTCTTCATTTTCAGGTATGAACATTGCCTTAGAATACAACATAGGTGCAGTATATCCCAGCTCCAAGAATCTATGCCTTTTTCACTATGGGAAAAAACACACACAAAAATAAATCGGTATTTCTGAGAGCAGAAGAACAGGGCTAAGCCCTTTCACCCACACCCACAAGGGAATCCTTGATTGGGATCCCTCATTACATCCCATGGATCTACCATCTACTGGTCCTGGCCATCAGATGCCACAGGACTTCATATATTTATCTGTGGTTTCTTTCACTTTAGAATTTTTGAAGAATTAAAGTATAATAGATTATTTTAGTTGGTGTGTTTTTTCCATGGAGGAAGCTTTCGATAGGCTATGCATATTGTTACTGGGAATGTATAACAGACTTTTCCAAAGGCTTTATTTTGCTAAGACTTGCAATTTTTTTTTTCCCTCTTGAAGTCTTCTGTCATCTACTTTAATCTGGAACAATTCCTCACTAAACCAGCTGCATAGTATCAACCTGAGATTTTTTTATTTTTATTTTATTTATTTATTTATTTATTATTATTTTTTAATATTTTATTTTTCCTTTATTTTACTTTACAATACTGTATTGGTTTTGCTATACATTGACATGAATCCACCATGGGTGTATACAAGCTCCCAATCCTGAATCCCCTTCTCACCTCCCACTCCATATCATCTCTCTGGATCATCTCCATGCACCAGCCCCAAGCATCCTGTATCCTGTATCAAACATAGGCTGGCACTTCATTTCTTACATGATAGTATACATGTTTCAAACCCATTCTCCCAAATCATCTCACCCTCTCCCTCTCCCTCAGAGTCCATAAGTCCGTTCTATACATTTGTGTCTCTTTTGCTGTCTTGCATAAAGGGTCATCATTACCATCTTTCTAAATTCCGTATATATGTGTCAGTATACTGTACTGCTGTTTTTCTTTCTGGATTACTTCACTTTGTATAATCGGCTCCAGTTTCATCCATCTCATTAGAACTGATTCAAATGTATTCTTTTTAATGGCTGAGTAATACTCCATTGTGTATATATGTACCACAGCTTTCTTATCCATTCATCTGCTGATGGACATTTAGGTTGTTTCCATGTCCTGGCTATTATAAACAGTGCTGCGATGAACATTGGGATACATGTGTCTCTTTCAATTCTGGTTTCCTTGGTGTGTATGCCCAGCAGTGGGATTGCTGGGTCATAAGGCAGCTCTATTTGCAATTTTTTAAGGAATCTCCACACTGTTTTCCATAGTTGCTGTACTAGTTTGCATTCCCACCAACAGTGTAAGAGGGTTCCCTTTTCTCCACATCCTCTCCAGCATTTATTGCTTGTAGACTTTTGGATCGCAGCCATTCTGACTGGTGTGAAATGGTACCTCATTGTGGTCTTGATTTGCATTTCTCTGATAATGAGTGATGTTGAGCATCTTTTCATGTGTTTGTTAGCCATCCATATATCTTCTTTGGAGAAATGCCTATTTATTTCTTTGGCCCATTTTTTGATTGGGTCATTTATTTTTCTGGAGTTGAGCTGCATAAGTTGCTTGTATATTTTTGAGATTAGTTGTTTGTCAGTTGCTTCATTTGCTATTGTTTTCTCCCATTCAGAAGGCTGTCTTTTCACCTTATTTATAGTTTCCTTTGTTGTGCAGAAGCTTTTAATTTCTTATTCTTGCTCTTCTCTTTTGGATTATTTGTATAAGCAATATTATACCTTTTTAAGTTATAGTTTATTACTGTATCTTGCTGGAGGACATCTAAGAATAGCTTTGAAAGAAAGCATGCATATATGATAAATTTGAGCTTCCTAGGTGGCACTAGTGGTAAAAGAACCCACCTACCAGTGCTGGAGATGTAAGAGACATGGGCTCCATCCCTTGCTTGGAAAGATCCCTTGGAGGAGGGCATGGGAACCCACTCCAGTAATCTTGCCTGGAGAATCCCTATGTACAGAGGAACCTGGTGGGCTACAGTCCTTGAGGTGCCAGAGAGTTGGACATGACCGAAACAACTCAGCAACAGCAGCAGCAGCATGATAAATTTCTTGAACTTCTGAATGTTTAAACTTTAAAAAAAAAAAAAATGTTGTCCCTACCTGTGATTATTAGTTTGATTTAGTATACAACCTAGCTTGAAGATTACATTCAGTCAGAATTTTGAAGTCATTTCTTCATTATATTTTGGATTGCAGTGTTGCTGTTTAGAATAGGTTCATTCTGATTATTTTCCTATTAAAGTGACCTTTTTTTATTTTGCGATCTTGTAGCATGTTTGTTCTTGGTGTTCTTAAATTAAGTGTCCCTTCATAAGGATATTTCTCAACAGATTGGGTTAGACAACAGATATGCCCTTTTAGTTATTCCCTTCCTTTCTCGGGAATCCTTCTACTTTCTTTTTGATAGCTTTACTTCTCTATTTCCTTTGTTCTTTTTATCTGAAACCCTCCCTAGTTGATTCTGAGAGACATAGGTTGTTCCTCTATTTCTCATTTTCATTTTAAAAAATATTTCCCATCTTGGTCATTTGTTAAAAATCTAATTTCTGGGAGATAGCCTCTCATTATCTTGAAGAACCATTTTTGAATTTTTTCACGTTGATTTCCTCTGGTTGTTTCTTTTTCATAGCATATCTTTTCTCTTGTTTTTAATCGGATACAACATTTTTCTGACAGTTATTATTTAGTCTTTTGATGATTTTGTCTAGCTTTTTTGATGTTTTCATCTAATCTATATATTATCTGGGCTTTCTACCAACTTTTTTTTCCTTGTTAATGTCAGTCTATCATGTTGCAATTTTTTTCTCACATGTCTCAGTTCAGGTCAGTCGCTCAGTTGTGTCCGACTCTTTGCAACTCCATGAATCTCAGCACGCCAGGCCTCGCTGTTCATCACCATCTCCTGGAGTTCACTCAGACTCACGTCCATTGAATCCGTGATGCCATCCAGCCATCTCATCCTCGGTCGTCCCCTTTTCCTCCTGCCCCCAATCCCTCCCAGCATCAGAGTCTTTTCCAATGAGTCAACTCTCCCCATGAGGTGGCCAAAGTACTGGAGTTTCAGCTTTAGCATCAGTCCTTCCAAATAAATCCCAGGGTTGATCTCCTTCAGAATGGACTGGTTGGATCTCCTTGCAGTCCAAGGGACCCTCAAGAGTCTTCTCCAACACCACAGTTCAAAAGCATCAATTCTTTGGTGCTCAGTCTTCTTCACAGTCCAACTCTCACATCCATACATGACCACAGGCAAAACCATAGCCTTGACTAGACGGACCTTAGTTGGCAAAGTAATGTCTCTGCTTTTGAATATGCCATCTAGGTTGGTCATAACTTTTCTTCCAAGGAGTAAGCGTCTTTTAATTTCATGGCTGCAGTCACCATCTGCAGTGATTCTGGAGCCCCCAAAAATAAAGTTTGACACTGTTTCCACTGTTTCCCCCATCCATTTCCCATGAAGTGATGGGACCAGATGCCATGATCTTCATTTTCTGAATGTTGAGCTTTAGGCCAACTTTTTTGCTCTCCTCTTTCACTTTCATCAAGAGGCTTTTTAGCTCCTCTTTACTTTCTGCCATAAGGGTGGTGTCATCTGCATATCTGAGGTTATTGATATTTCTCCCGGCAATCTTGACTAGAAGTTTTTAATTATCCATTTAAACTTAAGATATAAGGCTCACCCCATTTTGTACTGTGCCTGGTGTCTACGATTGTCAAGACATTATATTGTTCTTCATTTCTCCAGGGAACAAATATTCAGCCTTCTGGCTGAAAGATGGGAGCTTGGATGTTAACAATTTCTGTATGGGAGTGGGGTCAACAGTAGCATGAGTGGTGACTTTCCATATACAGACCTTCAGACTATTCCCATTTGCCAACTTAGGCTCACTCTTAACCTGTGCTATCCTGGGTCCTTCATGTCCTGCATTTGGGTTTTTCCTTGGTGAATCGACTCTCTTTGCGTGTACCCTCTTTACACATAATTTATTGTGATTTCTTTCCCCATTAAATTATTTGCTAATCATTCACCTGCTTTCTCTCCCTTCTGTTTATGTCTCCTCTTTTTTCTCCTTGTCTTTGAGAGTTCTTAATAGTTTCTTTTTTTTTCCCCCTCATTTTAGTTGTTTCTCAGGAGGGAGAAGAGATACACAAATATGGTTAACCTGCCATGTTTTTGCATAAAATGGCTTTATGTTACTTTTAATCACCCAAATTTGTCATTCAGTGTACTGGTAATGGATTCTAGATAATCATCTTCCAGCAGTTATGTATTTTACTTATGACTCATTGATTTCTCTCTGTAAATTATTTAACCTCATTCATGGCAGACTTTATTTAAATGTCCTATATTATGATGGAGCAAAACCTGTTTGACACCAATATCTACTCTTAGGAAGGCTCTGCCATAGTTATTATTATGAAATAATGTAAATAAATAATGGATAAATTAAAAAGAAAATAAAACCAAGATGCAATGTAACTAAATACCAAAATAAATAGAGGACACCAGACTAGATCACACTAAAATTTAGAGGTCTATCAGAGTCCATTGATTAAACATCTTTTAGATCAAAAGTTGCCTGAGCTTCTGGTAACTTTAAGGACCTATATTATAATTTGCTAATTGTAATTTATCATATCTTTTAATTTCTGCAATTTATATAAAAAAGTGTTAGAACAATATTTATTTTATTTTTTCTATGTTTGGTATTTTCTTTCCCAATATTTTTTTATATTATCATTTACATGCAGTTATTATCTTAATTTGCTAATTAATCTAATCTCCTTGGCTTCCCTGGTGGCTCAGAGGATAAGGCAATGCAGGAGACCTGGGTTTTATCCCTGGGTTGGGAAGATCCCCTGGAGAATGAAATGGCAACCCACTCTGGTACTCTTGCCTGGAAAATCCCATGGATGGAGAAATCTCGTAGGCTACAGTCCATGGGGCTGCAAAGTGTCAGACACAATTGAACGACTTCAATCGGGTACATGCCAGTTTTATCTTTGCATTTCTCACTCCACAACGGCTTTAAGGTAATAGTTAACACTTAGTGAATGCTCAGAATGTACCAGATACATGGTTAAGCATAATCCTCCTCTCAACTCTATCAGGCAAATATTATTGCAGCCTTGTTCTGCTGATGAGAAATTTAAAACTCAAAATTAAATAATTTGCCCAAGATCACACAGGCCATATACATGGGATACAAAACCAGTTTTCCTTACAGCCCGTCCCTTAACTAACACATTACACCAGCTCGTACACAGCAGGAAAACAGTAAATATCTGGTAAATAGAAACCTTGCTAATCTTTTCAGTCCTTAAAAGTTCACACACTTACAGAATTCACTTTCTACAAAATTTCTAACAACCTGTTGCTTACTAACTGAAAAATCTTCCACATTTTTCTTCATTAATATTGATTTGCAGTCACAGTCACTCAGATAAAATTCTATTTCATAAAACCTTTGGATTTCTTTTGCAAATTGTAAATATTTATGAAATTTCCTGGTGGCTCAGATATAAAGCATCCACCTGCCAGTGAAGGAGACACGGTTTTGATCCCTGGATTGGGAAAATCCCCTCGAGGAGGAAATGACAACCCACTCTAGTATTCTTGTCTTGTCTGGAGGCTTCCATGGACAGAGGAGCCTGGTAGGCTACAGTTCATGAGGTCATAAAGAGTCAGACAAGACTGAGCAAGTAACACACATGAAATAGTGTCAGGATGGACAATGGTCCTTAAATCATGGTTAAAGCAGGTGGCTGAAGTGGATGGTTTTCAAATGCCAAATGCCTAATCTAAATTCCCAAGATCATTACTGTTTTTGTTTTTCCTTAAAGTTAATTTTGTGAAAATACCTACCATAATATAAAGTTCTCAAAATTCTATTTTAATTAGAAAGTGTAATCTTATATTTTAAAATATTTATACTGCATAGATAAGTGTGACTTATAACCACAAGTCGAAGAGTCAATGCAAACCATATTTAAGCTTGAGGTTAACTTTTCTGTAAGTTGGAGATAAATTGTTTCATTAGCAAACAATGCTGCAAATATTTGGAAAGTACTTTGTATAGGGTCTCTCCCACAGAAAGCATTCTGTTATTTTTGGTGTGCAAGTGATATTTAGAAAGCTAAAATGAGAGATGTATTTTTCAAATAACTGATTGACCTTCTGTAGTATATATTTGAAATTGTTGCTCAGACAGGAAAGTTTGTCAGAAATTGGCAATATATCTTAGTCTAAAGACCAACCTAGATAGCATATTGAAGAGCAAAGACATTACTTTGCCAACAAAGGTCCATCTAGTCAAGGCTATGGTTTTTCCAGTAGTCATGTATGGATGTGAGAGTTGGACTGTGAAGAAGGCTGAGCGCCGAAGAATTGATGCTTTTGAACTGTGGTGTTGGAGAAGACTCTTGAGGGTCCCTTGGACTGCAAGGAGATCCAACCAGTGCATTCTGAAGGAGATCAACCCTGGGATTTCTTTGGAAGGACTGATGCTAAAGCTGAAACTCCAGTACTTTGGCCACCTCATGCGAAGAGTTGACTCATTGGAAAAGACTCTGATGCTGGGAGGGATTGGAGGCAGGAGGAGAAGGGGAAGCCAGAGGATGAGATGGCTGGAGGGCATCACTGACTTGATGGATGTGAGTCTGAGTGAACTCCGGGAGTTGGTGATGGACAGGGAGGCCTGGTGTGCTGCGATTCATGGAGTCGCAAAGAGTCGGACTGAACTGAACTGAACTGAAACCACTTATATTAGTTTTAAGCTTACCTTCTCTAGAAAATATTTTTAATCCTTTTGAAATTCTTTACATATCAGGTACAAATCATTTGCTAGATGCTGGGAGCTTGGAAGTATAAAGAACATGAAAATCTACTCATTTTTCTTTGAAGTCTGATAAAATTATAGTGACCAACACAAGCTATAAAATGTGATAAACTGGGGAGAATAAAAACAAACATTTGTCCATGCCATGACTCTCTTTTCTTGAATTTATTTCAGAATTCTAGATGGGAACTCTAACTTTTGGAATTCACTGTTTGAGAAAGGGGAAAAAAATAGAGCAAATATTCTATAATCTGGAATGAATTTCTTATTATTGCTACTCATTGACTCTACACATAAATTTAAGAGTACTTTTCTGGTATTCAGTTTCTCAACCATTAAAATGGGAAACTTTGGGATGGATAGTTTCTAAGAATATGTCCTGATTTAAATTGTTTGGAAACATAACTTCTAGTAGGACTATCCCTGTTTCCCTATTTTTGTCTTAGTCCAAATTATTTTCATAATTCTTACTTCAATTTCTACTTAATAATGGTTACAGTATCTAAATATGCTCTTACAGCAGTATATGCCATTATTTTAAGTCCTCTGGGAATCATGTTTACATTATAGAGATCAAGAAACTTTAGTTTGTTTTTTACATAAATATTTTATCATTCATGGCAGGTTAGTCTGTGGTTGAATTAGATCTCATTAAACAACAACAAAAATAAAGTAAGAAAACGAACCTATTCTTTTCTTTACATCTAAATTTCATGAGAGTTTTGGTTTGAGAAAATGAAGTGGATTTCCTGGGACACAATGATGTATGTTAAAAAAGTTTTTATGAATTCTATACAATGTGACAAAACTGATGGGTTGACTTTCAAGTATAAATGCAAGCTTACTTATGTTTTTTTTTTTCCCTTTGGGGTGTGGGTGTGTGTGTGTGTGTGTGTGTGTGTGTGTGTGTATTTTAACTTTATAATATTGAGGTTTACCCAGATCCTCAGGACTACAAATCAAAAGGAGCAAGCAAAACAAAACAAAACACACAGTATAGCCCTGAAGAAACTTAAGATGTTTTGACTTCAATAAATTCTCTTTTACTTATTTTAATATTCTGTGGATCTTATGGTGAATTGACAATGATGAACTTCCTTTATTTGCTATTAATTGGAATAGCAGAAAGTTTATACTGGAGAAATCATGTTTAAACATTCTATAAATTATATTTATCTACTGAAATAGATAAATATGCATAATTGTAAAGACAGTTTTTAATAACTAGCTTAGCATACCACTAGTTCAAAAATTTTAGTTCTTAAACTAGGATTCAGAACATCAGATTTTCATTATCCCACTGAAAATAGGATTTAGAATTTCCAAATAACATAGTAGTTAAGAAAAACAATATCTTATCTCCTTTACTTTTCTCAGTAATTTCTCTTTTAGTTGATTCTACTTCAGACTGGAAATTTATCTTTTCACCAAATAAGTTCTTATCTTAATTGTACTAAACAATCTATTTTATTATATTAAAAACATGACATGACTTTCCATTTAAACTGTCCTAGCCTATAACATTTATGTGTGATTTTGCTGTATATAGCAGGTTTTCATTTGAGGTACTCTTTAAAACATTATTTTCTAATATATAATATTTAATAATGGAGTATATATTGATTGATTATATGGAAGGAAATGATTTAATTGCAATTGTTCAGTTCAGTTGCTCAGTCGAACCGCAGCACAGCAGACCTCCCTGTCCATCACCAGCTCCTGGAGTCTACCCAAACCTATGTCCAGTGAGTCAGTGATGCCATCCTACCATTTCATCCTCTGTCGTCCCCTTCTCCTCCTGCCCTCAATCTTTCCCAGCATCAGGGTCTTTTCAAATGAATCAGCTCCTCGCATCAGGTGGCCAAAGTATTGGAGTTTCAGCTTCAACATCAGTCCTTCCAATGAACACCCAGGACTGATCTTAGAAATTTCCCTTATGAAAGCTTGAGTTTTATTTCTTCAGTGATTTTCACAGTCACTGACATAGACTTAAAATTTGTAATGAAATTCAGTGAAATAGCCAACACTGTACTATCCTTTACCTGTTTTATCTGTTCATATCAAGACATTTTTAGTCCCTCTGTTATAAATTTCACACATAAGAACTCTAAGAATCCCTTCTATTTCTCTTTTTTCTCTATCTAAATATATCATACAGCAAAAGAGTTCCTACATTAAACAAAAAAATTATTAAAGAGATTAAAATGTTTGGAACTAAATGGTGATGATATTTACATAACACTGTAAATGTATTAAATGCTACAGAATTGCATATTTTTAGTTTGAATGGTGAATTTTATGTGAACTTTACCACAATAAAATGGAAATCAACTAATCAAAAGGGGCTTATTGCCTCGACAATGTGCTGGGCACATGGTAAAATGGGCTCAAAAAATAAGATTACTATATTATTTACTGTCCAAACTAGTTTGTGTCTCCTAAGACAAATGTTAAACTGTAAAAGGCACAAGGATCCAAAATATAAAATAGGATTCTCTGAGGGAAAATGAAATATATTTACATCTTACCTGGAATTTATAATTTTTCATCTGCTCTAATAGCAAATGAAGCATCTGTTTTTTGAATTACTCCTTTCTTCAGGAAATAATATGTTTGCATGATTCAGAATCAAACAGTGTAAAAGATTTTGATGAAAAATTTTGCTATTTCTTCCCTTCATACTTTTTATACAGATAAACACTTTATCAGTATTTTTTGTGTATTTTCAGAAAATTTTAATCAACTATAAATAATTATACCCACACAGAAACATATACAAACTTTCAAGCAAACTCCTCTATATCTTGTCTTGTCTTGGGCAACTTCATTGATGCAAAATGAATTCTTCATTCTTTTTTCAGCTGTAAAATATTCTCGTGTGTGGTTATTATGTGTTTATTTAATTTGACTTTTGTGAATGGACTCTTAAGTGATACTGGTCTTTTACAAACAATGCTATAAGAAAGGTTTATGTAGTTTCATCTTCTTATTCAAGGACAGTATATCAATAGGACAGATTCTCAGGAGTAGGATTCTGAAACAACTTAGTTTTGATACATGTGGCCAAATCCTTCCAGAGAAGCAGAGCCAATTTGTAGACTAAGAATAATGTATGATTGCAAACTGAGGAAGTCTTGATAGGGTGGCAAATTACAAGCTATGAGAATCTTAATCCTCTGTCCAAGAAAGTTTTGTAAATGAGCAAAAAAAAAAAAGATTATTGAAATTAATATTTGTGGGCCTCCTTGGAGCTCAGTGGTAAAGAATCCATCTGCAATGCAAGAACCAGGGGTTCAATCCCTATGTCAGGAAGATCTCCTGGAGGAGGGCATAGCAGCCCACTCCAGTATTCTTGCCTGGAGAATCCCATGAACAGAAGAGCCTGGCAGGCTACCGTCCATTGCGTCACAAACAGTTGGACATGACTGAAGCAACTGGGTACACATGCATATGGAAAAATCTTGGGGGTTATTTGTGTACAGTGTAGGATGTAAAGTTCAGAGTCTGTCTTGAGTTAGGCTCATCTGAATATATATGATTTTGCATTTCCATCTTTACATGACTATTGTGAATACATATACTTATTAGATTTTTTAAAAATAATGTGTGAATTTGTCTTTCCAACCAGTCTATATTTAGGGGCATTATAAGAAAAATAATTTCTTACCAATAGAATAAAATAAAACCATTTTGTTATTGTTATGGGATTGAATTGTGTCCTTACAAGATTAGTATACTAAGGTCCTAAAGTACAGTGCCTCAGAATGTGACTGCATTTAGAGATAGGGTCTTTAAAGAAAAATAAATTAAAATGAGGTGATTAGGATGGCCTAGCAAACTATACAGTGGTAGTGGAGTATGTCTTGGAGGCTTCCTGTGAATTCTTTCATTATCAGTTTTACTTAAGGGTTTTCCTTTCAGTGATTATACAACTTAAATGTAGCATCCTAAGAAAGAATTATCAGTTCCTTGCTTATTTCCAAGAAAGCTTTCCTTATAGAGAGACTAATTAGTTACAATGTATTTTCTTCATGTTTTACTATAGGGGTAATGCAGATTAACAGCAAACATTTAAGCTATGATTCATTAGTGGATAATTCATACTTCAGTTTGTGATAGTCATTAATATTAAAGAATCCTTAGTGCAAAGATAGGAATACTACCATTTATACTTTGTCCAATTTTCTATTTTCTAATTTTAACACGCTACTAATATAATAATAAAATATGCATATATCTACTGAGATTTCATCAAACATTTCAACTTTAATTACAAACTTAAGCAACTAAATGCCTTAACAATTTTATGAGAGTCTCTTAATGCTTTAACATCCTAAAAATTAAGCAAATGAAAGTATAATCATTCCAATTTTGGTCATCTTTCTTTTCTCAAAGAAAGAAAGATTTAATCTGTGGGTTTAAATTTGTTTTCTAAACTCTGTTGTTATTCCTATCTTAACTTCAGTTCAGTTCAGTTCAGTTCAGTTCAGTCGTGTCCGACTCTTTGCGACCCCATGAATTGCAGCAGCCAGGCCTCCCTGTCCATCACCATCTCCCGGAGTTTAGCTATATTGAAATCGAATTGTAAAATGCTTAAAGTGTACAATGCAATGATTTCATACATGTATACAGCACAGAAGAATCCCCACTATTGAATTAACATATAACCACCTCACATACTTATCTTCTTTTAATTTTTTTTGAATTATACAATTCAGTGTTATCAACCATAGTTATATTAGAGCCTCAATTCTTACTTATCTTATAACTGAAATTTTCTACTCTTTTATCAGGCTCCTAGTCCCCTCACCCACCAGGTGCTAAAAACTGACCATTCTACTCTCTGTTTTTCTGAGCTTGACTTATTTATCATCTTAGTTCTTTAGATTTAGCTGGTATATTTTGCACCTAACTAACGAGTTAGGGCTTCACAACCAGAGTTGTGTGATTGATGGACTTAAAAAAGTCCATGATTGAGAACCTGAGATGTGAACCTTTAGTGTATTCCTAGGTGATTCTTACTCTTTGTTTCCAGATGATCAAGTCGCCTGTGTTATTTAATTTTGTCCATTTCATCAATTACTGTCCAAATTATTACCTCATATATCAGCTATATTTTGATTTTGCCATTAGTCATTTTGTTTTAGAGTTGTATGCTACTGTTTTTTTTTTTTTTTGTGTGTGTGTGTGTACACACATACATTGTACAATAGATCTTTGTTGGTCATCCATTTTAAATACAGCAGTGTGTACATGACCTTCTCAAGTCTGATTTTCTTATGTTTGTAGTAAGCCTGCTATGTCTTTTCTTCACGGTAAACAGATAAAGCCAATTTTGCAGGTGCTGGTCTGTGTTGGTCTGATCTGAATTGGATGATTCTAAAGCTTTCAGCTTATTTGTTTCACTAATATTGCAACATTTCTTTCTTCTAGTCCCATTAGAACTTCAGTATTGACATATCCTTATTTATTCTTACTAGTAATAAATCAGCTGTCTGCATATGTATTATAGTCATATATAGTAACACACAAATAAATATTGAATGTCTTAACCACCCAAGACCCTATGTTAGGTGTTATGAAATACTGAAAAAATAATCCTTCTTGCATTTCCTATAATCATTAATCTTTAAAAAGAATGTGTAATGTATATACATAAATAACTCTAATGCAAAGTAGGGGAAAATATGTGCCATTAGAGAGGTCTAGATAAATCAGAATGATTGTGGGGGGAATTCCATTTATATCTGTATAGAGGATGTAAGACAATTAGTCAAGAAGGGAGTGTTTGAATAAGCACTCATGAATTAACAGTATTCCATATATAATCCTGGAGGAAAATAATATCTTAGGCCAAGGATACAGTATGCATAAGGGCACAAAGGTAGAAGGATGGATGTAGATGTTCTTGGGGAGTTTTGTTTAAAGAGAGCAAAAATTTTATTCCTTCTTTCCTATCTTCCTTTCCATTCCTTTATCCATTCAACTTCTAATTGGGGCCTCCTATGAATCAGAACGAGTTAGGTACAAGGGCTACTAAAAAGAGAAAGAGAAGGGAAAATATAATACTCTTCTTTGAGTGTTTTACTGTCTTATAGTAAAAACTAAATCATGATAACAATATTAAAAGTAATAGATAACAATTTTTATACGTTAAGTATGTCCAAAGTACGTTAGTACTTTTAATTACTTTATTCTTCATAGCAATATCATGGAGTGGTCCTATTAACTTCATTTTATAGATGGAGAAACTGATGCACAGAAAAGATAAGAAACTTGATCAGTTTACATAGCTGAGAAATGGGAGATAAAGGATTTAAGCTCAAGAATCTGGCTCCAGAATCTGTGCTTTTAAGCACTGCACTCTACTACTTAATATAATGAATTTTTAGATAAGGCTCTACAGAGAAATACAGACAGACTGTGAATGGCCTTGAATGACAAGCTAAGAAGCTTGACAAAATAAAAAACTCCCAATTTTAAAAGATCATTCTGGCAGTAGTGAATAAGATTGATTGAAACAGTGAAGTTCTGTGGGAAGTGGGTGGCTATTGCTTTACTTTAGATGAAAGATGATGAAGTTTTGAGTTAAAGTGGTAGCTATGATAATACACAGAAGAGAATTGTATAGGGATAGAATTAATAGAAATTGGATAAGAGAACAAGAGTCAAATGTAATCACAGTGGCATCAGTCTAGAACTCTGTACATTGCAAGTGACAGGAAGCCAAATCAAACTTGCTTAAACAAAAATGAGGATTCATTGGTTCACATATTTGAGTCGAGACATTCTGTCTTTTACTGTTTCTCAAATTCACTTTCTCTTATTGGCTTCATCTTCAGGTAGAGTCCATATATATGGTGATGAAGATGGTGCCTGGCCTCCAGAATTACATCATCATAAAGGCCAGAAAATATCCAACAAAAAGGAGTATCTTAACATATATTTCAGTCAAAAAGTAGAAAATGGTTCTGAATCACTATTTAGGTTAGATGTCCAACCCCAAGAACTAGAGTTTGGATCAACCTCTTTTGAAGCCCTTGAACTGAGAGACAGGAAAGAAGGGTTTCCCAAAAGGAGAAAGTATAAGACAGGGAAAAAATAAATATTTGCCTCAAAAACCAACATTTTGAGCCTAGTGACCCAGAGTGTGATAGTGCCCTTTGTCAGAAATGAGGCATATGAGAAACAGGTTAATAGGCAGTTTGAGAATGAAAAGAATATTTCAGAGACATGTTAGGTTTAAATGAAGGAATAACACTTGTGTAGAAATGAGCAACAAAATGTTTGAAACAATGGAACTAGTGTTTAGGAGAAAGATGAATGCTAAATATAAAAGTTTAGAAGTCAGGTGGGTAGGGAAATGGTTGCTAAAACTGTGAACTTTATGAGATTAAGAAAAATGATCGTTATGTATAAAAAAGAAGACAGCAAGTGAAAAGCATTCCAAGAAGACAGATGGGCTACCAGGATCAAAAGCCACAGCTACACCTAAGAAAGGCTGATAAAAAGCTATTGTCTTCATCACAAGCATGGAAATTGAAACTGTAATCAAAAATCTTTCAACAAACAAAAGCCCAGGACCAGATGGCTTCACAGGTAATTTCTACGAAAAATTTAGAGAAAAGCTAAAAACCTTCCAGAAAATTGCAGAGAAAGGTAAACTCCCAAACTCATTCTATGAGGCCACCATCACCCTAATACTAAAACCAAAGATATCACACACACACACACACAAAATACAGGCCAATATCACTGATGAACATAGACACAAAAATCCTCAACAAAATTCTAGCAAACAGAATCCAACAACATATTAAAAAGATCATACATCATGACCAAGTGGACTTTATCCCAGGGATGCAAGGATTCTTCAATATTTGCAAATCAATCAATGTGATACACCATATTAACAAATTGAAAGACAAAACCATATGATTATCTCAATAGATGCAGAGAAAACCTTTGACAAAATTCAACACTGATCTATGATTTAAATAAATAAATAAATAAATAAATAACTCTCCAGAAAGCAGGCATAGAAGGAACATACCTCATAGAAGGAAGATAATAAAAGCCATATATGATAAACACACAGCAAAAATTATACTCAATGGCAAAAAATTGAAAGCATTCCCCCTAAAGTCAGGAACAAGGCAAGGGTGCCCACTCTCACCAGTACTATTCAACATAGTTTGGATGTTTTAGCCACAGCAATCAAAGAAGAAAAAGAAATAAAAGGAATCCAGATTGGAAAAGAAGTAAAACTCTCACTGTTTGCAGATGACATGATCCTCTACATAGAAAACCATAAAGACACCACCAAAAATTTACTAGAGCTAACCAATGAATATAGTAAAGTTGCAGGATATAAGACTAATATACAAAAATCCTTTGCATTCCTATACATTAACTATGAGAAAGTGGAAAGAGAAATTAAGGAAACAATCCCATTCACCATTGCAATGAAAAGAATAAAATACTTAGGAATAAATACACCTAAAGAAACAAAAGGCCTATATATAGAAAACTATAAAACACTGATGAAAGAAATCAAAGATGACACAAATAGATGGAGAAATATACCATGTTCATGGATCAAAGAAATTGAGTATACTACCCAAAGCAATCTACAGATTCAATGCAATCCCTGTCAAGCTACCAACAGTATTTTTCACAGAACTAGAACAAATAATTTCATAATTTGCTGGAAATACAACAACAACAAAAAACCCTCAAATAGCCAAAGCAATCTTGAAAAAGAAGAATGGAATTGGAGGAATCAACTCACCTGACTTCAGACAATCACTACAAAGCTACAGTCATCAAGACAGTATGGTACTGGCATGAAGACAGAATATAGATCAATGAAACAAAATAGAAAGCCCAGAGATAAATCCATGCACCTGTGGACACCTTATCTTGGACAAAGGAGGCAAGAATATACAATGGAGAAAAGACAATCTCTTTAACAAGTGGTGCTGGGGAAACTAGTCAACCACCTGTAAAAGAATGAAACAGGAACACTTTAGAACACCATACACAAAAATAAACTCAAAATGGACTAAAGATCTAAATGTAAGACCAGAAACTTTAAAATTCCTAAAGAAAAACATAGGCAAAACACTCTCTGACATAAATCACAGCAGGATCCTCTATGACCCACCTTCCAGAGTAATGGAAATAAAGGCAAAAATAAACAAATGGGACATAATTAAACTTAAAAGCTTTTGCACAAAGAAGAAGACTATAAACAAGGTGAAAAGACAGACTTCAGATTGGGAAAAAATAATAGCAAGCGAAGCAACTGACAAAGAATTAATCTCAAAAATATACAACCAGCTTATGCAGCTCAATTCCAGAAAAATAAACGACCCAATTAAAAAATGGGCCAAAAAACTAAACAGATATTTCTCCAGAGAAGACATACAGATGGCTAACAAACAGATGAGAAGATGCTCAACATCACTCATTATCAGAGAAATACAAATCAAAACCACAGTGAGATACCATCTCACTCCAGTCCGAATGGTTGCCATCGAAAAGTCTACACACGATAAATGCTGGAGAGGGTGTGGAGAAAGGGGAACCCTCTTACACTGTTGGTGGAAATGCAAACTAGTATGGCCACTATGGAGAACAGTGTGGGGATTCCTTAAAAAACTGGAAATAGAACTGTGATTTGACCCAGCAGTCCCACTGCTGGGCATACACTCCAAGGAAACCATAACTGTATCCCAATGTTCATCGCAGTGCTGTTTACAATAGCTAGGACATGGAAGCAACCTGGATGTGCATCAGCAGACAAATGGATAAGAAAGCAGTGATACATATACACAATGGAATATTACTCAGTTATTAAAAGGGATGCATTTGAATTAGTTCTAATGAGGTGGATGAAACAAGAGCCTATTATGCAAAGTGAGGTAAGTCAGAAAGAAAAACACCAATACAGTACATTAATGCATATATATGGAATTTAGAAACACAGTAATGACCCTATATGTGAGACACCAAAAGAGACAGATATGAAGAACAGACTTTTGGACTCTGGGAGAAGGTGAGGGTGGGAAGATTTGAGAAAATGGTACTGAAACATGTATATTACCATATGTGAAATAGATGACGAGTCCAAGTTCGATGCATGAAATGGGGTAGTCAAAGCTGGTGCACTGGGATGGGATGGGGAGGAAGGTGGGAGAGGGGTTTGGGATGGGGACACACGTACATGCATGGCTGATTTACATCAATGTATGGCAAGAACCAGCGCAGTATTGTAAAGTAATTAGCCTCCAATTAAAATAAATAAATTAACTTAAAAAAAAGCTATTGGTCTTGATAAACAGCAAATCAATGGTGGTCACAAAGAGAACAGTTCAGGTAAAACGAAAGCATGTTTTAAAGAATAGGTAAGAGAGAGAATAGAGAGGTCTTAAATTCCTAGCCAGGCTACTAAGCAGAAAGCTTTGTGATCGTGGAGAAGAAACTTAAAATCTCTAAGCCTCTATTTCTGTGTGTGTGTGTCTGTGTGTGTGTGAATCACTCAGTCATGTCGGACTCTTTGCGACCCCATGAATTGCAGCACACCAGGCCTCCCTGTCCATGACCAACTCCTGGAGTTCACTCAAACTCATGTCCATCGAGTCAGTGATGCCCTCCAGCCATCACATCCTCTGTTGTCCCCTTCTCCTCCTGCCCCCAATCCCTCCCAGCATCAGAGTCTTTTCCAATGAGTCAACTCTCCCCATGAGGTGGCCAAAGTACTGGAGTTTCAGCTTTAGCATCATTCCTTCCAAAGAATACCCAGGACTAATCTCCTTTAGAATGGACTGGTTGGATCTCCTTGCAGTCCAAGGGACTCTCAAGAGTCTTCTCCAACACCACAGTTCAAAAGCATCAATTCTTCGGTGCTTAGCTTTCTTCACAGTCCAACTCTCACATCCATATGTGACCACTAGAAAAACCATAGCCTTGACTAGATGGACCTTTGTTGGCAAAGTAATGCCTCTGCTTTTCAATATGCTATCTAGGTTGGTCATAACTTTTCTTCCAAGGAGTAAGTGTCTTTTAATTTCATGGCTGTAATCACCATTGCAGTGATTTTGGAGCCCCTCAAAATAAAGTCTGACACTGTTTCCACAGTTTCCCCATCTATTTCCCATGAAGTGATGGGACCAGATGTCATGATCTTCATTTTCTGAATGTTGAGCTTTAAGCCAACTTTTTCACTCTCCACTTTCACTTTCATCAAGAGGCTTTTTAGTTCCTCTTCACTTTCTGCCATAAGGGTGGTGTCATCTGCATATCTGAGGTTATTGATATTTCTCCTGGCAATCTTGATTCCAGCTTGTGCTTCTTCCAGCTTACCATTTCTCATTCTTAAATATAGATTGAAATAATAATTGTATCTCCTGTACAGATTTTACTTGAGGCTATGTTCAAAAGTACTTAACCTAATGACTGGCAAGTTACAAGTTCTCAATGAATGTTAGGTCTAAATGTGTGGATGATAAAATGAGTAAGGAGGACACAACAGCAGCAAAAATTTAGGATTATTACAAGAATCGTTGCAGTGAAGGAAAGTAAAATGGCATATGTGGCAAATTAAAGGTGGCTGTAAATTCTTTGACTTTTCTCCTATTAAGAGTTGCATCTCACTCCCATTTTCTGTCTCAGAATATCTGTCCTGAAGGAATCCAGTTACCATATATGAAGTCCAGTTATCCTGTGACTGCTGTCTGTGAGGAAACCATGAGCATAGTTTGTTTTAAGAGAGAAGCCAGACCAGAATGTGTGTGATCTGGACTATAGTCCCAACCTGACTCAAATGACACAAAGACCCTGAGTGAATATTGCACACTAGAACTCAATCAACTCACAGAACCATGAGTGATAAGAATAAATTATTATTTTAAAATTCTATGGTTTTTTCATAGCAAAAGATAAAGACCACAAGCATCACTTGTGGGAATGACAAAGTATAGGGAAGACGTTATTTTTTTGTGGTGTTGTGGTTTGATTTTGTTTAGAAAATAGGTATGAGATTGACGTAGGCTGAGGATTTGTATTCCAAAGGAAAAGAAACTGAAGTTGCAAGAAAGGCATCAGAGAGTAAATATAGCAAGGACCTAAAGGGATGATAGAAAAATGTATTCAATATCGTGGCAGGAGGAGTTTACCTTGGTGAGCAGATTGTACACCCCTTCCTCTGAGAAGGAGAAAATTAGAAGAGAGAAAGAAAAGTGTGAGGTGCAGAGTACGGGTATGAGAAAGATCTATGTAGCTAATAAATTTTCTTTATTTATTTTAGACTTAATGCCCAAATACATCTGTCATTACATTTTTGTAGATGTTAGAGCCTTCTAAGGCTGCCTTATTCTTCTTCTCTTGAGTTCTGGTGGTTGGAATCACAGCAAGGTTAATCAGGGGGCATAAAAACCAACTGACTGGCTTAGACCACAGCAGAAGTTGGGTCATTTATGACCAGGCCCTCTTTTGATCCATGAATTCTGACTGCTGCTATAGTTACTTTCTTTTCCCTTAAGGCGCAAAAACATTATAAACTATAGCACATAAAGATTGCTCTGACACAGATATTTCATTCCTTTTCACTGAGGTGAAATGAAAAAAAAAAAAAAGTAGATATGGAGTGCTGCCTTGGCCAATCTTCCAATTTATCTTCTGCAGTGTGTGTCATGTAAACACTTCTCACTTAATGCACTGCACATGCATCATCCTGGAAGGTTTAGTTTTATTGTGGCAAAAGTAATTTCCAAAGGTCATCCTCTAATAGATGAAAGCTTTTAGGTTCATGCAATTTATGTTCATTTTAGATACTATTGTATAACATTTAGGAACTATCAACTTCCATTCTCTAGATGTTTGGTCTAATAATATTAAAAGATAAAATATGTTATCAGTCTTTCAGGAGCATATACCCTTGCTGTGAAAAAGTCATATTGAAATATGGATTGAAAAATGCAAACTCTTCTACTTGCTTTACTTTAGCAAGTTTTTATTCATGTCAGTCACACTTTACTAGACTTAAGCTAGTGAGGGGGAAAGCACACTTCCAGGAGGATAAAAGTTACAGGAAATCATTAACCAAGGTTAAAAATACAATGCTCTCTTTAAAGTATACGCAGTGACCTATGAGATATAATCTCTTGGACTACTTCACAGTTGTTTGTTAAGGTATAGTCACCAGGAATAAACATTTTGGTCTAAATAAAAGTATTTTTTATCTTGTTATTCATATGTTTGAGGTCATAAAGTTCGTGAGACTTTTAGTCCCACTTGCTGTGATGACAGCTTCTGTTGTCACACCCTCGTTCATCAGGACTTCACAATTCCCTCTTCTCTCATATCTCTAGTTGTTTCTTCTTCACTTGATCTTTCCTATCAGCCTGAAAACAGACATTTTACAGGCTGTTTTCATCACCCTCAGAAAATAAACACACAAGACAAAAATCCCTTTTTTTTTTTATCCTCTCTAATCTTCCAGACATCTGAAGAAATTTTCAAACTAACTTTGTCCATTTTGAGGCCTTTGATTCACTCCTCCCACTATGATCTAATTTACACTTTTGCTACTGAATGAAAGTTGCTTTTGCATTGCAGAGGGGAGACAGGAATATCTTAGCTCTCACAAGGGTCAATAGGAGATATTCCGATGTCTCTTTTCAACTCTTAACCTTTCAGACTGCTCTGAATCTCTCATCATTTGGATTGTAAAGCATTCTTCATAATTTCTCTTCCTGCTTCACCACTCAAGTCCATACTGTTTCCTCGAGTGTTTCCCCTCCACGCTCATGCCCACGCACAAAAACGTGGTTTTCTGCCTTCACCTCTGCCTGGGGGAGCTCTGTATCTCCTCTATTGTCACCTACCATGGATATCCTGGAAGTCTCCTGAACCTGTCTCTTTGGTGCCTACTGAATATTTACCTACTTGAATATTCCCAGGTACCTCAGTTCCAATTGAATAAATATCTATTTCCCTTCCATCTATGTATGTTCAAACTTCATACTCTTTCTCAATATATTCTCTCCGTTAATGGGTCATTGATTCACTTAACTGCATAACTAGCAATCTAGATATTAACAGTAGGTTGAAAATGCTAGTAATCCAACCATTTGGACTACAAATCCATATGGTTCATACTTTTCCTTTTCTTTATCTAATCAGTCACTATGTTCCATTAATTTACTTCAAAGTGACTCTAAATCTATTAATTATTCTCCATTTTTAACTTCCACGGCCATAATTCAGAACCTCTTGATTGCTTATTTAAATTGCTGCAAAATCATCTTAATTAGTTCTTTTGAATCTATTTGTTGCATTCTTAAGATTTTCCAAATATTGACACTAGATTGTCTTTAACAACAGAGAACTGTGAGCAAAACATCTATTGTTTGCCTCTTTCTATATAGTGCAATATTTCTTTTCAGTAATATGGGATTCATGCCCTGTATTTCCAGCTTTAACATAGCCATCGTTAGCTTCGCTACAAGACTTTGACCCATCTGGACATCCTACAGTTGAAATTGTATGAGTGACTAGCTAGCTCAGGAATAAGCTTTGCCCTTTAATGATGCAGGTAATGATCCCAAGGGGCTTTGCAGGTAGCTCAGTAGTAAAGAATTCACCTGCCAAGCAGGAGACATGAGTTTGATCCCTGGGTCAGGAAGATCCTCTGCAGAAGGAAATGGCAACTCACTCAAGTTTATCTTGCCTGGGAAATCCCATGGACAGAGGGGCTTGGCAAGCTACAGTCCATGGGGTTGCAAAGAAGTCAGACATGACTTGGCAGCTAAAGAGCAGCAGAAGTGATCCCAATGTGAATGTCTCACTCTTCTCCTTTAAAGGTATCTCACTCATCCTTCAAATGTCACCTGCTCTACTTACTACCATTCCTTTGCCATTAGAACAAAATAAATTGCTTCTTTTCTCTGTATATTATGAATAGTTCTATTTTACTAATAATCACATTGTATTAGTTACAGGTCTTTTTTTATCTATTTGAACCTCTTGATTTTGTATTTTAGCTTTTTTAAAGATATAGACTAGATATTTAAATATTTAGTGAATGAATGATAGATAAATGAGTGAAGTGAGATGTGAGTTTCCTTCTGTGCCTCAGTTTCATTCATTTCCATGTACATGGAACATTTCAGTCAGGTCTGTCATGGCTAGTCTCTCTGTGATGGCACTGAGAAAATCTGTAAGGCTCCCAATAAGAATGTTATCACCTGCTGACTCTGTTTATCAACTATTGGGAAATGATGAAAAAATAATAACTAATATTTTTAATGAGTTTACAATTTTCAAAGTTTTTCCCTAAATATTAGCTCAGTTTTGCAGTAACTCTGTAAATTAGACACTTTTACAGGAGGCACTCTAAAGTTAAACACTAGTTTAACAGAATAACAGGCAGAGAGTGACAGAACTTAGAAATCAACCAGAATTTGACACTAAAACCTGCTATTACGTGTCCTATAGATTCAGGCTAATTGGGTTTAAATCCAAGTTCCCACATTTAGTAGCTCTGTGCCTCCTTTATTCACTCGTAAAATCAGGTGGTATTGTTTCCAACATAAGAGGTGCCTTATGAAGGATAAATGAATTTAATATATCCACAACTCTCAGCAGACTATCTACCACTTAGTTAAGACTCTACAAATATTAATTATTATCATTCCATAGATTTTCCCTGGTAAAGAGGGACTGGGCTGGTATCATAGCTAGAATCTTTCTTTCTTTCTCCTCCCACCCTTCTCTCAACAATTAGTTTAAGATGCTAAATTCAAAAGAGTATGTGAGTTTGATAGTGTCATAGAAAATAATAAAATAACGAAAGTCAAGTGGACACATGGTTAGAAGGCCAATCACTTCCATATTGGCGGTTTCTAGATATCTTGACCCAAGTTAATCATGATTTAATCTCACAATACTCTCAAAAGAGACTATGAGCAACTGTTTTGGGTTGAATTATGCTCTCTCCTCCATAAATTGATATGTTGAAGCCACAGCCCCCAGTGTTACTGAACTCAGGTTTGGCTGCTTGTCACGGTGGTGCTAGCAGGAGAGAACCTCCCTGCCAATGCAGGAGATGTAAGAGATGTGGATTCAATCCCTGGGTCAGGAAGATCCCCTGGAGAAGGACATGGCAACTCGCTCCAGTATTCTTGTTTAGAGAATCCCACGGACATAGGAGCCTGGCAGACCATAGGCCATAGGGTTGCAAAGAGTTGGACATGACTGGAGCAACTTAGCATGCACGCACACACAAAGATCAATGATTTGTGAGGCAAGTGTCAGTAGAAAGACAGGTACTTTAATCAGAAAAGATAGCAGTCTGGGGAGAAGTAGATTTGTGTCCAGGGACCAACTCTGAAGATTCTGCTCAGCCGTAACAGTTTCTGAAGGGAAAAATGGGGGAAAGAATCACTGAAGCAGGAGGTTGGGTTCTGCATTGTTCTCCATTGAATGAAAATTGACTTATTCTATTTTCAGAAGCTATCTTTTCTGTGGGCTCTGCCTGCAGGATTCCTTTAGGGGCTATTGGGACTAGAGAGCTAATTGTTTCTTAACTATTTGATTGTTCATTCTTACTTTTTTTTTTATCTTGGAAAACAAGCAACAGATTAGGCATAGTGTGCATTTGGGAGAGCACAGTCAGGTGTTAGATTAAATTGCCTAGTGATCTCATTCCTATAATTAGGTTCTTTTAAGGTTAGAGGACAGGGAGGCCTGACGTGCTGTGATTCATGGGGTTGCAAAGAGTTGGACACGACTGAGAGACTGAACTGAGATGAACTGAACTGAAAGTTAGAGAGGAACAGAAATGGGAAAACAGAAAAGGAGCAAAAGAGCTGATTTCACCAGTACCTCAGATTATGAGAATTTGGAATGGGCCTTTAAAGGAGCAATTAAGACAAAGTGTTAGGGCAGGCCCTAATCCGATCTAACTGGTGTCCTATTAGAGGAAAGTTGGTACAAGAAGACATCAGGGATGGCTTCACCCAGAGGAAAGACCTTGCGAAGACATAGAAAGAAGGTAGCCACCTGCAAGCCCAAGAGAGAGCCCTCAGAAGAGCCAAACCTGCTGACACCTTGATCTTAGACTTCCAGTCTCCAGAGTTATGAGAAAAAGGATTTCTGTTGTGTGAGTTACCCAGTCTGTGGCTTTGTTGTGGTAGCCCTGCTAAACTAATGCAGAACTCTGGCTCATCTTCCAGCCCACAGTTTACTTAGCTAGAAACAGAATCATGTGACTTCCTTCTGATCTCATAGATTCTGCTAGAGCCGTAAACATGGCTATAAACCTCAGGGACCGAATTTGTGCTTCTGCATTAAACTAATTCAAATACAGAAGGAAATTACGAATGTCAGGAACCTACTGTGTGAAGAACTAGTACTCATTACAATAAGGTTTCAACCCAGGAAGTGTTCAATTTTGTCTGGATTAAGCTTCAATCAATGGGTTCCTGTCTACTAATTGGTTTAAGAAATAGTTTCCTTAGACTTCGGGGAAATTTTCATGAGAAATGAGGCCTTTTGTTAAATGTTAATGACTCTGGTTTGAGTCTATGGAAGCTATAAAAGGGTCAGTGATATCAACAATTTATAAAAGAATAACTGAACTTTTCAAATACTTATAATATTAATACATGACATCACTGTAGCATGGTTAACTTCCCCAAAGTTCTTTCATTTCTTATATTTGAGATTTTATGAGGAAAAGCAAATCCTAGTAAGATAGAATCTAACTTTTTTTAGTACTTTAAAGAAAGAAGTAAAAACTTCAGGTAACAAATCTGCTTTTCTACAATTATTTTTATCATATGAAAGACAGAAGACAAAAGATAAAGTAAGAATTGATGGTGGTGTCAGTGTGGGAAAAAATGCTCTTGAGTAAGGATTGAACTACTGTACAGTTTTCTTGAGAGGACCAGTCGTCTTTCAAATGAGATATTATCTGCTGTCACTTCCAAGAAAAATATAGCACCTGCCTCTGCATGTTTCTTCTACTTTGAGCAGTGTTCCTTGGTGAGACCTGAAAGGTTGGCCGGCAGAGACAAACAATTCGCCTTTGTTTCTTGGGTCAGCAGACCCTGAACTCACATTCTTTCAAATTCAAAGTTGAAGTGCTATAGTCAGTTTGGTGAGTTCATCTATTGTGCAGACTTCTGCTTTCATTGCAGTGAAAGACCATATTCAGAAGGAACTTTACAGGAAGCTACTCTAAAATATACATGTAGCCATTACTTATTGAATGCACTGTTCTGAGCTCTGTGCTCTGTCCTAGTTTCTGTGTGCTTATTATTTCAGTTTTCCTGCAAGTTAGAAGCTAATCTCATAGCGCATAATTCACTTGCTAACTAATTCAATAAACATTATTAATGCAACATGTTTTGTATATGTGCCAGGCACAATCCTAGAGATAAAAAGAAGAACAAAATAAAAGCCCTAAAAGAAAATACAGTCTAGACTTTAACTGTTTGATAGTGTATGCTGGCTGCATGTGGATTTTTTAAATTTAAATTTAAACTAATAAAAATAAAATAAAGAATTATTCCCTCAATCACATTAGCCATTTTTCAAGTGCTTAGTAGTCACATATGACAATGGCTGCCCTACTGGACAGAAGAATATTTTCATCTTTGCCAAAAGTTCTGTTCTGGTCTAGAGATTAGACCAGAACAGAACTTTTGCATTTCTGATAAATTTGCATGTTCTGATAAAGCATAGTTTAATTGTTTACTATGGCAATACTATGAATAACCTATTTTAGCCATATTAGGGGAAAAGTAATTGATGAATATACATAAAAAGGAAGTATCTTTTTTCGCTATTATTCTTTTCAACAACAAAATCTCATTTATAGTGGCCATCTGGAGATGTCATAGTTGTACTACAATACACTGCAGAGTGTGGCATCCTGGATCCCTAAGGCTTCAGAAAGATGGACATTAGTGATCAACACAATTACAGAATTATACAAAATGTTATAAGTGTTTTTTCAAGATCAAGAATGCCTGTCAGGGTTAGCAAAGAAATCTATACAAGGTACTCTTAGGCAGTGCCACCATTCCAAAGGGTAAGAGAATTAAAAAAAAAAAAAAAAAGTGAAGACAAAGCTAGGCTTGAGAACAAGATGAGAGCAGTGAACCAATCACAGGGCAATTCAGATGGTTTCATTGAACAGATAGAAACCTTGCTGCCTTTTCTAAATATTTTCATTATTAGAGTTTTAAGTGACTGCTATGTCACTCTTTCCAGAATAAAGTGGGCAATTGCAGGCTGTATGGGGTTGTAGTTAAGATTACTGTAGTAACTGCAGAATGATAGTTGAATGCTTCTGTGGTAGTTGTAATTGAATTAATTTTTTAATAAACTGTTGTAGTTATTTGCTTTCCATGCCCTTCTGATTGTAAACCTTTGAATTCACTACTTGAAGATCTAAATGTTAAGTCATGTTGTGCTGAAAATGACTGAACATTATAAATATCAAAACTTGATTTTTGCTCTTGCTTTTTACCTGGTAGTTTCTGTGAAATCTCTTCTGATGGAAATATATACACAGTACAGGTGGGAGGGAGGTTCGTGAATGAAGTAGAATTCAGGGTGGGTTTCTATTATAGGCAGTCAGAATTTTCTTGTCTTTGTGAAAGCACTGTTGGTAAAGAAGAAAATGAATTAAAAAAAAAACTGGTCACAAAAGCAAGCAGTCTGTGGCAGTTACCAAAGGCAAGATTATAGGTGAATGAAAGGAGGAAAATCAGATAAAAATGAGAGGTAGAGTTAGTAATGAAAGGGATGAAAAAAGCTGTAAATCTTAGTTCTCTTCACGTAGATAGATGCCAGCGGCTGGTAGTTTGCTATTTTCTAATAAGATTTTTCCTGAGTGTACAGTCTCTATTAAGCAGTGGTTCTTCACTAAGAATAAATATCTGGATTGCCTATGGAGCAATAAAGTAAATAAACATAAATAAATGCATATGTAGATATATATCTGCATCTCACAGCAACAAGATATCCATTTAGTGTATCTTTTGTTAGATGTTAGCCCACATCTCCTTGGGCTGAGAAACAAGGCTGTTTCCCTGGTTACCTTAACAAGGAGGACTTACTGTCTGAGGAGTGCAGAAGAGCTGACATCAAGCTTTTGTGTTAATGTATGGATACATGTGAGATGAGATTTTGCAATAAGCTTTACAAACTACTGCATGGTACCAGTGTGATTCAAACATGCATGCTTTTTAAAGAATTTCTAATTAAAAGGCCTAGGATTAGGTGAGCAAATCACTCTTCCTGAAATGGTAGCCATCAACCTGAAACTCTGAAGTAATGAAAGATAAAATATTATTTGAGCAATTCATTTGCCCATCAGTATTTTGAATACCAGTTTGGAGACAAAAAAAGACCTTGAAGATTATCTTCATAGTTTGAAAATGCACAAAGTCTGGACTCTGGATGCTTCTTATGATCACTTCCTTTCTATTGTGAGCTTTTATTCAGTTTTACAATTTTCAAGTATCAAGACGAAAGGACTCAATATCTATTTTCACTGTCCCTCTTTCCTAAATCTGGACATCTGTTTGCTATTATCAGTTCTGTTAACTCTAAGTTAAGTAATTTTCTCACCATCTTTGTAAGTTTATCATGAAAATACTTGTCTTTCTCACCTGGTATATGCCACATTTGGAGATAATACAAATATTTAGCTAAGTCTAAGACTGGAATGCAAAAGTAGGAAGTCAAGAAACACCTGGAGTAACAGGCAAATTTGGCCTTGGAATGCAGAATGAAACAGGGCAAAGACTAATAGAGTTTTGCCAAGAAAATGCACTCGTCATAGCAAACACCCTCTTCCAACAACACAAGAGAAGACTCTACACATGGACATCACCAGATGGTCAACACTGAAATCAGATTGATTATATTGTTTGCAGCCAAAGATGGAGAAGCTCTATACAGTCAACAAAAACAAGACCAGGACCTGACTGTGGCTCAGATCACGAACTCCTTATTACCAAATTCAGACTCAAATTGAAGAAAGTAGGGAAAACTGCTAGACCATTCAGATATGATCTAAATCAAATCCCTTTTGATTATACAGTGGAAGTGAGACATAGATTTAAGGGCCTAGATCTGATAGATAGAGTGCCTGATGAACTATGGAATGAAGTTCATGACATTGTAAAGGAGACAGGGATCAAGACCATCCCCATGGAAAAGAAATGCAAAAAAGCAACATGGCTGTCCAAGGAGGCATTACAAATAGCTGTGAAAAGAAAAGAAGTGAAAAGCAAAGGAGAAAAGGAAAAATATAAGCATCTGAATGCAGAGTTCCAAAGAATAGCAAGAAGAGATGAGAAAGCCTTCTTCAGCGATCAATGCAAAGAGATAGAGGAAAAGAACAGAATGGGAAAGACTAGAGATCTCTTCAAGAAAATTAGAGATACCAAGGGAATATTTCATGCAAAGATGGGCTCGATAAAGGACAGAAATGGTATGGACCTAACAGAAGCAGAAGATATTAGAAGAGGTGGCAAGAATACACAGAAGAACTGTACAAAAAAGATCTTCACGACCGAGATAATCATGATGATGTGATCACTAATCTAGAATGAGACATCTTGGAATGTGAAGTCAAGTGGGCCTTAGAAAGCATTACTACGAACAAAGCTAGTGGAGGTGATGGAATTCCAGTTGAGCTGTTTCAAATGCTGAAAGATGATGCTGTGAAAGTGCTGCACTCAATATGCCAGCAAATTTGGAAAACTCAGCAGTGGCCACAGGACTGGAAAAAGTCAGTTTTCATTCTAATTCCAAAGAAAGGCAATGCCAAAGAATGTTCAAACTACCACACAATTGCACTCATCTCACATGCTAGTAAAGTAATGCTCAAAATTATCCAATCCAAGCCAGGCTTCAGCAATACATGAACCGTGAACTCCCTGATGTTCAAGCTGGTTTTAGAAAAGGCAGAGGAACCAGAGATCAAATTGCCAACATCTGCTGGATCATAGAAAAAGCAAGAGAGTTCCAGAAAAACATCTATTTCTGCTTTATTGACTATGCCAAAGCCTTTGACTGTGTGGATCACAATATACTGGAAAATTCTGAAAGAGATGGGAATACCAGACCACCTAACCTGCCTCTTGAGAAATCTGTATGCAGGTCAGGAAGCAACAGTTAGAACTGGACATGGAACAAAAGACTGGTTCCAAAAAGGAAAAGGAGTATGTCAAGGCTGTATATTGTCACCCTGCTTATTTAACTTCTATGCAGAGTACATCATGAGAAACGCTGGGCTGGAAGAAGCACAAGCTGGAATCAAGATTGCTGGGAGAAATATCAATAACCTCAGATATTCAGATGACAGCACCTGAATGGCAGAAAGTGAAGAGGAACTAAAAAGCCTCTTGATGAAAGTGAAAGAGGAGAGTGAAAAAGTTGGCTTAAAGCTCAACATTCAGAAAACGAAGATCATGGCATCCAGTCACATCACTTCATGGGAAATAGATGGGGAAACAGTGGAAACAATGTTAGACTTTATTTTTTGGGGCTCCAAAATCACTGCAGATGGTGACTGCAGCCATGAAACTAAAAGATGCTTACTCCTTGGAAGAAAAGTTATGACCAACCTAGATAGTATATTCAAAAGCGGAGACATTACTTTGCCGACTAAGGTCCGTCTAGTCAAGGCTATGGTTTTGCCTGTGGTCATGTATGGATGTGAGAGTTGGACTGTGAAGAAGGCTGAGCGCTGAAGAATTGATGCTTTTGAACTGTGTTGTTGGAGAAGACTCTTGAGGGTCCCTTGGACTGCAAGGAGATCCAACCAGTGCATTCTGAAGGAGATCAACCCTGGGATTTCTTTGGAAGGAATGATGCTAAAGCTGAAGCTCCAGTACTTTGGCCACCTCATGTGAAGAGTTGACTCATTGGAAAAGACTCTGATGCTGGGAGGGATTGGGGGCAGGAGGAGAAGGGGACGACAGAGGATGAGATGGCTGGATGGCACCACGGACTCGATGGACGTGAGTCTGAGTGAACTCCGGGAGATGGTGATGGACAGGGAGGTCCTGCATGCTGCTATTCATGGGGTCGCAAGGAGTCGGAGACGACTGAGCAACTGAGCTGAACTGAACTTAGCTACGTCTTATACTCATATATCTGCAGCTTTTTCTCTTCTTTAAACACTGTTCAAGACTCTTATAGAGCATAATGGAACACCCCTTGGCTTATATTTATGTCAATATTATTTTAGTGACACTACTTAAAATAATCTCATGTCTCTCCCTTATATTTCTCCTAAAATTTACACTCTCTTAATCTATAATCTTAAGATTTTAATGGCTCATATTCACTAACATCATTTATCAGTAAGTAGACAAATGGACTACAATGACTCTTATAACAATATATTACAGGATGACACCTAACTATGGGTTTAAATAAATGATTATTTTTCATAATTTTATGCCTTAGTAATCTCTAAACATACCTTAGTGTACAGTAGGGCTAAAAAGAGAAGATACAAAATAACATTTTCTTCTTTCTATATTTATGTCAATTTATACAAATTTTTCTGACATCTTTCTGATAACACAAAATTGCAGAATTAAAACTAAAACTTTTGGTATATGTCATGCTATGTATAAGCACCTTTATTATTAATTTGCTATTTATGGTATTTGTTCTAAATTTAAATTTGAAGATTACACCAACGATATTATATTATTAATATAAAAAAGTAGTTACTATCTAAAAATTAAAAAGACAATGACAAAACTAAGAATCAAATTCATGAGCTTCAGGCTCTTTACTGAGTTGTCAATCAATTGGGAGGAGATCCATAAAGCAGATCATAGGAGGAAATAGTGCCTTTATTCCCTTTGGATTTTTTACTTTTATGCTCCTTTATTAAATATAGCCAAACAAATATCCATATTTATACAAATACACATGGAGGCATGTCAAATTGCAAGAGAGAGACAGACCTGATACATATAAGGCACTCAATAAGTATTCACTGAATTAACAAATAGACAACATTATGGAAGTGTCTGTGAAAATGTAAATGATCAGACTTGTATATCAACCACAATAATGAAATCATTTTTTAAATAGGATGAATTTCTATTAGCCAAATTGAAAAATGGAGTATATTACTGAAATGCTTTAAAAGGAAAGATAATGTATGAACTTTAAAATACTGAGTTCAAAGTATTAAAATGCAGTGCTTTTTGTTATTATCAGTAAGGTTATCCATAGCACACTTACAGCTTTTCTATTATCTCTGAATTTCTGGTTAACTTTTTATTCATTTACTAAGGTATGCAATTTAAGACACCAAATTCCAAACCAATTTATTTTTATACTTTTTAGTGATTCTGTAGAGGTTTAACTGTAAAAAGAGTTTAGATTAACAGATAAGTTGTAATTGGAGAATTGTCTGTGGATTTTAATTATCCTTACCAATGCTAATTCCCATTATAATAGATAATTGGAGGAGGGATGTCTTAGAAATATCACATGTGGAAAAACTCCAGAGATTCTATTTGGCAGCAAGCTAAAAATGAATCAAAAGTGTTACATGACCATTAAATTACTAAATTTACCTTAATTTGCATTAATAAACTTTAGAGAAAAGAATACAGATGATTGTTACTCCACTTTTCACTATACATGTCAGACCATCCCTAGAGAATTTGCATGAGTTTTGAAGAATGGACCATATAACCAGAAGAAAGTCAGAAAGTAAATGCATCTGAAATTGTATTATATGAAATATAATTGAAGTAACTAATCTTAAAAGAAAGAAAAGACTTAAGGTAGATAACTGTCCTTTAATACGACAGAGGGAGTAAATATATTATTGCAGTTTAAGAAGGCAGAACAAAGACTAGTGGGGGATATTTAAAAAGAGTGTAAATGAAGATCTTTGACATGTTGAGCTGTCCAAAAAAGAAAGGCCCACTTTAAAAAGTGTCTACCACTGGAGCTGAAATGAGAAACAGGGTGAGGATCTAAAATTTCATGGTTGGTTGGCAATTTTGCAGAGAAAGATCATTGTTGTCTATCATATAAAATTTTAATACTTTCCCTTGTGATTTCTAGATTACACAGACTCAAAATGCTTCAGCAACAACAAAATCTAAATATCAGTTTCACAATATTTACAGTGTAAAAATCTGAAAGCAAATTAAAAGCTAATACAACTAGGTTGATGTGTGAAATATGATAAAATATTTATAATATCTTTGTCTCAGAGATTATGGGTTTTCCCTTTTAAATTTTATGAACTATTTTTAAGTGAATATGGCTTTTTATAATCTAACAAAATAATGCTATTTTGAGTCAAAAAGAAATGCAATTGTATCTTTAGAAGAAATTCTCTGATTAATCTTCATTTGTGTATTTTTATAATTCTCAAAATAAGTAGATTTTATTGCTCAAAATATACATAACCTAATCAGTTGTAATTCTAGCATTTTCGTTTTCTTTCATTGTTTTATTCTGTGAGTATATATTTATATTTTTTGGTACTAAATGCTTAAGAATCTATACAAGGTGGAATGGGTTAAATTATATCCCCCTGAAAGTTATATTCAAGTCCCAACTTTTAATGCTGGTGAATATGACCTTCTTTGGAATTAGGGTCTTTGCAGATATAATCAAGTTAAGATGAAATTGTAGTGCTTTTGGCCAATGACAGGTGTCCTTGTGAAAAGGGAATTTTGGACACAGTAACACACAGAGAAAAGGCCATGTAAAGACATGAAGGAGATTATAGTGATGTTTCTACAAACCAAAGAATAGCAAGGGTCATAGACATCTACCAGAAACCCTGGAAAAGTGGAAGAAGGATCCTAAGCCCAGATCCTTTCAGAGAATATTTGAGATACATTTCTATTTTTTAAAGCATATTTATTTATTGTACTAGGTTTTCATGGCTGCAGGCTTTCTTCTAGTTGTGGAGAGTGGAGGCTACTTTCTAACTGCAGTGTACCAGCTTCGCTTTGGCGGTGGCTTCTCTTCTTGTGGAGCACAGGCTCTAAGCTCACAGGCTTCGGTAGTTGCAGCATGCAAGCTGCATGTTGCATGCTTGCAAATTGCAAACTGCATGTTGCAAGTTGCAACACAGAGGCTCAATAGTTGTGGCTCGCGGGCCCAAAAGCACATGGGCTCCAGTAGTTGTGGTGCATGGGCTTTAGTTGCCCGAGACATGTGGGATCTTCCTGGACCAGGGATCAAACTCATGTCCATTGCATTGGCAGGTGGATTCTTATCCACTGTTCCACCAAGGAAGTCCCATTTCTACTGTTTTAAGCCACATATTTTATGATATTTTGTTATAGCAGAAGGCAGTGGCACCCCACTCCAGTACTCTTGCCTGGAAAATCCCATGGATGGAGGAGCCTAGTAGGCTGCAGTCCATGGGATCTCGAAGAGTTGAACACAACTGAGTGACTTCACTTTCACTTTTCACTTTCCTTCATTGGAGAAGGAAATGGCAACCCACTCCAGTGTTCTTCCCTGGAGAATCCCAGGGACGGGGGAGCCTGGTGGGCTGCCATCTATGGGGTCGCACAGAGTCGGACACAACTGAAGTAACTTAGCAGTAGCAGCAGCAGGAAATGAATACAGAGGGAAATAGTTGGCAGTGGATTTTTATTAAATAGGAAAATCCTCAGGACAGTATTAGTAATGAAAAAATAAACATTTTCCTGCTTTTAAAGACTAGGTCATTATTTAATAATTTTTAATATTATTTCCCTTTAGAGCATGCTATCAAGAATGCATTGAACTTTCATACTGACAAAAAAAAATGAAGCCATTCATTGAATAATTAAAAGTTTTAAACTAAAAATCCCAGGAATTTGGAGATGTAGATTTCTACATCTTTCCATTATTCTCTCTTATTAAATACTCGTCAATATTTGAAATTATATTTTTAAATTTCTGTGTTTATTGCCTCTTACTCACACTGAGAGAAGTATCTCTGGTTGCTGTAGCCACTGCTGGCACATCATAAATACTCAGAAGCATTTGCGGCAGGCTTTCAATGTCGTGACAAATACCAGCGTCAGTAGTTTTGGCTTAGTACACACAGCAGGAGAAAATTTCCTCAACTACTCAGGCTGACTACTTAGGACTCAGTCGAAGTCATATACCACATCTTAAATAATGTCTGGGCCAAGGAGATGGTATACTCTGGAATGACACTGCTTGTGGCCACATAATCTTTACTAGAACCACAAGGTGAATCAGCCCACTCAAATCACAGAGATTAGGCTGTCTGTCAAATTAAACAGTGAAAGATTGCTTGCTGTGTAAAAGCAGCAAATTAAAGTACAATAGATTTCAGTAAATACTTTCCCTTATGTCTGATCTCACTTGCAATGTTTAGTCTTCTCAGGACACAATTAGAACACAGTGATAGATTTTAATATTTAAAATATACCTTACCTTCCCTGGGGCAGGGGGAGGTGGGGAGTAATAATCTAAGTTATTTTTATCTTAATTTTGGAAATAATTTTTGGAGATCTTTAGTTAAAGCATTGTTTTCTCTCATTTCAGCTTTCCTATGAACAATCTTTAAATATTCCTTAAAACCACACAATTGTATATAAGATTCAGTTTCAAGAAACAAATGTTCATGAAAGTATCTGAAAGACATTCAGTCCAGTCTTCCTTTAAATGAGAGAGATAGCAGACGGTCCAGATGGTTCAGAACCCTGAACATTACATGTGCATTTTTGTCTTGTGTACACACAGGTCTGTATTTGATTAAAGAATTCATAGCTTTGAATGGATAAGGGGTCTATGAGTCCACCATAAAGTGGGAATTAATACTCTAGAGCAGTGTTTCTCCAATGAGGGTGATTTTGTGCCCCAGCAAACATATCAATTTTTTTTGGTCATTAAAACTGGGGAATGGAAGTCTTTTCTGGCATCTAATAGATAGAAAACAGAGATGCTGCTAAACCTTCTATAGTCCCTGCAACAAAAGATTACTGCACCTAAAATGGCATTAGTACCACTGCTGAGAGACCTTACTGTAGATAATTGACTATTCTGTATCTCCCCACTCAAGATTAAGATTAAAAAAAAAAAAAAGCATAAGTACTCAAACTCATTATTTTAGTTTCTACTTTATTGAACTTGTTTCTTGGCATGATGTTGTCCCTTAGTTTCAAGGCATGTTATAGAACTCTGTCCCTGGAATGTAATTTTATGTGAATGGACTGTCATCCCACAATGATTTTGTCTTTATCTGCCTACAGTTTTCCTTTCAGGTCTCAGTTCTAGGAAAATCAGCTCTGGATATCATCAATGGATAATGTGAGGTGGAATTGGTCTTGTTTCCTTTTTGTTTGGATCATTAAGAAGATATAAACTTATCTTCTATTGTAGATTGGATAATAATCTGATTCTGGCTTCACTTTAATATTCTATTTTTCCTAGGCCTTTACTTTGTAACATAATTTTTTGTTATCTTTATCAGAAGGAATTTTTAATATAATCTATAATTTTCCTTTGAATGAAGTAAAGGATACATTTAAAAGTCCTGTGAATCATAAAACAACACAAAAGAATTAATAAGTAAGTACAATTGACCTTTGAACAACATGCATTTGAACTACACAGCTCCACTTAAATAATGATTTTTTTAAAAATAAACATACTAAAATGTACACTTGAAACTAACACAACATTGTAAATTAACTATGTGCTGTGTGCCTGCTAAGTCACTTTAGTTGTATCTGACTCTATTCAACTCTGTGGACTGCAACCCACCAAGCTTATCGGTTCATGTGATTCTCCAGGCAAGAATACTGGGAGTGGGCAACCATGCCTTCCTCCAAGGAGCTACAAAAACTAACTGCTACTGACATCAATAAACAAGAAATGTCACAGTCCTCAGGGATTTCTGGCCTCTAAATGTGAGTGAGGGCTCCCAAAACAGAATGCTAAATTCCTTGATATTCCTAAATTTGCATCAGATGGCCATACATATATTATATGTAATAGGTACACAAATTTGCTGGACTTCCAATTGCCTTTGAAATTTATTCTGGTTGTTTTTGATAAATTATCCAATTTACCATGGTCTTTTAACATTCCTGTTAGTCAACATTTTTCTACTTGTGTATAATCTATTCACTTAATAAGAAAGCTGATCCAGGTCATTTTAATAAATATAAGCAGGACAAAGCTCAGAATTAGCTGGGGTAAAACTCAAGAATTTTATTATTCTCTTATTCTTTACTTTATACCACCTCCCATTTCTCCACTCACCTACTAACTTGGTGCAACAAAGGGGACATCTTCCAGGGCCCAAAAGGGAGCTCTTGTCTGACACTCAGAAATGAATTGTCCAAGGAGACACATGTTGACTAAAACAAAACAAAACAAAACAAAAAGTCATAACCTGAAAGTAGAGAGTTATTTGGTGGGAATGTTTAGGATGCTGAGTCTGGGAGACCACATTTCAGTAGCATTGAGAAAACTTCAAGGAATTGGGAGGGTGGGTTAGACTATATGCAAGTTTGCAACAAAGGAGGCAGGCAGTCTAAACATCAAAGATTATTGTGAGGTAAGAAAAATCAACTTTGCCAACAAAGGTCCGTCTAGTCAAGGCTATGGTTTTTCCAGTGGTCGTGTATGGATGTGAGAGTTGGACTATTCAGAAAGCTGAGCACTGAAGAATTGATGCTTTTGAACTGTGGTGTCAGAGAAGACTCTTGAGAGTTCCTTGGACTGCAAGGAGATTCAACCAGTCCATCCTAAAGGAGCTAAATCCTGGGTGTTCATTGATGTTGAAGCTGAAACTCCAATACTTTGGCCACCTGATGTGAAGAGCTGACTCATTTGAAAAGACCCTGATGCTGGGAAAGATTGAGGGCAGGAGGAGGAGGGGATAACAGAGGATAAGATGGTTGGATGGGATCACCGACTCAATGGACATGAGTTTGGGTAGGCTCTGGGAGTTGGTGACAGACAGGGAGGCCTGGCATGCTGTGGTTCATGGGGTCACAAGGAGTCAGACACGACTGAGTGATTGAATTGAACTGAACTAAACTGATGGTTGATGGGGCCCATCAACTGAAGCTGTAGTTATAGGTGGACAGTTAGTTACCTGGTTATAATCTCAGTTAATGGTGAATAGGTAATAACCTCCTTGTATGCCTGATTACCCACCCATACCCTATTTTCTTATAATCAAATACTATTAATTACTCAGCTAGCCAAAATATACTTGAGAAAGTAAAAAATTAAGGCTATTGGATTGGTCTCTAATCTTCTTTTACCTCCCTCTAAATTCTGATTCCACCAGTAAAAAAGATGATTCAAGATAATACACAGATAATATTCTAAGTGATTTAGCGAGTAGTTCCAAATCCCTGAGATAGGTGGTATTTTACTATCTCCATGCCATAATGCATGATATGTGCTGAGTCAGCAAAATTTATTTTAAAAATCTGTTATTTTTCAGTTCAGTTCAGTCACTCAGTCATGTCCAACTGTTTGTGACCCCATGAACCGCAGCACACCAAGCCTCCCTGCCCATCACCAACTCTGGAGCTCACTGAAACTGATGTCTATTGAATCAGTAATACCATCTAACTATCTCATCCTCTGTTATCCCCTTCTCCTCCTGCCCTCAATCTTTCCCAGCATCAGGGTCTTTTGAATGAGTCAGCTCTTCGCATCAGGTGGCCAAAGTATTGGAGTTTCAGCTTCAACATCAGTCCTTCTAATGAACACCCAGGACTGATCTCCTTTAGGATGGCTGGTTGGATCTCCTTGCAATCCAAGGGACTCTCAAGAGTCTTCTCTGACACCACAGTTCAAAAGCATCAATTCTTCGGTGCTCAGGTTTCTTTATAGTCCAGCTGTTACATCCATACATGACTACTGGAAAAACCATAGCCTTGACTAGATGGACCTTTGTTGACAAAGTAATGTCTCTGTTTTATAATATGCTGTCTAGGTTGGTCATAACTTTCCTTCCAAGGAGTAAGCATCTTCTACTATTATTTTTAAATAATAAAAAATTTTGTTTAAACTTAAATATTTATTATTTAACATTATTTATTAAATCATTAGATTTGTATATTATAAATCCCCAAAGCATTTTATAATATCCTGCACATAATATAGTATCTATAAATTATTATATGTACTATATATACATGCCTATCATGCAATTGAAAAACAGTAATACTCATGTTACAAATTGACTTATTTTATAGATAAGCCTTTATGCTCATATTCTTGGAATGATTATCATGATCTCATTGTCTCCCTAAGGGGTTAAAGACTCATAGGTTCAGAATCTGGTTGATTCTCAAGAGATAGGGTATGACCTGTTTAGGGTGGGCATGTTGTCTGAAATAGTGTATTTACATTTTTGTAACAAAGCATTTTTGATTGGTGAGAGTATGAGGAAGAGAGCATGAAAAAAGCCTCTAAGGAGGTTCTTCAGAAGGAGAGTGCTGAGACTCAGCAGAACATGCAAGAGAGGGAGTGATCCCATTGTGATATTTCAGAAGTGAATAATGTTGTTCGAAGGCCATGGTTCATATGTGAACAGTACAAAACCGAGAAGGTGGAGGAGGACAGTGTAAACAGGAAAACATATGGATTGAAAACAGCCTGTAGATCCCAGCCAGGGAGAGATTCTGATAGGGTCTTCCTCTTGGAATCAGATTTCTTTCACATATCTCTTAGCTGGTGGGTGCTAGCTGCGAAAGATGGTGTATTTTCAAAAATGATCTTACTGAGCTGAAGTTTCTATAGTTTGTAACATGAAAATATCAGTTTTTCAAAAATGTGTATTTTTTTCTTTTAATAATATATGGATTTCTGGAAGAACTGTACCCATCCAGTGACCTCTAGAGGTTCTGATTTTCAAGGGATAATTCATTCTTGGGGGGGAGGGAAAAGTATTAATCTCACTCCCTCTTTTTAGTAATAAGGAAATTTAAGTTCTTAGATTTAATTATTTTTGCAAGGCCTAGGAAACATAACTAGAACTCCACAGGGAGCCCGTAGGAGAGACAAAAAACAAAACAATGCAAAAAAACAAGGTAGATTTATCTGGGAGATTTTAACAGATTTTCAGAATTTCTACATAGAGGATTTGGTACTAAATGGGGCAGTTTTCACTTAGGCCAATGGCAAGATGCCTGGTTTAAAACACATTCAAATGGATGACTTAAAATGTCAATTTTATATATCAGAATTAAGATCTTTAGAAAGTAGAAGTTTATTTTGAGAGTTGATTTTTATATTGATTTTCTCTGCTGCTCAAAATGCCCTTGGTTTTGTTTTCATCATAAAGACATAGCCAGAAATTTCTGTTATGAGAAAGTAATTACATTATTTTGTAAACTTTTTCCCCTCAACTTTTATTTTTAATCCCTCTTTCATTTTCTCTTTCGGTGTTTTGTTTTCTTTTTTTCTTTCAATTTCTTCTCCAGTGCTTATAGTGCTGCTTACCTCTCTGATCTAACATTCATGCTAGCAATAAAGAAAATATGTGGGTTCTATCAGTCAAATATTTTTCTTAAAAAACTGTTTTTCTGATATACATTCAGAGATTATAAGAAGCAAGCAGAAATCAGCCTTTCTTCCAAAATAGCTCTGTGGAAACTTTATAATCATTTTTATTGCTTTGGTATAGATGGATATGGGCTTCCGAGGTGACTGAGGGGTAGAATCCACCTGCCAATGCAAGAAATGCAGGTTTGATCCCTGGGTTGGGATGATCCCCTGGAGAAGGAAATGGCAGCCCACTCCAGTACTCTTGCCTGGTAAATCCCATGGACAGTGGATTCTGGCAGGCTCCTATCCATGGGGTTGCACAGAGTTGGACTAACTGTACCAACTAAACAACAACAACAATGTATTTAGCATAAAATTCAAAATTGGGTAAATTGGGAAAAATAAAAAAAAATGCCAGGTAAAACTTATTTCTGCAAATTGTACTTCTGGTAAACAGTAATAGAAAAAGTAATATTCATTCTTTGTGCTCAAATACTTATGAGAAAACCTCTAGCATTAAATTCAGCACATCATTCTGAAAACAATTCAAACAACTGCATATTTCTTGCTAGGCTTCCCTGGTAGTTCAGATGGTGTCTGCCCTCAATGTGGGAGACCTGGGTTTGATCCCCAGCTCGGAAGATCCCCTGGAGAAGGAAATGGCAACCCACTCCAGTACTCTTGCCTGGAAAATTCCATGGATGGAGGAGCTACAGTCTATGGGATCACAGAGAGTCGGACATGACTGAGCAACTTCACTGAGTAGAAATTCTGTGAGTTCCAAGATTTTTAATTTTTAGATGGTTCTGGAACATTTCAAATGCAAGTGAAACTGATTAAAAAAATATATTTCAAGTAGGTTTTGTCTGAGCCAAATTATATTGGTGACTAAAAGAAAACAGCAGACAATCAGTACTAAAAATGTCCTCTCTGGATGACTGCAGTGAATCCCAGGGCTTTGGTTCTCACCTTTGTGCGAATGACCTCCCCAATTTATATTGCTATCTTTGATCTCTCCAGTGAACTCCAAAGCTGTATATCCAGTAGGACACTGGACATTTCCACCTGGATATTCTACAAGATTGTCATATTCTACCTGTTCCAGGATGACTTCATTGTTTTATATCTCCCCACTCTTCATTCCTCTCTCCTGTACCAGCCAGGATACTTTCATTTCAAGGAACAAAAGCCCCAGCTGAACTGGCTGTTTAAACAATAAAGGAGATCTGTTGGCTCAGAAGTAGTTAGAACTATAGACCTGGGAAAAGCTGATTTGGTTTTCTTTCTTTAGGATTTTTTGGCTCTGTGTTTCTTTGAGAGTCAGCTTTGTTCCTAAAGCAGCTTCTTTGAAAGTTACACAATAGTCACAATAGTTCTAGGTTTTATTTCTTCATTCAAATTGTCCAAAAAAAAAAAAAAAAGAAGAAGGCAGATCTTTTAAAGCGGTCTTTCCATAGAGCAAGAGACTTTTCTCCAAAGCCCTAAAAAACTTCTTAGCCAAGGGGAAGTGGCTGGCTGTTTCCCTCACTAGTAGCTAACGCAAGTTCTTCAACTTGTCAGGATCCATGCCTTGAACTGTGGGAAAGCAATCTCATCCACTCACAAGACAACTGTGTAACAACGAATAATAAATCAGATGTCAAGGGGAAAACTGCAATGTCCACATACTTCATATTTTCTCCTTGTTTAGAGATTGGTTACCAAAAGTATCACATTGAGTTAGCATAAATGAAAACATTTATTTCAATCTCAAGATAGATAACAATCTCAAGAAATAGTTAGAGGAACTATAATCTGACATGTCAGAAACTTGACAGTTTATCAACCAGGTGCTTCTTCTTTCTATCTGTTCCTTCATTTCTCTCATCTCAGCTTAACTCTGCATTTCTGTTTTATTTTCCTGCTACTCTCAGGAGTTGCCTTTCTGTATTTCTTTAACAGAAGATACACAACCAAAAACAACTATAAGCTAGTAGTTTAAAAAGCCTTACATCCCCCCACCCCCGTACCTGTAACTATGACTAGCCACACTTTTGATGTCTTAATCTCCAATTCCAGAAATGAAAATGATGACTTGTCTGTCCATTACCAGTGGGTGTGTTAGTTGTGGAAAATACTGGTGTGTCATGTCATATATGAGTCTCTGTTCAGAGGTGCCAAAGGCATATGAACAGGAAAAAACATGACATATTTGTGTATATATTTTTAACTTAGAAAATGGAACCACCTGTTTTTCAAGTTAGAAGCCTGGGAATAAATTTTAATTCTTCCCAGTCCTTACAGCTTCATCCTTCCTGATGCTGGTAATATAATAGCTACTTTTAAATGTACTAGCTCTTAAGCAATCTGTAAGTGTATATATCTCATTTCATTCTCTCAACAAACTTATGAGAAATGCACTAATATGTTCACTTTTTAGCAGCCCAAAGTGAGGCCCAATAAGGTTTAACAGAGTTTGCAGATGTCAAACCTGATATTGTATCCCAGATCAATCTGATTCCAAAACCCCAACTTTTTTCACTGTTCACACCATCTGTGCATGAATTTTGGAAGAAGGCAGATCTGCGTTTGAATTTTGGCTTTCACTTATTGGTCATGTATCACTTACTGACCTCTGTGAACCTCAATTCCGTTTCTATAAAAATCCAAGGACAAGAGGGAGCCCTTCAAGAGTGCTTAAAATAAAAACCGAATAACTAGCTATGTGCTTGGCAAATAGGATATCAACAAAAAGCTATTTTCCGTTTCATCTAATCAATGGAATAATATTTTGGGGAAAATATATTGGAATTGAAAGAGCAGACAAACATGGTTTAAATCAGGTAGGTACCACTTAGTAGCTTTTTAACCATAGGCATGCTGACTAACTTATATGATTTTTAATTTTCCCACCTTTGAAAGCAAGTAAGTACTATTCTTTTAAAATGAGTGTGACAACTAAATGGGACAATATATAGAAATCTTAGTCACCCAGCCTAATTATAGTGTAGAGATGAGACTGAGGTATTTGCATGTAGTAAATGCATGGTAAGTAATTACTATTCAAATAAATTAAAAAATAGGTTCTTTTAAGAGTATATATCTAGGGGCCTAGGTATTTATCGTTGTTGTTCAGTCACTAGGTCATATCCAATTCTTTGTGACCCCATGGACTGCAGCACACCAGGTTCCTCTGCCCTTCACTATCTCCCAGAGTTTGCTCAAATTCATTACAGTTTAAAAATAAACCTCTGTTCTTTACTCATTTTATCTTACTAAAAATTAAAATGTGTTTTATTCATGCTATGGTGATCCATATTCTAGGATAGATGATTTGCATTTGTATCTGTGAAATATCTTGCAAGAATTGTTACTATTACTATTGTTCTATTCATTTTTGTTTTTATCTTTTTTCTATTATTTTAGACATGAAAAATTGAGAGAATATGTAATTTATTCAGTAATATTAAGCTGAGAGGCAAAGTAAGGCTCCTTGAACATTGCTGCTTCTCAAACTATATTTTGTATATTAAAATAACTCAGTGGTACTTTTGGCAATAGACAGAAGGTAGTCTATAAAGTTGTCCATTTATTATGTCACTGTACCATGCTATAGTAGCATTGAGATTTGTTTTTGTTTTTGTGTGTGTGTGTGAGAATGGCAGGTATTGATTTCAGAAAGATTATATTTTCTCTATGTTCACACTAGGTTTAGGACAATTAGGTAAATAAATAAATGTTTTACTGACTTTTTACAACTATGCCCTGGTGTTCTAGTAAACAAATAACAATGTTAATTATCAATCATAAAACAGCAGCAGCTTTAAAAATATCATACAACTATATGAAAAAAATTGAATTAGTACCAACTTAAAGAACCAGCAGAAGAAACATATCTTAGAAAGGTCCTCTGCCATTAGTGGGAGAAGAGTCAGGGGAATCTGACGGGCTACAGTCCATGGGGTTGAAAAGAATTGGATATGACTGAGCAACTGAGCATGCATACACTTCCATTAGAGTCCTAAAGTAAAAAATGTAAATGTTGTAGGCAAGATCTCATTATGATAATATGGTAATAAGATAATATGACCTTACCATATTTGTTGAAAGAAGATATAGCATCAGTGATGAGTTTAGGGCAGAACATGGAAGGTTCTCTCCTAAAGAGAGGCTTTGTCTGTTTACTGATATATAAACAAATAGATATTTAGCTTCCTGTTTCAGTTCAGTTCAGTTCAGTCTCTCAGCTGTGTCCGACTCTTTGGGACCCCATGAACCACAGATGCCAGGCCTCCCTATCCATCACCAACTCCTGGAATTTACCAAATTCATGTCCATTGAGTCAGTGATGCCATCCAACCATCTCATTTTCTGTCATCCCCTTCTCCTCCTGCCCTCAATCTTTCCCAGCATCAGGGTCTTTTCAAATGACTTTTTGCATCAGGTGGCCAAAGTATTGGAGTTTCAGCTTCAATATCAATCTTCCAATGAATATTCAGGACTGATTTCCATTTAGGATAGACTGGTTGGATTTCCCTGAAGTCCAAGGGACTCTCAAGAGTCTTCTCCAGCACCACAGTCCCAAAGCATCAATTCTTCAGTACTCAGCTTTCTTTATAGTCCAACTCTCACATCCATACATGACTACTGGAAAAACCATAGCCTTGACTTGATGGACCTTTGTTGACAAAGTAATGTCTGTGCTTTTTAATACGCTGTCTAGGTAGGTCATAACTTTCCTTCCAAGGAGCCAGCGTCTCTTAATTTCATGGCTGCAGTCACCATCTGCAGTGATTTTGGGGTCCCCAAAAATAAAGTCAGCCACTATTTCTCCATCAATTTGCCATGAAGTGATGGGACCAGATGCCATGATCTTAGTTTTCTGAACGTTGAGCTTTAAGTCAGCTTTTTCACTCTTCTCTTTCACTTTCACCAAGAGGCTCTTTAGTTCTTCTTCACTTTCTGCCATAAGGGTGGTGTCATCTGCATATCTGAGATTATTGATATTTCTCCCAGCAGTCTTGATTCCAGCTTGTGCTTCCTCCAGCCCAGCGTTTCTCATGATGTACTCTGCATAGAAGTTAAATAAGCAGGGTGACAATATACAGCCTTGACGTACACGTTTTCCTATTTAGAACCAGTCTGTTGTTCCATGTCCAGTTCTAACTGTTGCTTCCTGACCTGTATACAGGTTTCTAAAGAGGCGGGTCAGGTGGTCACCTCTTCTTAGTATATTCTGCTTCTGTTAGGTCCATAGCATTTCTGTCCTTTATCGAGCCCATCTTTGCATGAAATGTTCCTTTGGTAGCTCTCATTTTCTTGAAGAGATCTCTAGTCTTTCCCATTCTATTGTTTTCCTCTATTTCTTTGCATTGATAGCTGAGGAAGGCTTTCTTATCTCTCCTTGCTATTCTTTGGAACTCTGCATTCAAATGGGTATATTTGTCCTTTTCTCCTTTGCTTCTCACTTCTATTCTTTTCACAGTTATCTGTAATGCCTCCTTGGACAGCCATTTTGCTTTTTCATTTCTTTTCCTTGGGGATGGTCTTGATCCCTGTCTCGTGTACAATGTCATCAACCTCTGTCCATAGTTCATCAGGCACTCTGTCTATCAGATCCAGTCCCTTAAATCTAGTTCTCACTTCCACTGTATAATCATAAGGGATTGGGTTTAGGTCATACCTGAGTGGTCTAGTGGTTCTCCCCACTTTCTTCAGTTTAAGTCTGAATTTGGCACTAAGGAGCTCATGGTTCGTGCCCTGTTATCTACTTGGGGCAAAACTATGGTGGAAGTTACGGAGATAATGTAGAACTCCTTCAAAAGTTCCCATGCACAACCCTGCAACAGGCCACCACTGACCCACACTTGTGCCCTAGACTCCTGGACATTCACAGGGAAGTCTGGGTCAGTCTCTTGGGGCTACGGTCAGTCCATTGGGTCACTAAGAGTTCGGCACAACTGACTGACTTCACTTTTAGTTTGGTAAAGAGCTCAAATACATTGTTACATGTATCCCTTGAGGCAGAACCAAGACCCTCCCTCAAGGCTACACTCATGTTTCTTGGATGCTCCTTCTTTGTCTCTGCATTCCCCTCCCTTCCCTTATTAGCCACTGTTTTGTTGTCTTCTATTCCAAGGATCCCTATAGGGTGCTGCTTGGTTTCAGTACTAGTCTTTAAGGAGCTTCTTCTTGTCGTTCGGTTGTGCAGTCATGTCCAGCTCTTTGGGACCTCGTAGACTGCAGCACACCAGGCCTCCCTGTCCCTCACCATCTCACAAAGTCTGCCCAAGTTCACATCCATTGCATCAGTCATGCCATCCAGCCATCTAATCCTCTGATGCCCTCTTCTCCTTCTGCCCTCAATCTTCCCTAGCATCAGCAACTTTTCCAATGGGTCAGTTCTTTGTATTAGATGACCAAAATACTGGAGTTTCAGCTTCAACATCAGTCCTTCCAACAAGTATTCAGGACTGATTTCTCTTAAGATTGACGGGTTTGATCTCCTTGCTGTCCAAGGGACTTTCAGGAGTCTTCTCCAGCACCACAGCTTGAAGACATCAATTCTTTGCCATTCTGCCTGATGCTAAAGCTGAAACTCCAGTACTTTGGCCACCTCCTGAGAAGAGTTGACTCACTGGAAAAGACTCTGATGCTGGGAGGGATTGGGGTCTGGAGGAGAAGGGGACGACAGAGGATGAGATGGCTGGATGGCATCACTAACTCGATGGACGTGAGTCTGAGTGAACTCCGGGAGTTGGTGATGGACAGGGAGGCCTGGCATGCTGCCATTCATGGGGTCGCAAAGAGTCGGACATGACTGAGCGACTGAACTGAACTTCTTTATGGTCCAGCTCTCACAACCATACATAACCACTGGGAAGACCATAGCCTTGACTATGAGGACCTTTGTTGGCAGAGTAACATCTCTGCTTTTCAACACACTAAGTCTGTCATAGCTTTCCTGCCAAAAAGCAATTGTCTTCTGATTTCAAGGCTCATTTCACCATCTGCAGTGATTTTGAGCCCAAGGAGAGGAAATCTGTCACTACTTCCACCTTTTCCCCTTCTTTTTGCCATGAAGTAATGAGGCCAGATATCATAATCTTAGTTTTTTCTTTTTTCTAATATTTAGTTTTAAGCCGGCTGTTTCACTGTCAAGAAGCTCTTTAGTTCCTCTTTGCTTTTTCTGCCATTAGTGTGGTATCACCACATATATGAGGTCGTTGATGTTTCTCCTGCCTATCTTGATTCCAGTTTGTAACTCATCCAGCCCGGTATTTCTCATGATGTGCTCAGTGTGTAGGTTAAACAAACAGGGTGGCAGCAGACAGCCCTCTTGTACTCCTTTCTCAGTCTTGAACCAGTCAGTTGTTCCATATAGGGTGCTAACTGTTTCTTCTAGACCAGTATACAGGATTCTGAAGAGACAGGTAAGATAGTCTGGGTATTCCCATCTCTTTAAGAGCTTTCCACAGTTTGTTATGATCCACACAATGCAAGGCTTTAGCATAGTCAATGAAACAGAAGTAGATGTTTTTGTGCAATTCCCTTGCCTTCTCTACGATCTAGTGAATGTTGGCAATTTGATCTCCAGCTCCTCTTCCTTTTTCAAACCCAGCTTGGACATCTGAAAATTCTAGGTTTTCATAATGCTGAAGCCTAGCATGCAGGATTTTAAACATGACCTTTCTAGCAAGGGAGATGAATGTAATTGGTAAAGGAGGTTACATCTTCTATTCAAGCAGCCAGTAAACCACATTGACTGTTGACTTCTGGTTCAAAGACAAAATTATTTGGGTTTCATAGAGTCACAACAGAAAGTGACAAGAACTGGCAAAAAAATAAAAATAAAAAAAGATAGTTTGTATTTTTTTTAAACTAAAGATGGTGAGTTTCTAACTGATTAAATATTTATAATTGTTGTTCATTTTTAGGAGACAAACATAGTATTTGAAAGATTATTAAAAAAAAAAATTCAGACCTACCTCACTATTGCTGTTGGAAAAAATGGGAAGCTCAGAGAACATTCAGAAAGTGTTATAGTCTGAGTCTGGCAGCCTAGAGCTTTCAGTCACAAGTTTTTAATGGGATATTGGTGGAACCTCCAGAATTAACTGGCAACTCTCCAAAATACCACAGAGGGGGAAAATGACTTTTCATCTAGCCAAACTAAGTTAATTGAATTTCTATATTAAAGTTGAGTACAACCTTAACAGAACCAAAATTTCACTTCAAAATGGGAAATGTTCTAATATTTATCAGGTTTTAGGATTGAACTGAATAATTTTAAGCTTTCCCTGGTGGCTCAGTGGTAAAGAATCTGCCTGCAATGTAAGAGACATGAGAAAAGCAGGCTCGTTAAGGTGAGTCTTATGCATGATGAGCTGGTTGACGTGGAAGAGAATCTATGACAGAATTACTTTGAACTGAAGGACACAATGAGGTGACAGTCTTAAAGTAAAACTTGATAACTAAGCTGTTTATGATTTCCTCAAGCCTTTCATGAGCAGATATTTCCTCAAGTAGGCAATGAAGTCATTTTGCTTGCTCTCAAATAGAAGAAAAAAAATACACTTCATCATAGAATTATTTAGCACAAGTATAAATTTGATTCCAGAATTATTTTAGTACAGGGTTAGGAAAATATGCCTGTTTCCCAAGATGTTTAACACAGAAATAGGAAATTATTTTGGTTTCAGATTGCAGACATACATGTTATGAAGGAAGATAAAGTAGGTCAGGAGATATTTATTAGTAATTATAAGGAATATTATTTCAGTATCACCCAGAAAGGCCTTTTTAGGGAAATGACATTTTAGCAGAAATCAGAATGAACTGAGCAGTTGACCATTGTGGAAATATCTCTGTGAAAAGGAAACAAAACCCAAAGGCCCTGGTGTGAGAATGTATTGAGGGAGAAGAAGAAGGCTGAAGAGCTAGGGCATAATGACTAAATGCCGAAAGCAGTAATGACAAGATCAAAGGGAGCATAGGGCACAGATCATGTAGGACTTTAGAAGCCATGGCAAAGAGTTTGGATTTCATTCTAAGCAAGGGGAGAAGTCACTGTAGAGTTTAAGCTGATGATTGACATGACCTGATACCATTTTTTTTTTTTTTTAAAAGCTCATTTTGGCAAAGAATGAGAGGTTCTGGGAGGAGAGGCAGCAGGGAAGCCAATACAGTGGGAACAGGAGAAACGATGGTTGTTTGGATGAGGGAGAGCCCTTGCAGATAAATGTAATACTAAACATAGGAGAAAGAGAAGCATCTATATGAAATTTTTGGGCTAAGCAACAGGATGAATGAATAGTAGAGCCATCTAAACTGGGACAACTGTTGAATAAGTGAAAATGTCAGACACTCAGCTTCAGTGGTATTATTTTGATAGACTCAAAGATCTAAAGGTATCTTTAGAAAGAAAATAATTTTTAAAGTTTATTACAAATGCAGTTAAGTAAGGATTGGAGGCAGGTATACTGGATAAATAAACCAAGAGATAGATAAGTTAGTGAAGAAAATGATAGAAAATACAATAAAAACCCACTGGTGGTATTGCCTTTAAGTGAGGAGACCTCAAGAAGAACGTGACTTGTGAGGATGAGGGGAAGCCCTCCAGACTGACCTGAGTGACCAGGCAAAGACCTTGAGATGATGCCTTTAAAATATCTTCAGTTTTGTCAATCTCAATTACCAGTCATGTTGCAGAAACAAACTAACAGCCAGATCTATGTTTTAAACTGATTTTACTTCTACTTAATCTCCAAATGATCCAACCAGTCAATCCTAAATGAAATCAGTCCTGACTATTCATTGGAAGGACTAATGCTGAAGCTGAAATTCCAACACTTTGGCCACCTGATGCGAAGAACATTGGAAAAGACTCTGATGCTGGGTAAGATTGAAGGCAGGAGGAGAAGGGGACAACAGAGGATGGGATGGCTGGAGGGCATCATCAACTCGATGAACATGAGTTTGAGTAAGCTCCAGGAGTTGGTGATGGACAGGGAAGCCTGGCATGTTGCAGTCCATGGGGTCACAAAGAGTCAGACAGGACTGACCAACTGAATTGAACTGAACTGAATCTCCAAACAGAAAATTGTGCAATCGAGTCTAGACTTCTTTTTATTTTCTTCCAGATATCCTAAGGCCAGTGTTTATGCTTGGTTTTTAATCTTCTTTTGAAAGGAAGCCATTGTTAGTCATGTCCAATCCCCAAAAAAGATTTAAGGACATAATGAGGGGGGTGCAGGAACTTGTGACAGGAAGTGATTGTTCCTACAGGGGCTTTGAATTAAAGGTCATCAAACACCACCACATTTCACAAGTAGTCTCTCAAATAGGAGAAAAATACTTTTGTTGTTCCAAAGTTTGAGTGAACTTAGGGGATTTCTAGACACAGAAGGATACATTCACACAGAATTTCAACTATATTCCCAAATGTATATAGTCAGAGTGTACTAAGTCTAAAGAAAATCCTGTAAAATTCAATACTTATTAAATCTGGACTATTCTGGTAAGGCAGTTCCATTCAGTTGTGTTCTCAAAATGCCCTCAAATGTCCTGTTCAAGTGACCTGGAAAAAGGATGAACCAAAGAAAATGGGTTACAGGAATCAGTTCAGTTCAGTTCAGTCGCTCAGTCGTGTCCGACTCTTTGTGACCCCATGAATCGCAGCACGCCAGGCCTCCCTGTCCTTCACCAACTCTTGGAGTTCACTCAGACTCACATCTATCGAATTAGTGATGCCGTCCAGCCATCTCATCCTCTGTCGTCCCCTTCTCCTCCTGCCTCCAATCCCTCCCAGCATCAGAGTCTTTTCCAATGAGTCAACTCTTCACATGAGGTGGCCAAAGTACTGACGTTTCAGCTTCAGCATCATTCCCTCCAAAGAAATCCCAGGGCTGATCTCCTTCAGAATGGACTGGTTGGATCTCCTTACAGTCCAAGGGACTCTCAAGAGTCTTCTCCAACACCACAGTTCAAAAGCATCAATTCTTCGGTGCCCAGCTTTCTTCATAGTTCAACTCTCACATCCGTACATGACCACTGGAAAAACCATAGCCTTGACTAGGCAGGCCTTAGTCAGCAAAGTAATGTCTCTGCTTTTCAATATGCTATCTAGGTTTGTCATAGCTTTTCCTCCAAGGAGCAAGCATCTTTTCATGGCTACAATCACCATCTGCAGTGATTTTGGAGCCAAAGACAATAAAGTCTCTCACTCTTTCCATTGTTTCCCCATCTATTTGCAATGAAGTGATGGGAACAGATGCCATGATCTTCATTTTTTGAATGTCAAGTTTTAAGCCAACATTTTCACTCTCCTCTGTCACTTTCATCAAGAGGCTCTTTAGTTCTTCTTCACTTTCTGCCACAAGGGTGGTGTCATCTGCATATCTGAGGTTATTGATATATCTTTCAGCAATCTTGATTCCAGCTTGTACTTCACTGAGCCAAGCATTTCACATGATGTACTCTGGATAAGTTAAATAAACAGGGTGACAATATACAGCCTTGACATACTCCTTTCCTTATTTGTAACCAGTCTGTTTTTCCATGTCTGGTTCTAACTGTTGCTTCTTGATCTGCAATAGATTTCTCAGGAGGCAGGTCAGGTAGTCTGATATTCCCATCTCTTAAAGAATTTTCCACAGTCTCTTGTGATCCACACAGTCAAAATCTTTGGCAAAGTCAATAAAGCAGAAGTAGATTTTTCTGCAACTCGCTTGCTTTTTAGATGATCAATGGATGTTGGCAATTTGATCTCTGGTTCCTCTGCCTTTCCTAAATCCAGCTTGAACATCTGGAAGTTCATGGTTCACGTACTGTTGAAGCCTGATTTGGAGAATTTTGAGCATTACTTTGCTAGTGTGAGATGAGTGTAATTGTGCGGTAGTTTGAACATTCTTTGGCATTGCCTTTCTTTGGGATTGGAATGAAAATTGACCTTTTCCAGTCTTGTAGCCACTGCTGAGTTTTCCAAATTTGATGACATGTTGAGTGCAGCACTTCACAGCAACATGTTTTAGAATTTGAAATAGCTCAACTGGAATTTCATTACCTCCACTAGCTTTGTTTGTAGCAAAAGTCCAGAATTAAAAGGATATTCCCTAATCCATTCCTAGAGTAGCCATTCACTGGTAGTACTTATTGGTCAAGTTAAAGTATTAGATTTGTATCCAGGTTGTTACATATTTAATAGTGATGGCAAATTTCTTAAAATTTCAGATACCTAAAAGTGAAGACATTTCATTCTTGTCAAGACATGAATGATTTCCACAGTTTCTATGTTTGCTTTGCCTATTATATTTTTCTTATGTTAGTCCACATTGTTGCTAGTGTTTGCAGATAGTTTCCAGCTTGAATAATTTTGTTGCTTCTTTGGTTGTTTAATAAGAGATAAACTGCTAAAAGCATTGAATCTGGCATGCAAAACATTCTCTGTTACTGTAATGTTAAATATTTATTGTCATGCTGTCCTGATGCCAGCAAGCCTCAGTTTGTATTTTAACGTGTATTTTGCATTCTAGGGCTTGTTAGTTTAATAAAATTTGAACCAAGCTATTAAATGCCAACTTATACAAACAAGAATGTTAGTGTTCTGAACACATCAGAAATCTGATCGATATGGACATAAAAGATTTACCTCTTTGATATTTAAGCGTATTTAGTTGTTGCATTTTCAAACCTTATTTTATGTATTAACTCTTACATTATATATTTACTGGTGAATTTAACAAAATCTGTGCCATGCGCCTACTGTACAGAGCAATTTCTGCTGCATAGGATACAAACAGAAATAACACAAGCCTCTGCCCTCAAGTGGATGGTACTTTGGTAAGGCAGAATAAGAAAAGAAAGTGAAAGTGAAAGTGAAAGTCACTCAGTTGTGTCTGACTCTTTGCAACCCCATGGTCTATACAGTCCATGGAATTCTCCAGGCCAGAAAACTGGAGTCAGTAGCCTCTCCCTTCTCCAGGGGATCTTCCCAAGCCAGGGATTGAACCCAGGTTTCCTGTATTGCAAGCAGATTCTTTACCAGCTGAGCTACAAGGGAAGCCCAAGGCAAATGAAACACAGATACAGTAACTGTAATAACAGCACAGAGAGATTTAAGTGAAGGAGGCAGCTGGGTGGCAGTGACTGGTGGATTAAGGCCTAGGGCACTGCGATCTGCTGAGCAATGCTTCCAGCTAGATGGATAGGAGAAGGCTTCACAGATGTCTTTAGAATACTTGAATAGCATGGCAAATTATTGTTTTAAGTGGCTACCAAGGAGAGTGCACAGTGCTAGACACTGGAGATTCAGATATGAATAGTCCTGGTTGTGGCTTTCAATGCTAATGCTCCATAATGATTTGGTATTGGTACAATGTGGTGAGAAGTCTAAAGAAACAGTAAATGTACAAAGGAAGAGGTGATTAATGCTCACCAAGGGGGTAATATTTTACTATAGTTTTAAAGGATGAGTTGGTAGTGACTCATAGATGGAAATTAATGGACTCAATGGCTCATAGGGTAATTTTAACATTTATACTGCTTGTTACTCCCAACACATCCTAGGCAAGGGAATACTGCACTGTGTTCCCCTAAATTGCTATCTATCTGGATTTCTAGCAATCTAGGAAAGTTGAGCTCTGCTCTCCTTTTGAATTAATATTTTTTTAAGAAATTTATAGTAGAGCTTAAATGGATTTTTGTTATTCAATACATGAAAATTTTGGAGATTGCTTTTTTACCCCCCTTCCACATTGTAGTTTTTTTTTTTCCCTTGTCCTATAGTCTGATGTGAATATTCTGCTTACACATCTAACCATTGGGTTATTTTCCTTTAATTGACATTATAATTTATTTATACTTAATTTATGTACTACTATAGGTATTAAATCTATTCCTGAAATTATTTTTAGCATTGTAAATGTTCCATGTGTATGCTATTTCTATCTATGAATTTCTTATACATTTGTCCTTATACAATTTAATTGTTCATATGACTCCTTATCTAATTTGTCTTAATAGCAGTAAATTCCTTTTCTGCTTTCAGTGACAGTACAGTTCTTTGGAGAGAATCAGAGAATATGAATTTGAAATCTCTAATGCACTATTAGCCATAATACATAGAACATTTGATTTCTCATTCTTCTTGTAAACTAATATTCATAATTAGAGCTAATTATCTTTTCATACATTTATTGAATATCTATTTCATGTTAAGTGTTACAATATAGAGACAGTCCTCAAAGAACTTAAGTTTTCAAGTCTTAAAGATTGTAAATTATTATAACATTCAATAGAGATAATAACATGAGCACATTTTGAGAAATAGAAGGTGCTAAATAAGCAATTGTCCTTATTTTCTGATTAATATAGGAAAACTAACAGGCTCTTTAACATTTTTGAACTCTTGAATACTTGGCATACAATTTAAATAAATCCATTGATTACTATTACCCCATGAATCATCCTTTTTCTCTCCTAGTGTCTTTTAAGATGTGTAATGATTTCTTGGGGAAGTTATTAAATGTAGGGTAAAGTTTGATGAAGCTTTGTGAACTACTAGGATCCATTTGAAGCTCTAAATTATGTCTCTGTGTGACAGAGATATGGATTTTTTTTTCATGAGAGAAATTACGTATCAGGTATTTGATTTTACTTTTGTTAACAATAACAATTATAAGAGCTTACATTTGGGGGCTTCCTAGGTGGCGCTAGTGATAAAGAACCTGCCTGCCAATGCAGGAGATGAAAGAGAAGGGGGTTCAGTCCCTGGGTCAGGAAGATCCCACGGAGAAGGACATGGCAACCCGCTCTGGTATTCTTTATTGTCTGGAGAATCCTATGGACAGAGGAGGCTGGCGAGCTACAGTCCATAGGGTCTCAAAGAGTCAGATAAGACTGAAGCAACTTAGCATGCATTTTTTATTGATATGCATTATAAATTATCTTCTTATGATGCATTTTAATCTTGAAATTAATGCTAGGAAATATTTTTATTAATCTCATTTAGTGGTCAAGAAAGACATAGTTAAAGCACTCCACCCAAATATGCAGAGCTGGCAAATGACAGAAGAAGTTTTAATTGGAAAAAACTTTTAAGAACACTCCCAAATAACTTAAACACAACCCTCTTGCCAAAATTAAACATGTAGTTTTCTTTCAGTGGAACATCATGTCCTATATACATTCCTTAGAGTAAATGAGATTGGGACTTTTTTCTTTTAACATGCTTCTAGTAGGTTTTGAAATTTTAGAAATGTCATCTGTAAAGAAAATTTTATTTTACACTTCTGGGTTTTCTGAGGTAAATTATTATATTTGCTTCTATATAAGTAGCTGATACAAATTAGAGCGTAGCTTCTTTTTGATACAGTATAGCTATCTATTTTTCCCATATTAGATAATATTTATATTACACAGCTAGTATGTCTTATTTGAAGAAGGTTTTATGGTAGAACACATTTGAGTTTTATTGTCTTTGACAAATGATTTTAACTCTGTGTCATCTAAATATATCCCAGCATTTTTAACTTCCCTCTTCCATTATAATGTAGATTTCTCTTTTGATTACTGTTTGTCTTCCATCTTCCTCCCAAATGGGACTTATTATTCCAGTTGAATTCATCAGTAATACTTAAAGGTATAAATCATTAAATAACAAAATTTCCTGTTAGCCACAGCACTCTGTTTAATACTATATTTCCCACAGCTATGGGGTCTATGTCAGTGACTTAAAACTGGAAGAAACTTATCAGCTTTAAAAGGTTTAATTAAAAGTATAATAGGATGGACACTTTTAAGTCTACCTGTACTGTTCCTGTTCTTTCCCTCTGGAGATTTTGAAAAGCTTTCCTTTTGCCTAATGAGTTCTTGTTACTAATAAATATATTGGAGTTTGAAAATTAGTTGAGAATTACTGGTCTGGACCTAAGGCACTCTTGCATTTGGAGCCTTGAAAATCCATCAGACAGGCCTAAATTGTTTCTATAAGAGCAGTTTCTCACTTTGACAGGGTAGTTCTGAGTAATTAAAGCAACTCTGGGGATTTCTGTTCCATTTTAATCTAGATTGAGACTGAGCCAGTTCTCCCTGTTCATATACCATTTTAGAGACTGAGATATACTCTGAACAGTGCAGGTAATGTTTTAAGCAATTTAAATGTCTTCTTTTAAGCAATTTAAAATTCATATTTGTAAGATAAATTATTTTTCTTTCCTTTATTTTTTAAATAAATGTATTTAATTGGAGATTAATTACTTTACATTTTGTATTGGTTTTGCCATACATCAACATGTATCCGCCACGGGTATACACGTGTTCCCCATCCTGAACCCCCCTCCCTCCTCCCTCCTCCCTCCCCATACCATCCCTCTGGGTTGTCCCAGTGCACCAGCCCCAAGCATCCAGTGTCATGCATTGAACCTTGGCTGGCGACTCGTTTCATATATAATATTATACATGTTTCAGTGCCATTCTCCCAAATCATCCCACCCTCTCCCTCTCCCACAGAGTCCAAAAGACTGTTCTATACATCTGTGTTTCTTTTGCTGTCTCGCATACAGGGTTATCATTATCATCTTTCTAAATTCCATATATATAAGTTAGTATACTGTATTGGTGTTTTTCTTAAATGGAAGTAATAATAATGGAGCTACCAAGCCCATGATAAAATATTTTATACTGATAAAAATATTTTGTGCAGTATATAACATTGAATAATTTTCCCTCAATTATATTCTCTTTTGATATAATTATTTAAAAGTAATATCACCAATATGGATTTAAATCCAAGTCTTCTTTTGATTTTATCATGCTATGAGCTTCTGACAGAGGGGAGGTCAACAGATAGCCCTTGACAATTTGGGCAGAATGGCCAGAAACCATACTGTCAACATAATCTTGCAAAAGTATTCAGGAGGCTCTGCAAAACACAATAGGACATTTAGTATAAATTTAGTCTATAGTAACTGAATTGACTCTCCTGGAAATCTGGATATAAAAAGGCAAATAGAAATTGCCTTTAGGAAAAAAAGAGAAATGGGGAAGAGGGGCACCAGTTTTCTATTTCAAAATATATGGAAGTAGGTAGATTCTAAGACAAAATAAATAATGGTTTGGCTAGATGTGACTAAACATGAAAGCAAATAGTATATGTTCATTGCTTGTATGACCTGTACATGGCAGTGAATATAACTAAGCTTTTTTACTGATAAAATAAACAAATCTTAAAGCTATTAATTGATACTCTAATTCTTTATGACAGGAAAATATGATTATAGGCCTTATATTGGGACAGTTTAGGATAGATCTTTATTATGTTCTTAATCTTCTTGGACAGAGTAGATTGCTCTGATCTCAGAAACATATTTGGGATAAACAATAAGGGCAAAGAACAAGAATCTCTAGTTATGAGTGGTTATTAATTTAGTATCTCTGGAGCAGAAAGTTCAAATAAGGCAACAAATACAGAAACATTCTGTTAAGCCTAACTCTCTGGGTACGTGCCATTCTAGGGGAAGCACGCACATTTCTAAAACATTTGACTGGTGCCACCTCCTCTGGAAGAAACACAAGCACCAGATTAGTTTAATAGCAATGGCTTTTCAAAACAGAGGAGAGTTGATATTAAAGAATTCCAGGCTTTCCTCAAATGGATTTTTTGATGGAGGTTTCATTTGAAATAATTAGGAATTGAACCTGAAAAAGAAAAAATTTGGACTTAGAATCCATTTGGAGAGATATTGTGTGTGTATGTATGTTTGTGTGTGTGTGTGTTCTTGTTACTTAACGGTGGATTTGGTGAGATGGTGGTGAATTTTGCTTAACTGTGGGCAATACTTAGACGTTTAATGATCTGAACCAGGCACCTCAGAAAAAGTGCTAATGATGAGTTTCTTCATCTAGGGATGAAAGAGACACTTAGGAGTGATTGTCCTGGGATCAGGGACAAAGAGGTCGCAGCAACCTAGGATTTCACAGGAGTGTCAATGTTGTACTGTAAGGAGGACTTAGCCTAAGTAAGAACAACAGCAACTAGAAATACACTGTCTTCTGTAATTCCTGGTCAGACCCCTTATTTTTGGTTAATTAAAGATATAAAAGTGACAACATTTTCTGGCTTCATATTTTTCTTTAACAATTTGTATAGTCTTTATATCTTTATCATACGATTAAGGGTCTCATTGAAATTGGGAAGCATTATCTGTCTTCGCGAATTATCTGCTGTACCACTGTACATATGACAAAATCTGTATAGGATGGTATTCTTTTCCTAGATAGTGTACTAATTCTGTTTTGTGGTAAATGTGGGATTTTTATGGCCATTTATTGTTATGCTAGTGATTTTCATGGTATCATTTATTGGCTTAAAACTATATGTATATATAAACTGTGAAAAATGTTTCAACTATATAAAAACAGTTATATACAATATGTATTAGAATAATACAGTTTATAACCAAACTTTTTGTAGGTGTAATGCAAAAGCAAGCATTCGAATGATGGTTAAGAAAATTTTGTTAGGTAGAAATATGAAGTTCATTGGAATGCAACAGGGTAAAACTGTTGTCATTCCTTTCTTTGAAGTTTCTAGAAGAACAATATACTCATTAGTGCATGATTTCTTCATATTTCTTCATATTTGCTCCTTTCTTCTCTCTTCAGTAAAGCCTCTAGTGAAAAAGAAAATAGAGTATTAAATTTTACATGCAAATTTTCAGTAGTTTGCAAATTGCTAGGGGCAATTCTGCCTATTAAATTACTTTATTCCCACTACTGCTATTTTAAAATGTTGAACATTCATTTTATGTTGAAATATACAGCTACGCTTTCATATTACTGAGATTTACTATATTATGTGCTTGTCAAAATCTGCATGTCTTTTTTATAAGCTGTTAAAGAAATGTTCTATTAATATGTGTGCTCTCACTATACAGTCTTATTGTGCTATGTTAGCAGCTAAATATTTAATAAAAGTATAATAAGATATGAAGCATATATTTCACAATATATTAAATTTTCCTCTTTTTTTCCACTTTATTGATTTAAAAACATACACTGAGAACATAATGCATTGTATCATTTTTCACAGGTGAGGATTCAAATATATCATGATATTTCAGAAATTCATGGAATTAATTGCTTGACTAGTGGGGAATATGGTTCAATATAATGTTATTTAATTTTAAATAGGTGTACTTTAAAATATATGGGCTAGTGACAAATTGGTTTTATTATATATTTTATCATTATTTAAAGTTTTATGATCTGAATCAAATAGCACAAAATTAAATCTACTCTTAAAGATGTAAGCTTTCCTTTTACTTTCTTGCTTTTCAAAGCATTCAATGTATGGCACGACATGTTGGCAGGTTATGAAATATCCAGGTTTATGTCTGAATAATTACCTCTCATTTACGCTTATAGCTCAGTTTGTATTTGCTAAGATTATTGAGGCCCCAGAAAATAAATAGAAATATCAAAATTGTTGTTTTTTAATGTAGTAGATGCTGAATAAATGTGCTAAAATCCTAAAAAGAATCTAATAAATTCTGGATATATCCCGACCAATTACATACCAGTTGGGGCTTTTCAAACTTCCAAAATGAATGTATAAAGAAGAATCTGAAGAGCAGAAATTTCCTTGCAATCCTGTATTATCTTGGCTCTACGCCAAATGATTGAAATTAGGATATTTTAGTTAGAATGTCCTACAAAAGCAAGTCATGAGGGATGAAAACATTTTGAAGTTCCTTGAAAAAAAGTTTCTCCCCAATGTTTCTGAGATCCTTTTTACTTTCCTTGAGTTCCAAATCCTTCTATCTGACCTTGAGTTGTGGCTTCTCCATGAAACCCTCCCAAACAGCTATCTCCCGCGTGTATCTTTTCTTTCTTTGTGTAGCTGCTGTTCTTACATAGAGAACCACATAGCTTATTTCCTAATGCCTTCCCTGATAGTTCAGTTAGTAAGGAATCTGCCTGCAATGCAGGAGACCCTGGTTTGATTCCTGGATCTGGAACATCCCCTGGAGAAGGGATAGGTACCCACTCCAGTATTCTTGGGCTTCCCTTGTGGTTCAGCTGGTAAAGAATTGCCCTGCAATGCGTGAGACCTGGGTTTGTTCCCAGGGTTGGGACGATCCCCTGGAGAAAGGAAAGGGTACCCACTCCCATATTTTTGGGCTTCCCTTGTGGCTCAGCTGCTAAAGAATCTGCCTGCAATGCGGGAGACCTGGGTTTGATCCCTGGGTTGGGAAGGGAAAGGCTACCCACTCCAGTATTCTGGCCTGGAGAATTCCGTGGACTGTACAGTCCACGGTGTTGCAAAGAGTCAGACACGACTGAGCGACTTTCACTTTAAGGTTTTTGTAAATATTTGACATTTTAAAATTTTACTTGCATCAAAAAGCAAAACTCTAAAATATGATTCATTTCCTTGGGAACTCTTTATGTTTTAATGAGAGAAATTGTTCCCCCGTGGTAATGGTACCTGATATTATAGCTGAAAAATTAGGCTCATTCTGTAATCATATAAGGATTTTGCATAATCCTCTTTAAATATATCTAATTTTTCTTTTCAAGAATGTTTCTATTTAAAAAAATTAGTATCAACTGATCCATTTGTAGGAGATGGGAAATAAGCTTTTCTTCTACTCTTTCTTCTTTTATTACCTCACTCCCAGTGAGGTCCCAGGTTCCTCACTGGGACCCTGCAAATTAGACTGCACAAAAGACAGATTAACGAGAGAAATACAAACAAAATTTATTAATGTGTGCATTGTACATACATCGGAGAAAACTTAGTGATGAGTAACTCAAAGGAGTGGTTAGGATTTGGGCCTATACAGCATCTTTACAGAGGACAATGAATTTGTACAAAAGTGGCAAGACAAAGGAAAGGAGTTTTAGACTTTGAAGGATGGAAAATTGGAGAGGAAAATATACCACAGAAAAGAATGGAAGAGTTTTCTTCTTTGATTTTTATTTTTTAAGTTGTTCTATGTCAGAATAAGGAAATGCATCGCTATTTAACTCCATGTATTTGAAACAAAAATCCAAACTTCGTTGACAAAGTGACCCTCTTAGCAATTTATCTATCCCCCACAGTGTTCAGTTATCATAAGAGAACCTTGTAGCTAGTAGTTATCTATAGTTGAAGACCCCTGCCTCTCTTTCAGATACCAGTGGGTGCATATTATTACATTATTTGCTAACCTCTCTTTGCAATTCTTTGTGATTACTTACTGGCATACATCTTGTAGATGGTGCTGAGAGATGAAAACTAATCATTCTTAATATTACTTGAAAGAGGAGTACTTCATTGTCTAATTTCTAGTGTCATGCTAGGTTTATAGTCTCTGAGCTCCAGGATGGTTAATGGAAAACTTCACCTTCTCTTTAATGTTTGAGATTTGAACTGAATTGACTTAAAAAAAATTTAATATCTTTTAACTTCTGAGTCGTAATGTTTAAGGAAAGTTGTCCTGATGCAACTGAGACCAATGGCAATGGACAGCAGAGCTAAGGGCACAGGCTCAGGTTAGCAGTCACCTTGCCATTTATTACCATGATCAAAACAGAGCAGCATAAGTGTAGGCAGTGATAAAGCTCATTTCCTGCTTCCTCCTTAACACACATTCACCAAAAAGCCCCCAAATTTTGATTAGGGCAAAACATTCTGAAGCTGCACCTGGGAAGAAAAATAAAAAAATGAAGAAAACAAATAAAAATCTTTTGACAAGTCATGAAGAAGGAGAAAAAAAAAAAAAAACAAACAAATGAACCTGTAATAGGAATTGATTTCTACTAGAGTCTCTATTAGTTATTACTTATATAATTCTTGGCTATTGCCTATTTCTTTGTATACCAATATATTCATCAAATAGTTCTAATTCCCTAATTACCTCAAAAGGGTATGAAAATATATGAAGAGCATATGGGTCAAAATCTTTTATAAAGTATAAAGCCCTTAAAGAATAAGATAATATACTTTCAAAACTTAGCTCTCAGAACCAATACGTTTAAAAAAAGAAAATGATATACTTTCAATTTCAAATGGTAGAAACTGTACTCCAGGTAGAAGGCTGTCAATTTCTTTATTAAATTATTTGATTCAGTTAGTTCATTTGAAATTTGTATCATTTCACTGAATGCCAAATATATAATCAAAAAAGAAAAAAAAAAGGTAGACTCTGGACTCTGGGAAGTAAAGTTTATTCTTTTTGATCAATATTTTGTTCCTCTGAACTTTAAGAAATATCTTGTAAACTTTTTTTATATTAAAAAAAATCTGCTTTCATAATAGATGTAATTTATTTTAATTCTGAAATCACTTATCCCACACTTCCCATTTATGCACATGTTCCTGTTTTTTATTTCAGACAGGAGCCAAGGTTGAATACTTTGATTTTTTAAATTGAAATATAGTGATTTTAAGACATTGTGTTAGTTTTAGCTGTGCAGTAAAGTGATTCAGATACATATACAAACACACACATGTATACCTACATAAATTCTTTTTTAGATTCTTTTTCATATTAAATATAGTTCACTATACTATACAGTAGGTTGTCGTTGGTTATCTGTTTTATATATTAGTGGTGTGCATCTGTTAATCCCAGACTCCTAACGTTGCCCTCTCCTCCCTTTCCCCATTGTTAACCATAAATTGATTTTCTGTGTCTGTGATATCTTATGATATTTGTCTCTCTTCAGCTTTTTTTTTTTACATAGTATGATAATCCCTTGGTCCATCCATGCTGCAAATAATTTCATTTTTATGGCTGAGTAATGGTATGATCACTCACCTACAGCCAAACATCCTGGAATGTGAAGTCAAGTGGGCCTTAGAAAGCATCACTATGAACTAAGCTAGAGGAGGTGATGGAATTCCAGTTGAGCTATTTCAAATCCTGAAAGATGATGCTGTGAAAGTGCTGCACTCAATATGCCAGCAAATTTGGAAAACTCAGCAGTGACCACAGGACTGGAAAAGTCAGTTTTCATTCCAATTCAAAGAAAGGTAATGCCAAAGAATGCTCAAACTACCATACAATTGTACTCATCTTACACGCTAGTAAAGTAATCCTCAAAACTCTTCAAGGAAGGCTTCAGCAATACGTGAACTGTGAACTTCCAGATGTTCAAGCTGGTTTTAGAAAAGGCAGAGGAACCAGAGATCAAATTGCCAACATCTGCTGGATCATGGAAAAAGCAAGAGAGTTCCAGAAAAACATCTGTTTCTGTTTATTGACTATGCCAAAGCCTTTGACTGTGTGGATCACAATAAGCTGTGGAAAATTCTGAAAGAGATAGGAATACTAGACCACCTGACCTGCCTCTTGAGAAATCTGTATGCAAGTCAGGAAGCAACAGTTAGAACTGGACATGGAACAGCAGACTGGTTCCAAATCGGGAAAGGAGTATGCCAAAGCTGTGTATTGTCACCCTGCTTATTTAACTTGTATGCAGAGTACATCATGAGAAATGCTGGACTGGAAGAAGCACAAGCTGGAATCAAGATTGCTGGGAGAAATATCAATGACCTCAGATATGCAGATGACACCACTCTTAAGGCAGAAAGTGAAGAGGAACTAAAAAGCCTCTTGATGAAAGTGAAAGTGGAGAGTGCAGAAGTTGGCTTAAAGTTCAACATTCAGAAAACGAAGATCATGGCATCTGGTCCCATCACTTCATGGGAAATAGATGGGGAGATTGTGGAAACAGTGTCAGACTTTTTTTGGGGGGGCTCCAAATCACTGCAGATGGTGACTGCAGCCATGGAATTAAAAGGCGCATACTCCTTGGAAGAAAAGTTATGACCAACCTAGATAGCATATTGAAAAGCAAAGACGTTACTTTGCCAACAAGGGTCCGTCTAGTCAAGGCTATGGTTTTTCCAGTAGTCATGTATGGATGTGAGAGTTGGACTGTGAAGAAGGCTGAGCGCCAAAGAATTCATACTTTTGAACTGTGGTGTTGGAGAAGACTCCTGAGAGTCCCTTGGACTGCAAGGAGATCCAACCAGTCCATTCTAAAGGAGATCAACCTTGGGTGTTCCTTGGAAGGAATGATGCTAAAGCTGAAACTCCAGTACTTTGGCTGCCTCATGCGAAGAGTTGACTCATTGGAAAAGACTCTGATGCTGGGAGGGATTGAGGGCAGGAGGAGAAGGGGATGACAGAGGATGAGATAGCTGGATGGCATCACCAACTCAATGGACGTGAGTTTGAGTGAACTCCAGGAGTTGGTGATGGACAGGGAGGCCTGGCGTGCTGCAATTCATGGGGTCACAAAGAGTAGGACATGACTAAGTGACTGAACTGAACTGAACTGAATATTCTATTGCATATATATATGTATATATACATATTGCATTTATATATGCATGTATATGTGTTTATATATATATATGTGTGTGTGTGTGTTTTATCTATATATATACAGATAGTTAGACACTTGGGCTGCTTTCATATCTTGGCTATTGTAAATGGAATTGCTATGAACATTGAGGCCTATGCATTTGTTTCTTGAGCCCCACCTCCGACCTACTGATTCATAAGTGTGGCGGTGGGGCCCAGTGATCCATGTTGTAGCAAGCTCTCCATGTGATCTCTTGCTTGCTAAAATTTGAGAGGCACTAGATAACATTTAAAGGACAAAAGAAGATGTATAGTACAGAATAACCTAAAAATTTGATGTGAACAACTGGATGAATATTGGAACCATATCTGGAGATATGGAACACTGGGGAAAGAACTAATTTGAGAGGAAATCAATAGTCTTTTTTCTTTGATATATTATTATTAAAAATTTAATTATATAGTGAGATATACTACACACAATATTTATGATATTAATTATTTTAGTTGTATAGTTCAGTAGTGTTAAGTATATTCATATTGTTGTGCAACCAGTCTCCACAGCTTTTTACTCTGCAAAACTGAAATTCTGTACCCATTAAACAACACCCCGATTTCCCCCTCCCCCTAGACCCTGGCAACCACTGTCCTATTTTTTGTCTCTGTGAATTTGACTACCCTAGATCCTTCATTGTATTAATCTGGTTGTTCAGGTGGAGAAAGTTCTAGTGTCTCTTTCTCTTCTCTTAAGGTCACCAAGTCTGTTAGGGCCCCACCCTTATGACCTCTTTTAACCTTTTGTCATTCCACACTGGCCCTGTCTCTAAATACAGTCGTATTTGGGGTTAGGGTTTCAACATGTGTTTGGGGGGACAATCTATTCCATAGTGCTAATGTAAGTGGAATCGTAAAATATTTGTCCATTTGTGACTAGCTTGTTTCATTAGGCATAATGTAGAATTTAATCTTTGATGAGTTAAGGTTGAAGTACCTATTTTACATCCAAGTGGGATGTCAAGGTTACAGATGGCAGGTTCAGTTCAGTCGCTCAGTCGTGTCGACTCTTTGCGACCCCATGAATCGCAGCACGCCAGGCCTCCCTGTCCATCACCAACTCCCGGAGTTCACTCAGACTCATGTCCATCGAGTCAGTGATGCCATCCAGCCATCTCATCCTCTGTCGTCCCTTTCTCTTCCTGCCCCCAATCCCTCCCAGCATCAGAGTCTTTTCCAATGAGTCAACTCTTCCCATGAGGTGGCCAAAGTACTGGAGTTTCAGCTTTAGCATCATTCCTTCCTAAGAAATCCCAGGGCTGATCTCCTTCAGAATGGACTGGTTAAATCTCCTTGCAGTCCAAGGGACTCTCAAGAGTCTTCTCCAACACCACAGTTCAAAAGCATCAGTTCTTTGGCGCTCAGCCTTCTTCACAGTCCAACTCTCACATCCATACATGACCACAGGAAAAACCATAGCCTTGAATAGATGGACCTTAGTCGGCAAAGTAATGTCTCTGCTTTTGAATATGCTGTCTAGGTTGGTCATAACTTTTCTTCCAAGGAGTAAGCGTCTTTTAATTTCATGACAGCAGTCACCATCTGCCGTGATTTGGAGCCCCCCAAAATAAAGTCTGACACTGTTTCCACTGTTTCCCCATCTATTTCCCATGAAATGATGGGACTGGATGCCATGATCTTCGTTCTCTGAATGTTGAGCTTTAAGCCACTTTTGCACTCTCCTCTTTCATTTTCATCAAGAGGCTTTTTAGCTCCTCTTCACTTTCTACCATAAGGGTGGTGTCATCTGCATATCTGAGGTTATTGATATTTCTCCTGGCAATCTTGATTCCAGCTTGTGTTTCTTCCAGTCCAGCGTTTCTCATGATGTACTCTGCATAGAAGTTAAATAAGCAGGGTGACAATATACAGCCTTGACGTACTCCTTTTCTTATTTGGAACCAGTCTGTTGTTCCATGTCCAGTTCTAACTGCTGCTTCCTGACTTGCATACAGATTTCTCAAGAGGGAGGTCAGGTGGTCTGGTATTCCCATCTCTTTCAGAATTTTCCACAGTTTATTTTGATCCACACAGTCAAAGGCTTTGGCATAGTCAATAAACAGAAACAGATGTTTTTCTGGAACTCTCTTGCTTTTTTGATGATCCAGCGGATGTTGGCAATTTGATCTCTGGTTCTTTTGCCTTTTCTAAAACCAGCTTGAACATCAGGAAAATCTCGGTTCACGTATTGCTGAAGCCTGCCTTGGAGAATTTTGAGCATTACTTTACTAGCATGTGAGATGAGTGCAATTGTATGGTAGTTTGAGCATTCTTTGGCATTACCTTTCTTTGAATTGGAATGAAAACTGACTTTTCCAGTCCTGTGGTCACTGCTGAGTTTTCCAATTTTGCTGGCATATTGAGTGCAGCACTTTCACAGCATCATCTTTCAGGATTTGAAATAGCTCAACTGGAATTCCATCACCTCCACTAGCTTAGTTCATAGTGATGCTTTCTACGGCCCACTTGACTTCACATTCCAGGATGTTCGGCTCTAGATGAGTGATCACACCATTGTGATTATCCAGTTCATGAAGATTTTTTTTGTACAGTCTTTCTGTGTATTCTTGCCACCTCTTCTTAATATCTTCTGCTTCTGTTAGGTCCATACCATTTCAGTCCTTTATCGAGCCCATCTTTGCATGAAATGTTCCCTTGGTATCTCTAATTTTCTTGAAGAGTTCTCTAGTCTTTCCCATTCTGTTGTTTTCCTCTATTGCTTTGCATTGATAGCTGAGGAAGGCTTTCTTATCTCTTCCTGCTATTCTTTGGAACTCTGCATTCAGATGCTTATATTTTTCCTTTTCTCGTTTGCTTTTCACTTCTCCTCTTTTCACAGCTATTCGTAAGATCTCCCCAGACAGCCATTTTGCTTTTTTGCATTTCTTTTCTATGGGGATCTTCTTGATCCCTGTCTCCTGTACAATGTCATAAACCTCATTCCATAGTTCATCAGGCACTCTATCTATCAGATCTAGGCCCTTAAATCTATTTTTCACTTCCACTGAATAATCATAAGGGATTTGGTTTAGGTCATACCTGAATGGTCTAGTGGTTTTCCCTACTTTCTTCAATTTGAGTCTGAATTTGGTAATAAGGAGTTCATGATGTGAGCCACAGTCAGGTCCTGGTCTTGTTTTTGTTGACTGTATAGAGCTTCACCAACTTTGGCTGCAAAGAATATAATCAATCTGATTTCGATGTTGACCATCTGGTGATGTCCATGTGTAGAGTCTTCTCTTGTGTTGTTGGAAGAGGGTATTTGCTATGACGAGTGCATTTTCTTGGCAAAACTCTATTAGTCTTTGCCCTGCTTCATTCCATATTCCAAGGCCAAATTTGCCTGTTACTCCAGGTGTTTCTTGACTTCCTACTTTTGCATTCCAGTTCCCTGTAATGAAAAGGACATCTTTTTTGGGTGTTAGTTCTAAAAGGTCTTGTAGGTCTTCATAGAACTGTTCAACTTCAGCTTCTTCACCATTACTGGTTAGGGCATAGATTTGGATTACTGTGATATTGAATGGTTTGCCTTGGAGACGAACAGAGATCATTCTGTCATTTTTGAGATTACATTTTGGACTCTTTTTTTGACCATGATGGCTACTCCATTTCTTCTGTGGGATTCCTGCCCACAGTAGTAGATATAATGGTCATCTGAGTTAAATTCACCCATTCCAATCCATTTTAGTTCACTGATTCCTAGAATGTCGACATTCACTCTTGCCATCTCTTGTTTGACCACTTCCAATTTTCCTTGATTCATGGACCTGACATTCCAGGTTCCTATGCAATATTGCCCTTTACAGCATCGGACCTTGCTTCTATCACCAGTCATATGCACAACTGGGTTTTTTTTTTTTTTTTTTTTGCTTTGGCTCCATCCCTTCATTCTTTCTGGAGTTATTTCTCCACTGATCTCCAGTAGCATGTTGGGCACCTACTGACCTGGGGAGTTCCTCTTTCATTATCCTATCATTTTGCCTTTTCATACTGTTCCTGGGGTTCTCAAGGCAAGAATACTGAAGTGGCTTGCCATTCCTTTCTCCAGTGGACCAGGCTCTGTCAGACCTCTCCACCATGACCTGCCGGTTTTGGGTTGCCCAGCAGGAATGGCTTGGTTTCATTGAGTTGGACAAGGCTGTGGTCCTACTGTGATTAGATTGACTAGTTTTCTGTGAGTATGGTTTCAGTGTGTCTGCCCTCTGTTGCCCTCTTGCAACACCTACCATCTTACTTTGGTTACTCTTACCTTGGGCGTGGGGTATCTCTCCACGGCTGCTCCAGCAAAGCACAGCCGCTGATCCTTTCCTTGGATGAGGGGTATCTCCTCACTGCTGCCCTTCCTGATCTTCAACGTGGGATACCTCCTCTAGGCCCTCCTGCGCCCGCACAGCCACCGCTCCTTGGTGGGGTTGCTCTTCCCGGCTGCTGCCCCTGGCCTCGGACGCGGGGTGGCTCCTTCTGGCCCCCGCCCCTGACCTCAGACGTGGGGTAGCTCCTCTCAGCCGCACTAAGTGCGCTGGTCGCAGCTGCCTGCACTTAGTGCGCCGGTTGCAGCCGCCTAAATAGTCATTTGTGTGCTTTTTGTGTCTATCTACAAAATGTCAACTCCAATACACTGTCTTCTCTCTAGTCTCCATTTCTAAGTGCTTTTAGTTTCAGATGTGGGGAAGAGGGAGTTTTCAAGGTGAATTTTGAAAGCTGACTTCTTTGGAATCACAGCATTGGGATTAGAAAATTGAGAATTAAGTATTATGCTTTTAAAGTATTTTTTCTTTCATAGACTTATCTTGATCCAATTTATATTTTAATAAAAACTACTACAAGTTTATGTAAACTATAACCACAAGAACAATTTCTGTCATTATTTATTGTTAAGAATTATTCTTTAAGAAAATAAAGAGTTTTGTTAAGGGAAAATTTAAGAAAATTTAAAATGCTTAATAAAAAATACTTGATACTGAATGAAAAAATAGTAATAATATCCTATCATTTCTCAGATATAGAAAATCATGTTTTACATAGCCTTACCTCAAGTAAAAAAGCCTTTCATTGTTTGAAATATCAAAAGGGGAATATACTTTATAATATTTAATATTTGTAAAACATTTCACATGGAAAAATTAAGCAATAAAAATCCTACTACATCACATGAACTAACTCATAAAATTCAAATAAATTAACTTGAATTGGGAAAAGAAAACAAATAGTATGTAAAAAGCCTTCTTTAAAACCAAAATCCACCAAAGTTCATTAGGAAAAAGTGAATTAAATGATTGTGAAAAGACTTAACTTTCTAAATATAAGCAATCCACATCTTAGAAAGCAGGAGAAAGTACAGTTTTAAGTAGATTTGGTAGGGGCGAGATTGCCAAAAATATAGGATATGTGGGCATTTGTCTGTTACTTTTATAGTCATGATAATTCATAATGGTAATAATTATGTACCAAGTACTTTTGATGGACTAGGTGCTGAATGATTTGCATGCATTATTTAATGTACTCCTATCAACCACTTTACAAAATACACATATTCCTTTCTTACATTTGAGAAATTCAAAGCATCAGGAAGTAAGTAACTGCTCTAAAGTCATACTGCTGAAGAGTCATACTTTAAAATGGAGTGTTTTTTAAAGGAGAATGCAAAATTGCCTCTCTACGTACAATGTATTTATGGGTCATGTTTTGTTCATTCTTTAGTATGTATCTCAAGTACCTACTCAACACAATGTACTTTGTGATATTAGCACATACTTATTGATTTCCTCCAGGAGCTAATAGGATATATTGTTTACTTGAAAGCAAATTTTGCCCATCAAGGGATTAAGAGATAGAATGTGCTGCAATGTAAGTGTGACTTATGGAATTACCTGAAGTCAGCCTCAAACTTCTTGCAGCATCTTTGGCATTCTGTGTCCAATAATTTTCAGGTCCAAACCTAGGCTAAGCCAGATGGTGTTTGTGTAGCTCTTTTGTTTTCCCTTATGGTTCTATCCCATTGGGAAAGGTTGATATGACAGGATTGACTTTATTTTTACTCATTTTACTGTGCTGATCAATATGGGATCGACAGAAAGATGGGCTAAACAAATTCTATGCCTTCAAGAAAGCATGTAGAAGGGGCAGAAAAAAATACAAAGAAGAATTAAATTAAAACAGTGATATAAGTATAAGACTTCCTGGTACATGCTGACCAAAACAATGGGTCTATGTATGGTGCAAAGAAAGTTCACATATAGGGATGGGCCTGGAGGTGACAGTCATGGGGGGGTGTCTGGGTGCCCTGTGGTCAGTGCTCCTTAGACACATAGTGGCTACTCTCTGCTGGACTTATTCTAGCAAAAGCATCCCTAGGCTAGCAGATATTTTGGCCCAGGGCTTAAAGGTTATGCCATGATGTTGCCCTCCTCAGTGTGAGACATAGTACTGCTGATGGTATTCTTTCCTTTTCCTGATTTCTCACACTCAGCACTTCACTTGCTTGAAATGGTAATATGTGATGGTTTGCCACCAAAATCCTTTTGCCCTCCTGCTTGCCAAGTCTGCATTTTTCAGCGTTTTCTCCCTGTGTCCTCCTAAAATTAAATGAATTACCGCTAAAAAACCAGAAAGCACCCTCCTGACTTACAGCTGCCCCGTAACCCTGGTCATAGAGAGGATTGCAAACTTTCTCTGGCTGTCTACTGAATGATGCTAAATATATGCAGAGTATTTCCAACTGTTTTCTTGCTTTTGGCTGTACATTTTTGAAATGTCAGGTTTTTTTTTTTTTTTTGAGTAAAGTTGCTAAATTGTTTCATCTGTGGATAATTTTGTTTAAATATTTCATTAAAAATATTTGCAGCCTGAGACAGTTAATGTTGAATTGAAAACTGGTTAGGTTTTTCAGTTATTTTTTTTTTTAATGTCTGGCAGCTGGAATATATCACTAAAATGCTGACATTGGATTATTTAAAACAGCATTGCCTGTAAGGCTAGGAGAAGCTATTTAAGACAAACCTCAAGAAGGCTGGTGAAATAATAGCTGAAGTTATGTTATGTCAGCCAATTCCTCAGCATAGAACAGCACTGTGAAGCCAGAATTGTTATCCTTCACTGTGACATAAAATCTATATTTTGATCCTTTTGGTCATTAATAGCCCTATAGGAATTGTACCCAAGAGGAGTGTGCTTTCATCCAGTGTGTTGGCCAAAGGTCAATTTGGATGGTTCTGCTTTACCTTTTCAATATGCACACAGTTTCATTTAGATATAATCAGAGTACCATTTTTGAAAGAACTCTGAGGTTGTCATTCTATATATAGTTTGTATTTCATGAAGAAATAGGCTTAGCTATTGCAGTGACCATCTGCAAACATATTACAGAAATTCCAAAGTGACTAAGGGATCTATGGAGTCTTTTAATCTGATACCTTTAAGTTGTTGTTTCTCTTAAACTGAAAAGTGATTTTAATTTAGTTGATTAGTCAACAGGCCACCAGCATTTTATGTACAGATTCTGTATTCCTTCCTTATTGACCTAGTTAAGCTGGAGGGAAAAGACACTGGACAGGAGATGGGAGTAAGTGGGGGAGGGAGGTAACAAAAACTAAGTTAGAAATCACTGAATGTTGTTCCATTTGCTATCCTTACATCTTTAGAGAATAGCAAAGCTTTTAGTCCACAATATGGGATAATATTTATTTTACCCATTTCACAGGGTTTTGCTATAATGTGTCTGTTTGTAAATGACAAATCCTTCTGTAAATGTCTCCTTGTAATAAGTGAGATGGTCTGTCTTTAACATTTTGATCATTGTTTGATATGTGTCTAGAAAATATAAATACACACAAACTATGTAAGCAAGAATTGTCCTTAAGGAAATCATAATTATTAAATGAATGGAGTTTTTTTTCTGTTTTCCCTGCTGTCTTTTGTCTCTCTTTTCTCTCCCAGCATCCTCTTGGTTATTTAGAATGCCTACTTTGGTGACCCCTACCCCATCAAGGGCCTCATATTTTTGTATCTATTCCCAAATCCTCTATATTTGAACCTTTTCTTCCCTATTAAACAGAAATGGCAGTTACTGTCATTTATCTCCTCCCCAATGCTTCATACATTTTTGATAATCCTAAATTGACCTTCTTATATTAAATGGTTGCCAGCAATACAACTCTAAATATCCCATCTTTCTAGGCATGGAGATTCTATAAAATGTTAAGCTGCCTATTAGCAGTTTCTTTCTTTCTTATACTGTTTTAAATGATATTTCTTACAATCAAGGGAATCTTAGAATTGGGAACATAGAATATAAGTTCAGAGGGGATTTGGAACATATAATTTGGGCAGGGGTCAGATGATTCAATCACAGATTGAAAATTCAGAAGTTATAAACAGGTAGACAATGAAAAGTCTTTCTCCTAAGCCTGTTTGTCCCACCAGCACCTCTCCCCAGAGGCAAATATTATTTGCATACGCAGTTGTCCCTCAGCATCTGCAGGGATTGATTCATGACAGCCTCCCCATCCTCATCCCATACCAAAATCTGAGGATACTCAAATCCCTTATATGAAATGGCAAAGTACATCCACAGGTACAGAGGGTCAGCTGAAATAGAGCATATACATACACTTCTTTAAAATTTAACTTTCAGAAAGAAAACACAAATGGAAATGGCATATAATCTTCTTTTAATCTTTTTATTAAGAATGTAAAATTTATCTCAGAGATTGTTTTATCCATTTGCAAAAGTACCTTCATTTCCTCAAGGCAGCATGTTTTTCCTTTAAATAAATCTAATATCATTTATTTGGGCTTCCCTGGTGGCTCAGAGGTTAAAGCATCTGCCTGCAATGAGGGAGACCTAGGTTTGATCCCTGGGTCAGGAAGATCTCCTGGAGAAGGAAATGGCACCCCACTCCAGTACTCTTGCCTGGAGAATCCCATGGACGGAGGAGCCTGGTGGGCTATAGTCCATGGGGTCACAAAGAGTCGGACACATGAAATTTGTCTTAGTTTTTTCTTCAGCAATATATGAGGCACTAGAATTCCCACATCCTCTCCAGTGCAATCTATAATCAAACTTGCCAAAGTTTTCTGTAAAGTAATTATAAGACACTCTTTATATGTATTTTATATATAAAAGCCATTTATAATTATTTATTCCTATGACATGTGAGTTAATATTCATTGCCTTTTTTTTTTTTTTACTTTTCAGTCTTTTTTCTTTATCCATTACAGACATTAACCATTTGCCTGTAGAATAAATTGTAACTATTTTCCTTCTACATTTTCAATTATTCCTGTTTATGGTAATTTTTGTCATGCAGAAAAGTTACAATTTTATGTAGTTGGACTAGTAAATCTTTTTTGTCTTTTGATTTTGTCTTTTGTATTCTAATAAGATTATTAAAATTATCTTCTACTGTTTATGGTTCTACCTTTTTAGAGAACCATTCTACTTATGGTTCTAACTTATTGTTCTACTTCCCTGGTGGCTCAGATGGTAAAGTGTCTGCCTGCAGTGCGGGAGACTTGGGTTCAATCCCTGGGTCGGGAAGATCCCCTGGAGAAGGAAATGTCAACCCACCCCAGTACTCTTGCCTGGAAAATTCCATGGACAGAGAAGCCTTGTAGGCTACAGTCCATGGGGTTGCAAAGAGTCGGACACGACTGAGTGACTTCACTCTTCACTCGCTTTTATTGTTTAGATTCTTATATTTAAAAAATGGGTTCATCTGGAATGTATTGCAATATAAGATAGCATAGAGTAGATACTATTTTATTAATTGAGATTTTTAAAATTTATTTCTTTGGCCACCTTGGGTAATCTTATTTGTGACCTTCATGATCTTTCATCACAGTGCACAGATTCTCTAGTCATCTTGTGGGCTCAGTAGTTGTGACATGTGTGCTCCAGAGGGTGCAGGCTTCAGTAGTTGAAGCAAGCCAGCTTTCTAGTCATAGTCCACCAGTTTATTTACTACAGGGATGTAGGATCTTAATTCCCCCAGGGATCGAACGCACATCCCCTGCATTGCAGGGCAGATTCTCAACCACTGGACCATGAGTGAAGTCTATTGGCGGAGATCTTTATTTAAACCCAACAAAGTGGCTGAAGTGTTGATATCTTATAGTTTTAAAAACAACATACTTGTTTTTATTGCATCAAAAAGCCTTAAATGGAGAGAAATAGGTCTTCTGCCTTATGTGTCTCTTGATCAGGGACCTGAAGTTGGTCAGGGAAGTGGAAGGAGAAAAGAAATAGAGTTTGGCATGGATGAGGATATAAGTTAGAAGTTACACTAAAAACAAGGACAAATGTCTTTATTCTTTTCCATTTGCACCGTTACAGAGTGATCTTTAACCCACTCCAGTGTTCTTGCCTGGAGAATCCCAGGGACGGGAGAGCCTAGTGGGCTGCCGTCTATGGGGTCACACAGAGTTGGACGCGACTGAAGTGACTTGGAAGCAGCAGAGTGATCTTTAAAGCATTCATTAGTTCATAAATATATTTTAAATACAGTTTGAATTATTTCAAATGTAAAGTTATATTTTTCTACATTCAATAACAAGATTGTGGCTTAAAAATCTAACAGAATGTGGTTTAAAAATCTAACAGAATTAGAGTGTGTTTTTCAGTTTGTCAATTCTACTTGAGTATACTAAGAAATAGTAATCATTCACATTTTAAGACTGAAAATACTTTGTTAACACCATGGGAGTAGCTTTTAAAATCTTTGTAGAAACCTTGAGATATGGGAGATTTTCAAAGTTCCATTTTATGAGTTTAAAATTGCCATTTTAAAGTAAAAAGCTATTTTTCCCCTACTCAATTTAACATATTTAAAAGGCATGTCAATGTATCTATTGATTTTTTAAAAATGGGTTTGCCATCTTGAAAGTATATTTTATGTATAAAGAACTCAATATCAGATGCTGATGTTAAGAATAACTTAAGTTTCTAGTTTAAAATACTAAAGAAAGTAGTAAACATAACTTCTTGTTTCCTCTCAAAGATTATTAGAGCAATTCTGTAATTCATTATTAAGAATTACTTCCTAAATAGCAACTTAACATACTGGCATAAAAATACAAGCTAAATAAATAAATAACACATGATACACACAATAGCTAAGCATTGAAGGGTTGCCACAGGTACAGTTTGTTACAATTATATCCAGTAATTGAATATGACTTAAAACAAAAATCTTAGAATCCTAGGAAGAAAAAATTTAAGGTTAATATATTAATGTTAATACATTAATATTTGTATTAATACATTAATATAAACATGATAGAGAGGAAAAAGCTTACATTTGGAGTGAGAAGGCCTGGAATCAAATCCTGCTTCTGTTGATTTGTTGTTGTTAGTCATTAAGTCGTGTCTGACTCTTGCAACCCCATGGACTGCAAAACACCAGTCTTCCCTGTCCTTCACTATCTCCCAGAGTTTGTGCAGTCATGTCCATTGAGTTAGTGATGCCATCCAACCAATCTCATCCTCTGTTGATCCCTTTTCCTCCTACCTTCAATCTTTGCCAGTAACAGGGTCTTTTCCATTGAGTCAGCTCTCCATATCAGGTGGTCAAAGTGTTGGAGCCTCAGCTTCAGCATCAGTTCTTCCAATGAATATTCAGGGTTAATTTCCTTTAGAACTGATTGGTTTGATCTCCTTGCAGTTCAAGGGACTCTCAAAAGTCTTCTCTAGCACCACTGTTTGAAAGCATCAATTCTTCAGTGTTCACCCTTCTTTTTATGGCCCAACTCTCACATCTGTACATAACTACCAGAAAAACCATAGCTTTGACTCTATGGACCTTTGTCAGCAAAATGATGTATTTGCTTTTTAATATGTTGTCTAGGTTTATCATAGCTTTCCTTCCAAGGGGCAAGTGTCTTTTAATTTTATGGCTGCAGTCATCATGCACAATGGTTTTGGAGCCCAAGATCTGTTGATTTAGAAGCCTCAATTTTCTAATTTGTAAGATGAAACTGTTTTGCAAGGATATATCTCCCCTATGGGACAGTTTGAGAGGCTGGCAAGTCCTATATAGACTCATTCTCAGAAATAATATTATAAAATGCTTAGATTTAAATACACAGGATGACAAAAGAAACAAATTGTATCAAAGTGCACTTAACTAAATATGAAAGTCGCTTAGTTGTTTCCGACTCTCTGTGACCCCATGGACTGCAGCCTACCAGGCTCCTCTGTCCATGGGATTTTCCAGGTAATAGTACTGGAGTGGATTGCCATTTCCTTCCCCAGGGGATCTTCCCAACCCAGGGATCAAACCCGAGTCTCCCGCATTGTAGACAGACGCTTTACTGTCTGAGCCACCAGGGAAGTCCTTTAGTATTATACAAAGATTTAAAAATTAAGACACGTTAAATATCAAAATTCAGCAAACTATCTCATAACTTTCTTCTTTGAAAATTAGTGGTGAGCTTATACAACAACTGAAATGTGAAATGAAAATGCCTGATTTCGTTTAGGTCACAAAGTCACAGATAATGCTAATACTATTGGTATTATGGTATCATCACATTTGAATGAAATATTAAATTTCAGTTAGAATTAAGTGAATATAAAAATGCTTTTTTTCTGGTCCATTAGTTTCATTGATCTAAATTCTTTCTGTGGAGCTCAGGATAATCACCTTGGAGCTTTAGGATTTTTAGATTCTTTCCAATTTCAAAATGTAGTCCTTTCTCTATGATTTCTCACCTGTTTGTGTGTTCACATTACCTGGGATCATGTTTATAAATTCTGAAGTTAAAAAATAACAAAATTGTGTGAAACCACTTTCAGTTGCTCAGAAAACAACAAAATGTTCTTCTCAGTATGATTAAAGTTTAATTTTTCACTGGTTCTGATTGAAATTTCTTATGCAAATAGGTGATCTAAGAGTGTCCATATAAATCAGAGTTCTCCAGGGTCCCAAGAGCTGCATTTGGCCAGTTGGAGACCCAGGAGAACTGCTGGTGTAAGTTCTGGCCCAAATACCAGGAGACTTGAGACCCAAGAAGAACTGATGTTTCAGCCGAATACAGAAAAAGAAAAGATTGATGTCCCACTTCAAGGCAGTCAGGCAGGAGGAGTTCTTCCTTACTGGTGGGAAGGTCTGCTTTTTGTTCTATTTAGACCTTAAATTGATTAAATTAGGCCCATCCACATTAGGGAGGGCGATCTGCTTTAATCAATCTACCAATTCAAATGAAAATTTCATCTAAAATCACCCTTAAAGGCATTCCCAGAATAATATTGAGCAAATATCTGGGCACCTCATGTCCTAGACAAGTTAGCACATAAAATTAACCATCCTAGTGCCTATAAAAAAATCATTTTTAAAATATCACAGACATCATTATCACAGTTTGAACATTTTTATACTGTGTGACAGTCAGAATGATAAGTTGCTTCTGCCCAATTAAAATTACAAAATAATGCTGAATGAATATAAAGTGACTTAATTTTATTATAATATGTAGAATGCAGTACTTTAATTTTGAATGTAATGCTTTTTTTGCTTTTTGAGTAAGTGGTCATCTTAGATTTCTTAACTATGTAGGGTGAGTATGTAAGCAAGGGAAAGCAGAAATAAAATGTTTGAATTATTAAACATATTTTCAAATACTATAGACACCTGTCAATGTGTCTTGGTATTGCTAATGCAAATGTTGACTTAATGTCTTTATAGCTCACTTATATAATAATTTACTAAGAAGTTATTCCTTTCAGCTTAAAAGTATACTTGCAAAGAGCTTACTGATTTAGAATTGAGTTTATGATTTCATTTCAGGTCTTCAACAGACTAGTGATAGAAAGTTAAATGTGACATAATCATGGCTTTTGTCTGAACTTGCTTATTTAATAAACTGGAATAAACATGTCTGGTATCAAACATTAAGTGTGAAACATTTTGAACTCCTTGAATGAAATACTTAATTTGTATTTATTCAGCCTTGTAAATAAATTTTAAAAAATTATTGATCTGTACAAATGTGTTACCAATCTTCTCTCACTTGTGGTGGCTAACTTCTAGAAAAGTGAAAAAAATAAATTTTCTAATTCCCTCTCAGATAATAGTACTTTTAGAGGTTGAGCAGATCAGCATCTGTTACCCGACATGGATCCATTACAATCCACTTCACTGCTGTGAGGGAAAACAATTTATATTAAATTAGAATACAGATTTAGGATCAACTCAGGTCTGTGAGTTTGGCCTAGAATTTAAAGTAGTGAATAATAAAAAGATTTAGAGGATAGGTTTTGTAGGCCAGGAATGTTTTCCTCTTAAGGGAAATCTCTGGGTGATCCAATCTGAAAATTGGGTTCTTTTTAACCCTATTTTAACTAACCCTGAAAGTAGTTAGGAACAAAAGAACAAAATAAGCATAGGTTTGAGGATCCTATAGTTCTGTGTCTTGTCCCTGGTTAAATCATAAGAGAGTGGGTGGTAGAAAATAAGGTACTAGGGGAGACAGAAGGAGAGACAGAAGCACTGGCCAGATAAGCTCTCCACAAGATCTTACGGGGAAACTCAGAAGGTAAAGGATAGGCCCCAGGAAGGCTCCTTAGGGAATTCTGTGTCACCCCTGATCTTCCAAACTTGGGTTGATTTTCTTGAATCTTTGACTCTTCATTTGGGCTTCACTTTGACAGGAGACTCAATAGTCCAATGCCTTCAGCTATAGGGCCCAGCTACACCTTGGGCTGTGCAAGCCTATTATTCTGCACTCTGTTCTCCCTACCTAAATAGTCCATATTAGTACCAGAGATGTGGTTTAAGAGATCTTAATGGTCAAAACATAATTTAAAAACAATTCTGATAATATTCACCCCATTGACATCTTAGAGTTGGTTTACAAGAGTTTATGTGACAGAGGTGGCAATCCAACTTTTAGGTAAAAGATGTCAACTTCTCAATAGACGAGTGAAGCGAGGCAAGCCAGCGTAGGGGAAAGGATTCAGAAGTATCTTAGGAAATGTGATCCTGAAGGCTGGGTATTACTTGTTTTATTTGCCTGAAAAACACAAAACATGAAAGCAATGATGTAGCTAGAAGAGATCATAGAAATAGACTGACTGCAATGAAAATATTAAAGCTATGCAATAGGATTCAGTTCAGTTCAGTCTCTCAGTCATGTCCGACTCTGCGACCCCATGAATCGCAGCACGCCAGGCCTCCCTGTCCATCACCAACTACCAGAGTTCACTCAGACTCATGGCCATCGAGTCAGTTATGCCATCCAGCCATCTCATCCTCTGTTGTCCCCTTCTCCTCGTGCCCTCAACCCCTCCCAGCATCAGAGTCTTTTCCAGTGAGTCAACTCTTCGCATGAGATGGCCAAAGTACTGGAGTTTCAGCTTCAGCATCATTCCCTCCAAAGAAATCCCAGGGATGAACTTCAGAATGGACTGGTTGGATCTCCTTGCAGTCCCAGGGACTCTCAGGAGTCTTCTCGAACACCCCAGTTCAAAAGCATCAATTCTTCGGTGCTCAGCTTTCCTCACAGTCCAACTCTCACATCCATACGTGACTATGGGAAAAACCATAGCCTTGACTAGATGGACCTTTGTTGGCAAAGTAATGTTTCTGCTTTTCAATATGCTATCTAGGTTGCTCATAACTTTCCTTCCAAGGAGTAAGCATCTTCTAATTTCATGGCTGCAATCACCATCTGCAGTGATTTTGGAACCCCAAAAAATAAAGTCTGACACTGTTTCCACTATTTCCCCATCTATTTCCCATGAAGTGATAGGACTGGATGCCATGATCTTCGTTTTCTGAATGTTGAGCTTTAAGCCAACTTTTTCACTCTCCTCTTTCACTTTCATCAAGAGGCTTTTTAGTTCCTCTTCACTTTCTGCCATAAGGGTGCTGTCATCTGCATATCTGAGGTTATTGATATTTTTCCCGGCAATCTTGATTCCAGCTTGTGCTTCTTCCAGTCCAGCATTTCTCATGATGTACTCTGCATACAAGTTAAATAAGCAGGGTGACATTATACAGCCTTGACGTACTCCTTTTCCTATTTGGAACCAGTTTGTTGTTCCATGTCCAGTTCTAACTGTTGCTTCCTGACCTGCATACAGATTCCTCAAGAGGCAGGTTAAGTGGTCTGGTATTCCCATCTCTTTCAGAATTTTCCACAGTTTATTGTGATCCACACAGTCAAAGGCTTTGGCATAGTCAATAAAGCAGAAATAGATGTTTTTCTGGAACTCTCTTGCTTTTTCCATGATCCAGCAGATGTTGGCAATTTGATCTCTGGTTCCTCTGCCTTTTCTAAAACCAGCTTAAACATCTGGAAGTTCACGGTTCACGTATTGCTGAAGGCTGGCTTGGAGAATTTTGAGCATTACTTTACTAGCGTGTAAGATGAGTACAATTGTGTGGTAGTTTGAGCATTCTTTGGCATTGCCTTTCTTTGGGATTGGAATGAAAACTGACCTTTTCCAATTCTGTAGCCACTGCTGAGTTTTCCAAATTTGCTGGCATATTGAGTGCAGCACTTTCACAGCATCGTCTTTCAGGATTTGAAATAGCTCCACTGGAATTCCATCATCTCCACTAGCTTTGTTCGTAGTGATGCTGTCTAAGGCCCACTTGATTTCACATTTCAGGATGTCTGGCTGTAGGTGAGTGATCACACCATTGTGATTATCTAGATCGTGAAGATCTTTTTTGTATAGTTCTTGGAAAAAACATAAAGACTACAGAATCTGTTCTGGTTTGGGGATGAATGCTTGGGTTCAGTAAAAGACTGAGGCAAAACAAGAATTATGCTTCAAGTAACTGTTTGATAAAACAAAGGATGTAAGCATTGGTTGGAGTTGATCATTTCTCCCATTTTAGGAACTTGCATATATGGGAAATTATTACTTTTTGTGAGATGGAAACTATAACAATGATAACTGAGTGAAAGTGATATCAACATTTAAAACCACTATAATTTTTAAACTTTAATTAAAAACAATTTTTACAGATAGCTCATAGAACTGAAAAATGTCAGTTTTTATCCATGCCTGTTGAGAAAAAATTCTGTCTAAGGAGCATGGATGATGTTTAGAGTGAATGTAAGAATTATGTATACAAAATGAAACAAAGAGCAAACCTATATTTTCATTGATGATGAATAGGGTACATGTACTATCTCAAAGAGATGTAGATGTTGCTGCAGAAAGGGAAGGTAGATCACTTAAAAACTAAATCTCAATTTTATTGGCTAGAGTCTGGAAAGAGACTAGATTCCATCAAAACCTATTAATAACATAAAAGGGTGCAACAACCTAGGTTTCACAAATTCAAATGCCCTCACTTACCACGCAGTACACTTGAATGAGTGAAGCAGCCAAACTGTAAGACACGAGTCATGAGACACTGCTGAGTGTCTTGACCACTCAGTGCAATCAAATTCAATTAGAAAAAAGTCTATTCTGGTGCAACAATTACCTTCATAGTTACCTGGATCTCTCAGATATACTTGGGATTTCTTACATGATGTTAAGTGGTCTCTTTGCTTTTCATGTTCCAGTACTTAAGGGTAGCTCTTCTTTAGATATTCCTTAAAGTCTCCCAGTTGGTATTAAACCTCTAGGGGTCTTGGCCCCACGAGTATATGAAGGAGTGAAAGAGGGTTCATTTTCTTTTCAGAAAACTAAGCTTTTAAAGGAAAGAATTGGTGTGTGTGTGTGTGTGGTGGGAAGGTCACCATAAAAAGCATTAGGTTTCTCATTACACTCTATACTAGAACACTCATTATTTTTTATTTCCAAAGTACTTAGTTACCTAGTGCTTAGTGGTTAGCTGTTTTGCTCAGTTGTGTCCAATTCTCTGTAGCCTCCAGGCTCCTGTGGTTCCCCAAAAATTGCATGGGATTTTTGAGGCAAGAATACTGGAGTGGGTTGCCATTTCCTACTGCAGCGGGATCTTCCCAACCCAGGGATGGAACCTGCCTCTCTCAGTTCTCATGTATTGGCAGGTGGATTCTTCACCACTAGCACCACCTGGTGCTATCTAATTACCCAAGATATTTGTAAATGAAGTGAATCTGAAACCTTGCCTAGTTTATAAATCCTTACACCAACTTTCCTTTTTAACTGATTTAAACTTTGTTGCAAATATCTTTCTTTTTTGATATCTATTTATTTTTCATTTATTAGTTTATAATATTGGTTTGATTTCTGTCATATATTAACATGAATTAACCATAGGTGGACATATGAACCCTCCCTGTATTAGTACCTCAAAAAAATAGATAAGTATTGAAACATTATATGTTTGAAGGATCTAGCACTGTAGCTGAAAAAAGTTGGAATAACTCAGTTTCTGAATATTAAAATACATATTTCTAAATCTTTTGATAGGTTATATTTAAGAGTGTTTCTGAAATTATATCATGCCAAAGAAACATAGGAAGGGATTTAAGAGTCTCTGTGCTGATTCAATGGCAAATTTGTACCGAATACATACTTTTTGCCTCATATATGTGATATTCTCACACTGTCGTCTCACTCCCCTCATGATTCCTGGTGAAGAGGCTGGTATTCTTCCACATTTCATACTTGAGACAATAGCATCACAGAAATATTCTATATTTTTGAAGAAGACATTTTAAATATTAATAATAGTTACAGAAACCCTTATTTAACTGAATTTTGATTTTTTTGTTTTATTTTTGTAAAGTTATTGTCATTTTTTTACATGCTAGAAAACTCTTAGTTTAAGAAACAATAGTCCACCATTTTTTATTTCCCTAGAGGTTGCACTCAGCTTTGTGGTTCTCTTTAGTTTGGGTATTTGGCAAATACTCATAAGACATGTGGAGAAGACAATGGCACCCCACTCCAGTACTCTTGCCTGGAAAATCCCATGGACAGAGGAGCCTAGTGGGCTGCAGTCCATGAGGTCGCTAAGCGACTGAGCGACTTCACTTTCACTTTTCACTTTCATGCATTGGAGAAGGAAATGGCAACCCACTCCAGTGTTCTTGCCTGGAGAATCCCAGGGACAGAGGAGCCTGGTGGGCTGCCATCTATGGGGTCGCACAGAGTCAGACACGACTGAAGTGAGTTAGCATAAGACATGTGGGGATGAGTTTTGAATAAGAAATGGAGGAACTTTATTTTCTGTGGTTTTCAAGAAAACCACTTTAAGAATAGAATTATATTCTATCTGATGCTTTTGAACTGTGGTGTTGGAGAAGACTCTTGAGAGTCCCTTGGACTGCAAGGAGATCCAACCAGTCCATCCTAAAGGAGATCAGTCCTGGGTATTCATTGGAGAGACTGATGTTGAATCTCAAACTCCAATACATTGGCCACCTGATGCAGAGAGCTGACTCATTTGAAAAGGCCCTGATGTTGGGAAAGATTGAGGGCAGGAGGAGAAGGGGACGACAGAGGATAAGATGGTTGGATGGCATCACCGACACAATGGACATGGGTTTGGGTAAACTCCGGGAGTTGGTGATGGACAGGGAGGCCTGGCGTGCTGCGGTTCATGGCGTCGCAGAGTCGGACACGACTGAGTGACTGAACTGAACTGAAACCATCCTTTTTATTTGTGGGAAAACTTTATTAAAAAGACAAAATTAAACCTTTGAGGGACTCTACATTCTCTTTTAATGAGTCATTAAAGTTTATAATAAATCTATTCCCAGGTAAAAAATGAAAGTTAGTCAGTGCTGTCCAATTATTTGCCATCTCATGGTAGTAGCCTGCCAGGCTCCTCTGACCATGGAATTCTCTAGGCAAGAATATCGGAGTGGGTAGCCATTCCCTTCCCCAGGAGATCTTCCTAATCCAGGGATCAAACCCAGGTATCCCACATTGCTGGCAGATTCTTTACTGTCTTAGCTACCAGGGAAGCCCAAGAGTACTGGAGTGGTTCTATCCCTTCTCCAGGGTATCTTCCTGACCCAGGAATGGAACCAGGGTCTCCTGCATTGCAGGTGATTCTTTACCAGCTGAGCTTCCAGGGAAGCCTGGCTGATGGCAGTGTACAGAATTTGGCTACCAATGCAGGAGACATCAGAGCTGTGGGTTCGATCCCTGGGTCAAGATCCTCTGGAGGAGTGCATGGCAACCCACTTCAGTATTCTTGCCTGAAGAATCCCTTCGACAGAGGAGCCTGGCAGGACAGGCCATGGGGTCTTAAAGAGTCGGACATGACTGAAATGACTTAGCAGCAACAGCATAATAAAAATGCTTTTGCAGCAACAACAACAGGCAAAGCTTGATCTAGGCCAGTGCTAAAGTCACTCTCCAGTGAGCATGAGCCTCATAGAAGAATGTTGGTACAAAGATTTCTGGACTTCGTTTTCAAAGATTCCCATTTGGGAGGGTATTGTTGTAGTCTAAGCATTTGTAGTTCATATTTCAATAAGTTCCTGGGTGTCATTGATACTGTTCATACTGGCCATTGACACTGCTCATATTGGCCCATGTTTCAAATAGCATTGGTTTAGGAATGACCTAAGAAGTATAGTGTGTGCTAACAATTTAAATTATGTTTTTCAGAAAAATAAGTTCAATTGTCCCAGAAGAGATCAGTGCCCCAAAACCAATATCAGTTCTGAGCAGATGCAGGATGATGCTGATTACTTCATCAACCATCTTGGAGTTCCCACCGTGAGGTTTACTTATGAGGACATCAGAACATTAGAGGTGAGTGCTTACAGAAATGCAAAACACACACACCATATATAGCAGACATGCAGGATTTTATTTTATCTTGGCTATTCATCTTGCTTACCAAGTAGGTTACTCTAAAAAGTGGCTTCATTTAGAAAATTATTCTTGTTGTTCAGAGGCTTTGTAAGAATATTTGAAAACATCAGCTCTTTTCAATAGTGCTGAATTCAATTTAAAAAGATTTATACTGTCATTCACATTTTCGCAGCTTGCTTCTCAACAAGAAATGTGTACTTGTTGGATTAACATCAAAACATAATTGTAATCTTCAGTATTCACAGAAACAGATGACATATGCAATAGATTCTCCTCTCCTTGCCCAAGGGAAAGTACATTTCACCTGCTGTATATTAATATGAGTCTGTGGAGTAGCTTTCCGAAGTTTGTCAATAGTTTCCTTGCCTAAAAAGATGCTATGTTTTTCTTATGAGGACGTGAAGTTTTCTCCCAAAGGATATCACAGAGGCCTGATTCACCTTAATTGTGTTCATTCTTCTGTTGGACCTTAAGCCTTTTTATCTTTCTCAGAGTTATGTCACAGGAAACTGTTGCTCTGTAGATCCAAACCTACCGAAAGATTTTTGCTTCTTTTGCAAGATTATCCCTTCTTTGCTGGGAGGTATTTGAAAGCCTCTGGGGTGCTTCTTGAAGTAATTATTTCATTAACAAAACAGTGGCTGGAAAATGAAGCCTTGTTTGTTTTTCAGTTACAGATGTTCCTAAAAAGTTCTATCTAAATTGTATTTTTATAGGCTCAGTATCAGATACACAATCTCTTAATGTCTAATAGTTTTTCACTAAAGTGATCTTTGTGTTTCTTTGCAGACCTTTACCCTCACCCTTCATTTCCTCAGTGTGTGTGTATTAGACACTCATTTTTGTCTGACTCTTTGCAACCCCATGGACTGTAGCCTATCAAGCTCCTCTGTCCATGAGATTCCCCAGGCAAGAATACTGGAGTGAATAGCTGTTCCCTTCTCCAAGGGATTTTCCCAACCCAGGGATAGAATCCTGGGCTTCTGCATTTCAGGTGGATTCTTTACCATCTGACCCACCAGTAGACACTTACAAATGATCACTAACAATTTATATTATTGGAGGGAGAAATTCCAGATGACTCCTTTTGTATATGAATTCCTGGGTAGTGGAAAAGCAATCACTGTGATTTATGCTGTTTAGAATTAAACTTTCATATGCTATTGCTATTTGAAAATGGGGTACATGTATAGAGGTATCTTTTCTCATACCAAGCCTACTATATATACTTTAATGAAATTGATGTATTAAGAAATTAACTCATATTTTAATTCTCCTAGTTGACACATTTTAACATCTTTTTATCTCCCTCCATCCCATCCCAGCCCATCCAACTCCTGTCATGTTAGCACGTTGAAAGAAAGCTTTTATTCAATATATGTTTAATTCATGCTGGTTGAGTTTAAGCCAAGAATTTAGAGAGGCAATACAGTATAGCCTTGGTAATGAGACTGTACTTGTCTTTGGGGACTTCCCTGATAGCCCAGTTGGTAAAGAATCTGCCTGCAATGCAGGAGACCGTGGTTCAATCCCTGGGTTGAAAAGCTCCCCTGGAGAAGAGAAAGGCTACCCACTCCAGTATTCTGGCTTGGAGAATTCCATGGACTGTATCGTGCATGGGGCCACAAGGAATCGGATACAACTGAGTGACTTTTGCTTTGCCTTTGGATTCAAGTTCTAGAATGATTTTAACTTTTTTAAGAACTGCTTTTTATAGATGAGGGAACCTTATTATATATACAGAATCTATAGCACCATTGTTAGTCACAAAGTTGTGTCCAACTCTTTTGAAACCCCAGGAACTGTAGCCTACCAGGCTCCTCTGTCCACAGGCTTCTCCAGGCAGGAGCACCGGAGTGGGTTGCCATTTCCTTCTCCAAGGGATCTTTTTGACTCAAAGATGGAACTCACATCTCCTGCTTGACAGGCAGATTCTTTACCGCTGAGCCACCAGGGAAGCCTCTATAGAGCCATGGTAAAGATGAAATGCTTACCATGCATGTAAGAGGCTTGGCTAACAGTAAGTATATAGAAAGGCTTCATCACCCATAGCTACCATCAGAACTATTACTATCTGACTTGCACATTATTGGGGGAGTTTCAAAACTTTTTTGATAAGACATTAGTGGGAGGGAGGGGTTTGCTAATCATTAAGAAAAGCATACTTCTAAGGCTGACTAGGTGATTTATGATGAGTTGGAAGATCTGAGGGCGTAATGGGAGGAAATTTGGAAACAGGTCCCAATGAAGTTCTCTGAGGTTGGGCGTTAGTCTCTCAGTCATGTCTGACTCTTTGCAACCCCATGGACTGTAGCCCATCAGGCTCCACTCTCCATGGAGTTCTCCAGGCAAGAATATTGGATTGGGTTGCTATTCCCTTTTCCAGGGGATCTTCCCACCCCAGGGATTGAACTTGAGTCTCCCACCTTACAGGCAGATTCTTTACCATCCGAGCCACCAGGGAAGCCCAAATTCTCTGAAGGTATGATTATAATGTGAAACTCCCCAGGATGACTCTTGGGCTACATGGGGTGGCAGATGAGTCCGACAGGATTTAGTGACTAAACAACAAAAACCTCAGGCTAAAGTTTATCCCCTAGAACTGGATTACTCTGAATCAGTTTTTCAGATTATATACAGAATGTCTAACTCCCATCATCAAAATATTTTCTACTGTATTTTTCTCCAAAAAAAGTAATTAAAAGAAAATCTGTGTTTTATAACTAATGATCTTATTTATATTGCTTTTAGTGTGGGAAAAAAAAATTAATAGATTTGTCCCTTACAAAATGTAAAAGCTTGAGATGAGACAATTTTGTATGGTGAACTGTCCAAAGAACAGACAATAGCCTTTGCTTTCTGTGTTAACCTATAATAAATATTTGTATGCAGTTATTAAGAGGAATTATAAACATTGAAAGACTTTATCCATGCTTTAAAGAATATTTATCCTATGTCAATTAGTAAAAGCAGATAAGGAAATTAGAGCTTTTCCCATGCAATGAAGATAAAATATATATTATGTTTATATATTGCATAATATACTATATGTGTAATATAATATGTAATGTCTACCACTTATTGAATACTTGCTTTGCTAAATAGTTCTACATTAGGAGATATTTTAAATTACCTTGTAGAAGAAAATGGCAATCCACTACACTATTTTTGCTTGGAAAATTCCATGGACAAAGGAGCTTGACAGGCTACTGTCCACGGGGTTGCAAAGAGTTGGATGCAATTTAGCAACTGAGGTATATTACTTTATCTCATTTATCATTTACAATATCCCTATGAGTTACCTTTTATTACTGGCTTTTTTTTTTTTTTTGCTGTGGATGAAATGGAGCTTAAAATCAAGTAGCTTATCCAAGATCATAAAGCTAATAAATGTCCAAGATAGAAGTTTATCTAGATCTCTTTAACAGTAATCCTCAACTATTACAGTAATCCTCAACTATTACATTAAAGTTTGCAAATTTGTAGCCCAAGGGAAAGATCCAGTCCACAGATATCTTTTGTTTGTTCTGAGCTTTATTGAAAACTTGAATTTCTGAAATCAATGGATTCTTTTTTCCATGGAAACAATTGGCTAAATTGTGCTTTGCTGCTGCTGCTAAGTCACTTCAGTCGTGTCCGACTCTGTGCGACCCCATAGACGGCAGCCCACCAGGCTCCCCCGTCCCTGGGATTCTCCAGGCAAGAATACTGGAGTGGGTTACCATTTCCTTCTCCAATGCATGAAAGTGAAAAGTGAAAGTGAAGTCGCTCAGTCATGTCTGACTCTTACCAATCTCATGGACTGCAGCCTACCAGGCTCCTCCATCCATGGGATTTTCCAGGCAAGCGTACTGGAGTGGGGTGCCATTGCCATCTCCGAAATTGTGCATTACAATTACAATATTAAAAATATTTCTTCAACACCCCTGTCTACCAAAACTTAGGAAATGAATGATCCAACAGCCTAAAGGGCCACATGTTTCACCAGACTCCTATCACCTCTATTACCTGTCTGGAGGCTATAGAAACTGAGTTTGTTATCTTTGTGTTCAATATCTTTGCATTTTAAGTAAAAGCAGTTAAAGCTATAGTCCCTTTCACTTTAAAAATTGTATATGCATTCTAAGTATGCTAACAGTATACTTGTTTTTAAATAAATTATTTATTTATAATTTATTTAGGTGATTATAATGCAAGTCTTAGAATTTCTGACAGGATTTTTAATCTAGCAAGACTGATTATGAATCTAGTATATTCAATTTCCACAAGTAAGTAGTGATAATAAGAGAAAAACTACCTGTAGGAAAGTAGACTAATGCTGTAGACACCACTTTTGGGGAAGATATTGAACATTATTAGTTCTAACATTTTTTAAATGAAATATGACATTTCATAAGAAATACTCCCAATATTTCATACTATCCTTAGTCTCACCAATAAGTTTTCCCTGTAGTTTCTCTGGATGTTCATATATTGCATAGATTGCTTGAAATACCTTTCATCTTTCAGCTTTTGTTGGCATCTATACTCTAATTTTACAATAGTTAAATTTCACAAATGAAAAGCAGTCTGTGGCTTTGCCAAATGTTAGAATTATTCCACCTCGTAAGATATCACCTTGTTAATTGAAACATCTCTAGTTGTAAACTTCATTTAAATAAGGTTTTCACTTTGTAAACATCGTTGCACCTGTTAGAAGAAGCATTTTGCACAGATTAAATACAATGCAGAGATTACTGAAAAGAAAATGAAAAGACAGATGCTTTCTGATTAAGAGTGCGATATTTATGACAAGCCGGTGGTCCAATGCACATTTCTTCTGTCACTTAACAGCTGTTTCATATAATTATTGTTCCAGTTCAGTATATTTACTCTCTATAGGGCATGTCAGAGGGTCTGACTTTCTTAGTATATCAATAGATCAATCCATGCCCTAACAAGTTTTATACCACAGTTTGAAGCTCTGGTTCCTCACTCTGTTTGACCTTACATTTTTTGCTCTTCTGCTTGAAAAATTCTGTATTAAACCCAATTTACCTCTATAATGGAGCATTTAACATTTAAATTATAATGAGATAAAAGGGTATTATAGCTTTTATATAGCAGAGATTTTTGCACAATTGTTTCAATATCTCTTGGTACCCCAGCAAATAAAAACCAAGTAGCATAGGTATTTGGAAGCTCTTACTAATTCCTTTTAAGTTAGATGACTTTGAAATAAATTCTGATTCTTAAACTGCTATAAAAAAGCATGAATGTATGTATGTGTGAGAAAGAGAGAACTTTAAGGTAATTGTGTGGTATAAAAATAATTGTTTGTGCAGATGCACTACAGATGCAATGCATACATACATATTTTGGAGCAAAATATCTCATAGTTTACATGGTGATTATGTTTTATTTACTGTACAAAGTTGAAAAGAAAAACTTACATTACTTAAATTAGAGATTGTTTTGTCATTTTCATTTTTTGTTGGGAACTTAGTCACTGTCATTGTTATGTTAATAGATAATGGCTGTTCAAAAGTCAATTAAAATTTTTTATTTTAGAAACTGAAAAGTTATGCATAACTATGCAAAAACTGAACTTTTTTTTTGTAGTGTCTGATAGAATTTGTTTCATACTGTAGCTACACAACAAATTAATGTCATTTAGAAATGAGAGTTTACCTTTTCTATTTCAAAATGGACCAATTCCAAACACGATAGAAAGGGGTTTTTCAGTGTTGTTTCAAGCTCATTTGTTTTCTTTGTAAGTTATTTTAGGAAAAGATAAAAATAACTGTCAGATAAAAATATATGGTATGATAATTTTCAGATCTTAGAGTAAAGGTTTCAAAATATTTTGTTCTAAAACCTAATTGCATTTCTTAGTACTGAACACTCCAAAGAAAAGAGCTTTTTGTTTATGTGAGTTGTTGTTCATTCATCAAGTCATGTCTGACTCTTTGCAACCCTATGGACTGCAGCATACCAGGCTTCCCTGACCATCACTATCTCCAGGAACTTGCTCAAACTCATGTTCATTGAGTCGGTAATGCCATTCAACCATCTCATCCTCTATCGTCCCTTCTCCTCCTGCCCTCAATCTTTCCCAGCATCAGGGTCTTTTCCAATGAATTGGCTCTTTCCGTGAGGTAATGAATGTTCAGGGTTGATTCCCTTAAGAATTGACTGGTTTGATCTCTTTGTTGTCCAAGGAACTCTCAAAAGTCTTCTCCAGCACCACAATTCAAAAGCATCAATTCTTCAGCACCTTTTATGGTCCAACAATCACATCTGTATGTGACTGTTTTGTCAGCAAAGTGATGTCACTATTTTTTAATATGCTGTCTAGGTTTGTCAGAGCTTTTCTTCCAAGAAGCAAATGTCTTTTAATTTAATGGCTTCAGTCACTGTCTGCAGTGACTTTGGAACCCAAGAAAATAAAATCTGTCACTGCTTCCACTTTTTTCCCCTTCTATTTGTCATGAAGTAATTTGGAAGGACTGGTGTTGAAGCTGAAATTACAATACTTTGGCCACTTGATGCAAAGAGCTGACTTATTTGAAAAGACCCTGATGCTGGAAAAGATTGAGGGCAGGAGGAGAAGGGGATGACAGAGGATGAGATGGTTGGATAGCATCAGCGACTCAATGGACATGAGTTTGGGTAAACTCCAGGAGTTGGTGATGGACAGGGAGGCCTGTTCATGTGGTCGCAAATAGTCGGACACGACTGAGCGACTGAACTGAACTGAATGCAACCACATGCCATGATCTTTGATTTTTGATTGTTGAGTTTTAAGTCAGCTTTTCTACTCTTTTTTTCACAATCAACAAGAGGCTCTTTAGCTCTTCTTCACTTTCTGTTATTAGGGTGGTATCATCTGCATATGTGAGATTGTTGATATTTCTCGTAGAAATTTTTATTCCAGCTTGTGCTTCATCCAGCCTGATATTTCACATAATGCACTCTGCATAAGTTAAATAAGCAGGGTGACAATATACAGCCTTGGTGTACTCCTCTCCCAATTTGGAGCCAGGCTGTTATTCCATGTCAGGTTCTAACTCTTGCTTCTTGATCTGTATACAGGTTTCTCAGGAGACAGATAAGGTGGTCTGGTATTCCCATATTTTGAAGAATTTTCCAGTTTGTTGTGATTCACACAGTCAAAGGATTTAACATAGTCAGTGAAGCAGAAGTAGATGTTTTTCTGAATTCCCTTCTTTTTTCTGTGATCTAATGGATGTGGCAATTTGATCTCTGGTTCCTTTGCTGTTTCTAAATACAGCTTGTACACCTGAAAGTTCTCAGTTTACATACTGCTGACGCCTAGTTTGAAGGATTTTGAGCATTACATTAGCAGCATGTGAAATTAGTGCAATTGTGCCATAGTTTGAACATTCTTTGGCATTGCCCTTCTTTGGGATCATAATGAAAACTGACCTTTTCCAGTCCTGTGGTCACTGCTGCATTTTCCAAATTTGCTGAGATATTGAGTGCACTAATACATGTAGATATTAATATTTACCATGTTAGAAATGAAAACTGAAGAAAAATATATAGTATTTATTAATTTTTAAAAATATCAATACATTTAAATGAATATAAATAACTTATTTTTATAAAAGGTAATTATCAATTTTTAAAATATCAATATCAATTTTTAATTTAAAAATATCAATACATTTAAATGAATATAAATGTCTTAAAATATCAAATCATTTAAATGAATATAAATAACTTATTTTTATAAAAAATGAGTTATAAAAAATTTCCCAAGAGAAGAAAACACAAATGAGAAGAGTGCACTATTTTATATTTTGTCAGTCTTTTTAATGTGACTTAATACTAAACAGATAGCTCAACTCTCATATTGGTTTTTGCATTCTGTTGTAACATTGTTTTGCGAGAAATGGTCATATAATGACAGACATTTTTATTTTATACTGAAATGGCAGGTATTAGTTTCCTGAAGGTTAGTTCAAGTGTGGAATCTGAAGCTCTATTACTGAACTTTCTATACCCTATACACTCGTGAATGCAGCGTGAAAATGAAAGTGAAAAAGGCATGTAATGTTACTATCATTATGAAAATAGATTAGTCTCAGTGTCACTTTCAGGTCTCTGAACCACATTTGGAGGGATACTGATTTGAGAGAATGGCCTTGATTAAACTATTCTACAGTTGGCCCTCTGCATCCACACACAGAACTTGTGGATATGGAGAGTCAGTAGCCACTGAGTCATTTTATATAAGGGACTTGAACATCTGTGCATTTTGGAATCCATGGGTGAGTATGTCAACAGATACTGAGGGATAACTGTAGTTTAGTGTTTATAATATTGACTAGCTGTTCATCTTTTCCCTGTTCAACGATTTGAACTATGATTTCATATTAACCTGTGTTTATCTTTTCTGGTCATCTTTGAGTATTGCCATCACATCCACTTGATAAACAGCATGAAGTAGGGAATGTAACACTCTTATAAACTGTGACTCTACAAAGAATTCTGCTTCTTGGAAGCCTTCTTTTAGAAGGGAAGGTTAAACCCCAATCAACAAATCAACATTTATAGAGCAGACTTGGAAAGCTTTGATTGTACAGTATATGAAATGCCTGTCACAGAAGGAGTGCTATTAAAGTTGGTGCATGCTTCCAAGAGCCTGAGGAATAAACACAAGAAATTGAAATATGAGACAGATATTGAAAAAACAAAGAATGGATAAACTGTAAAGACTCAAATGGATAATTCAAAAGATCATATTTCAAATTGCCTAATATTCTGAAATGACTGCAAGGAGGATAGATTTCCCCTAGCGATTGTCCTTGCTTGGATTTCTAAATAAGGACATTTATTCTGAATGCCTACAATCACTGGGTCAAAATATATCACATATGCACTATATTTCAACTCGAATGCTGTTTTCAGAAATGATCTTGTGATCATGCCCGTTAATGGGATTTTTTTTTTTAATGAAGTTTTTGATAACTTCAATGATACTACTTACAACAGGTTTTAATGGTAAACTAAATTGTAAATTTGGCAGAATGTGAGTTAAGAATATAGGGCAACTCCAGAGGTGATTTATTCAGATATTGGCCCATTCTAACATGTTCATTAATTTAGCCAAAAGTTATTAAGCATTTGCAGGAATCCAGCACTATGTTAGACACGCAAAGATGAATTTTAAAAATACCCTCCTTTCCTCACAGCAGCCATGGTTTAGATTGGGACTCAGACATATATGACAATCTATTCCTATATTTGTGCCAGGAAAATCCCATGAAGAGAGGAGTTTGGTGGGCTACAGTCTATGGGGTCACAAACAGTTAGACACGACTGAGCGACTGAGCACCCATGCACACAGACATATAAACTATCAAGTAAAGTCAGTATAGTAGAATTTGTCTTAACTGACTTCCAGTTAACCAATTTGTGGGGTTAATTGACAGTTTGCATTCCCTTAAAACATAATGATTAATGCTCAAGGATCCTTGAAGCTCATTATAGGGAGGTCCTTCCTGAATTTTTGCATACCCTGTTCTGTTTTTCAATGGTATGCTTGCCTGTTGTCAGCTCTATTCTTAGACCTATATATGCCCTTTGCATTTGTTTTTAATAACTAGGTACTTTGTTACATAAAGTTATGAATCATGAGTATAAAAACAATTATTTCTCAGACATTTGTAGTTGTATCATTCTAAAAAGTATGTTGCTAATAAAGAATTAGTGTGGAATGGTCCAGACAACTCTCAAGATTGGGGGAAGCTTTAGTCATCTAAATGCATTGCATGCTCAGTATACTTCAAAAATGTCTTTAATAATTCCACTTTAAATCAAAGGCGACATGAAAGCTACATAATATATGACACAAGAAAGAAATAATAGAACTTTATTCAACAGGTCAGTATTCAGAGACAAGGCCTTGGCTTTACATCAAATTGTTGGCCAGCAAACATACATATGCAGGTTTTAAATTAACATATATAATATTTTACATGCACAATTTTTTTGGTTTGTTTTACTGATTACATATTTGAACCATCTTCTGGGTAATTAACCTGCTGATTTAATGGGACAAATCATATTGACTAAGAAGGCCCCTAATGTAGAGAGAAGTGATAGAGGCAAGGTGATATCAAGCAAAGTTGTGTTTAACAAATACTGATGTAACATTTGTGGTAGACATTGTTTTGCTCTAAATCCTTTAAATATATTTATTTAATTTAATCTGTGTCCTTATAACTAGCACTTTACTAAAGTATTACTACTTTCATTAAAGGTAAAACTAAGTACAAAGTGGTCAAGTAACTTGGCCAACATCACACATATATCAAGCGATGGAATTAGGATTCAAACCTGACATGCTAGCAACAGATTTCTGAACTCTTTTCTCTACTCTTATGCTCTTTCACAAGATTTTTTTTTTTTTTTAAATAAAATGAGTTCTAAAATGCTTTCCATTTGTCACAACCGATTTGATCTGTGAGTCGGGAAGAACCCCTGAAGTAGGAAAGGGCAACCTACTACAGTATTCTTGCCTAGAAAATCCCATGTGGTCAGAGAAAGTGTGACACAACTGAGTGACTGAGCACACTAGCACACGTGCTCCCGGCTACTCCCACTCCCACTACATTCCGAGTACAGAGCAATGCTACGAAACTTCATTCTCATTTTTCATAGCTTCCTTTGCAAAGATTCTAAGCATCTCAGATTTGACAACTCTCAAAGTTAGGCAACTGCAAGTGGGTAATATTTCTTAATGAGATTTAAAAGGACCCATAATTTGACTGTCATGACAAAACTTAAAATAGTTTATATATTCTTTTTACAAAAGAGTCTAAAATTAGATTCCAAGATATCCAAAGTTTACAATTCTAGCAAATATAAGTGAATGGATTAAAAAGCAGTAGAGGAAAAATCTGGTAAAATCAAACTACTTTAAACATGACCATTGTTTCCTAAATTTAAAACAAAAACTGAATATGGTTTTTCTTGTCTGTTCTTTCTTGGTAAAATGATATTTTTAATTGTCCACTTAATGTGAAGGCCAATAGCTTTAAATATGTTGTCCTATCTTCTGTTTCCTAATTTTATTTCCAAAGTAATTTTCGAAGATGAGCTGATGGACAAGTTTGTCTCTTCTAATTTCAATGATAGCGTCACATTTCTTTAAGGAGAATGTTTGACATCTAAAACCACTTGGGGAACTAATTAGGTGACTTTTTAAAATGAATAATTAAAATGTTAAGAATAGTATTGGTACCCATATGCTGTAACTATAAATTTCAGAATGAAATATCTTGAGCTCACATAGCTGTGGATGGTGACTAGGGTCATGAATCAATTTCCTTCTCCATTCTTTCTAAACCTTCTTCTTACTATTCAGTGGCTAAAGTGTCTGTTTGAGTTTTTACATAACATGTTACAGAAAAAAATGAATGAAACTTTTGGCCAACCTGATATTTTATTTGCATCAGGAATTGTAGATCTTTTCTGTTTCATAGCTTATAATGTCTCACACAAGTTACTGTTGTTGTTTTTTTAATAAGCACATGTTTCTATAGAAACTACAAGTAAAGATACAACAGTGGCCTTGAAATCTCATAAATGTTAAAAAAATAAAAACATGAAATGAAGCCAAGGCCACTTAGCTTATAAAGTTCATTACTGCTTCCTTATGAAAGTTCTGGCTTTTATGTTAGTCTCAAGAGAGCTTTCAGTTGTCCTCTTTTCATGAGGCTTCTGTCCCGGAGACTGTAATTGAATGGAGAGAATTCTGAAAGAGAACAAAGTATTAATCAGTATTCTCATTGTGACAGCCTCTTGTCAATAGTTTTAGCATTGAAATTATCCTGACCCAGTTTTCTCATATCAGTGAAGAACATTTTAAGTCTAAATAGTGTAGTGTTTCTGTGGTACTGGTAAGTGGGCAAAAGAAGGGAAAGCATAAACTGTAGCTTTATGCACAAGGTCATTTTCAGTTTTTCTTTAAAAAAAAATTTATTTTAATTGAAGGTTAATTACTTTATAATATTGTATTGGTTTTGCCATACATCAATAAATTAGTATCTTGTCATTTATTTTTATTTATTGGTAATTCTTAACAGAAAATTTACACATGCTCCATGTTTAAAGATAATTTCTAACTTATGACTCATACATACACACACACACACACACATATATGTATATAAGTGTATATATGAAAGCTGAATTAAAAGAAATTTGTGTTAATATTGCTGAGACCTAGTCTTTGAAACAATAAAGTCAGATTAGGATGTGGATAATGGCAGAATAGTGAGGTTCAGTTCAGGGCACGTCTTCCTGTACTGGCCACACAGCACAGGTTAGGAATGGTTGCTCCACTGACAGTCATTGGTTTGCAGACTCCCACAAGTTCAGGGGTGATTTTGGACAATCCAAGTGGTCACAGTGAGATCAGAGGCCTCTTTGGTGAAAGGATAGTCTCTAAGTGTGCTGGTTCTAGAGATGTGCCTGGCCCTGACTTTCTCTGATGGATTGATGGAAAAGAAGCACTTACAAATTCACTTACATTTAGAGCAAGAGTGGTCATTAAACCCAGGTGGTGTAATCCATTTCTCTGTAGCACAAGGAGAGAGGAGCTTAGAGGGGCATGGTACTTGACTGAGGAGTTGAAAAAAGTACAGACTTAATTCTTCCTATTCCCATCAGGTCATTTCTATATACAGCTCCTCCTTCTTTTCTAATCTCCCTTTCTGTATGTTTTCTTCTTTCTTTCATCTATTTTCTTAAATTCTCTCTCCTTTTTAGACTGTCTTCTTTCACCTTTTCCTGAACATATGGTCTTTCTCTTCATGTCCTTTCATTCTTCTTTCATCCCTTGCCTTTTATATAAAATTTTTACTTTTACTGTGTTTTCCCCCTCCCCATTTTCAGTATTTTTTTCAGTATTTTAGTCATCTCTGAAATTTAGTGTATTTCAACTGACTGATGCCTGTAACTTGCTTAGAAATGAGGTCATGGCCTGGTTTTCCCCTAACACAAAGAAGCAATTGTATAAATAGACACCATTATGCTATAGGGTTAAAACATTATAACTCAAACTGAAAAAATACTCTTAAATAAAAATGCTCTTTCCTCATGATTTGACAAATACATGCCTAAAGTTATCAGGAAGTTTTGAATATAGTGTTTTTAAACTCCTGAGAATCCTATGCCAAAATGTGATGACAGAGGAAGAAGTGGTTCCTCAGCCTCTGATCTTTGATCCTTGGCCTACTCTTCTTTCTCTGCCCACCCTGACTCTGTCCCACACCATGAAGGGCCTCATGTATATATGTGTGAACACCCCAGTCTGCACTTTTGAGCACAGCCCACAACAGCCATAAACAACTGATCCTCACTTACTCCCTGCGTCTATGATCACACAGTGGGAGCGCAGTCTTTCCTGGAGGTATGGGTCTTAAGAAGAAGACTGCCAAATCACTGCAAGCAAATCTGGGGTCATCTGAGAAGGGAATTCAGAGATTCTAAAATTCAGGGTAACTATAACTTGATCCAGAAAGGAAGTCATAGACCGTGAGTGGACACATCTGTCTGTGTTGATTTAAGACCTAAAGACCTTGGAAATGAAAATAACTAAAGTCTAGATCCTGAAGTTTAGGTATGCCAAACAACAGAAAGCCCTGGTGTAGGATAGATAAGTATTCTTGAATAAACCTGCTCAAATGCCTTGAGTCTGTACCCTAAAATGAGTTGCTAAGAAAACTAAAGACTGAGCCAAATATTATAAGATCATTGGCAGTATCAGCTTGGTGTTGGCCTAACCTAGCTTCTAAAAGCTGTAGCTATTCACTGGTTGTGAGCTTGAGCCTATGAGGTACTCACTACAGCAATATGATTCCACAATATGATTGAAAATACATTCCAAAGTTTCAAGCTTAAAGAGGCATAAAAAGAAGTAAGAAGTTGTTAAAATGAAGGGTCTTCAGTTAAGGAGACAGTGTCTTGGAGGTGTGTTTTAAAGCAATTATTAATTTAAGAACACTTTTCTAAACAAAGGAATACATGATAAAACCTTGAACAAACTGAGCAAATATCAAGTGCTAACTCTCTGCCATTTATTTCACTTTAAAGATTATGACCATGTACTAAGAGAAGCTTGTAAGACTGTGTATGTTATGAGCCCAAATGGTGTGTGTATGCATACCAAAATATTTTCAGTAATATTTAAAATTTTTTTAAATTTATTTATTTGTTTTTATTGGAGAATAATTGCTTTGCAACATTGTGTTGGCTCCTACTGTACAGTTTTTACATTGTTCAGTTTGTCAAGTTTGTACTTATCAGCTGGTCCTATATTAATCAACCAAAGAAGAGATAAACATTATTAGAATATCTGCATTTTCTTATGTATTAAGGCAATTACTAGAGATAAAAAGAAGTATAGAACTTTTTATTCAAGGAATTTTATCTCTTTGAGATAAAAACAAAGATGTGGGAGAGATTTGCAAAGAAGCAAGACAAAGAAGAAATTTCCATTTGATTTGGCATTTTTATTATCTGTTTATAGACTAGACCATTTTCTGGTTGCCTAATAAATTTTATTTGACTTCTGATTGTAAGTTATCTCTTCTAGTAAGTTACACACAGTTACAGAGCATCTATTCTTTATTTTTGACAATTTAAAAAATTATGTTTATTAATTAATACTGTAGGTATTTGGGGATTAAATATCCACATTTAAATGATGAATATGTCTAAGAAGCCATCACAAGGAAAATTAGAAAATATTTATAACAGAATAAAAATGAAAAGAGGGTTTTTTATAATTGTTGCATAAAGCTGAAGCTTCTCAATGCAACTAAATACAATTTGGAATCTTGAATAAGGAATGAAAGTAAATAATGAGCATTAACATAAAACTTTGTGAAATTTGAAGAAAATCTGTCCTTTAGTTAATGATACTGTGTGTGTGTATACTCAGTTATATCCATCTCTTTGTGACCCCGTGGACTGTAGCTGCCAGTTTCCTCAGTCTATGGAGTTTTTCAGGTAAGAATACTTGAGTGGGTGGCCATTTCTGCCATAATAATGTTTCACATGTTAATTTCTTGTTTGTTTTTTTTTTTACCACATAGTATTTTTATATTCTCAGAATTGGATTAAAATTTCAATCCTCATTCAAAAATTTTTTTAAAATCACTAAAATAATAAGCTTTCCAGATATTTAACAGTAATACTAGGCACCAGAATGAATGAAATTATATCACAGTTTTGAGTGAATATAAATTAAAATCTAGGCTTCTATTCATACTTAGTCAAACTAGTGGAACCAAAATATAAATTTTTTTGCTAAGAAAAAATTAACAAGCTTTCTAAAGTGTATATATTATAAATACTATATATTAAGCTTTTCTACTATGCTTGATAAAGGCTTGAGAAAGAACAACCAAAAAAAAGAGATGGATGAATTGAAAAACATAAACTAAATGAAATGAGAGCACTGAATATTAAATAGAGAAAGTGAAAGAAACTCGATAAAAGATCATCATATAGTCCAGTTGTTTTTAAACATTGCTGCTCATCAATTTCACATCAGGAGCCTTGGAGAAAAAAAGCAATACCTGGGCATTTGTATTATTCAAATGATTACAGGATAATTCTAATGTACACCTGAATTTTAAAAAGTGGTTACAGATTTTCATATTATATGGTAGTTATAGTGATATAGAAATCTATTATTTTTTTGAGCAATCATGATACAATTGTATTAAAATGGTTACATAATGACAGTAGTAAATAGTACCAGTTTTCACAATCAATAGCCAGAAAAAATAAAAGATAATTGCAATTGCAGGCCATAATGGAAACAAGATTAACCTAACAGTATAAAATAATTATGTACAATTTGAGGAGTTAAGTAGAGTGATGTAGTAAGTGGAAGTGCATACATGGACATGTTTTCATCTACCCAGCCAGTCTATGTATTTTGGTTGGTGTGGTTAATTCTAACTTTATCAGAGTTCCCTTGTATGCTATTATTTTTATTTTTCCATTCATCCTTTTAATATTTTTTTTTGTTGTTGTCAGTTTGATTACTGTGTGTCTCAGTGTGTTCTTCCTTGAGTTTATCCTGCCTAGGACTCTCTGTGCTTCCTGGACTTAGTTGACTATTTCCTTTCTAATGTCAAGAAACACCTGGAGTAATAAGCAAATTTGGCCTTGGGATACAGAATGAAGCAGGGCAAAGGCTAATAGAGTTTTGCCAAGAGAATTCACTGGTCATAGCAAACACCCTCTTCCAACAACATAAGAGAAGACTCTACACATGGACATCACCAGAGGGTCAACACTGAAATCAGATAGATTATATTCTTTGCAGCCAAAGATGGAGGAGCTCTATACAGTCAGAAAAAACAAGACTGGCAGCTGACTGTGGCTCAGATCATGAGCTCCTTATTGCCAAATTCAGATTTAAATTGAAGAAAGTAGGGAAAACCACTAGACCCTTCAGGTATGACCTAAATCAAATCCCTTACAGTTATACAGTGGAAATGGGAAATAGATTTTAAGGACTACATCTGATAGACAGAGTGCCTGATCAACTATGGACAGAATTCGTGACACTGTACAGGAGACAGGGATCAAGACCATCCCCAAGAAAAAGAAATGCAAATAAACAAAATGGCTCTCTGAGGAGGCCTTACAAATAGCTGTGAAAAAAAGAGAAGTGAAAAGCAAAGGAGAGAAGGAAAGATACAAGCATCTGAATGCAGAGTTCCAAAGAACAGCAAAGAGAGATAAGAAAGACTTCCTCAGCGATCAATGCAAAGAATAGAGGAAAACAACAGAATGGGAAAGACTAGAGATCTCTTCAAGAAAATTAGAAATACCAGGGGAATATTTCATGCAAAGATAGGCCTGATAAAGGACAGAAATTGTATAGACCTAACAAAAGCAGAAGATATTAAGAGGTAGCAAGAATATACAGAAGAACTGTACAAAAAAGATCTTCATGACCCAGATAATAATGACGGTGTAATCACTCACCTAGAGCCAGACATCCTGGAATGTGAAGTCAAGTGGGCCTTAGAAACCATCACTATGAACAAAGCTAGTGGAGGTGATGGAATTCCAGTTGAGCTATTTCAAATCCTAAAAGATGATGCTATGAAAGTGCTTCACTCAATATGCCAGCAAATTTGAAAAACTCAGCAGTGACCACAGGACTGGAAAATGTCAGTTTCATTCCAATCCCAAAGAAAGGCAATGCCAAAGAATGCTCAAACTACCGCACAATTGCACTCATCTCACACGCTAGTAAAGTATGCTCAAAATTCCCCAAGCCAGGCCTCAGCAATACATGAACTGTGAACTTCCAGATGTTCAAGCTGGTTTTAGAAAAGGCAGAGGAACCAGAGATCAAATTGTCAACATCTGCTGGATCATGGAAAAAGCAAGAGAGTTCCAGAAAAACATCTATTTCTGCTTTATTGACTATGCCAAAGCCTTTGACTGTGTGGATCACAATAAGCTGTGGAAAATTCTGAAAGAGATGGGAATACTAGACCACCTGACCTGCCTCTTAAACTTATATGCAAGTCAGGAAGCAACAGTTAGAACTGGACATGGAACAACAGACTGGTTCCAAATAGGAAGAGGAGTATGTCAAGGCTGTATATTGTCACCCTGCTTATTTAACTTCTATGCAGAGTATATCATGAGAAACACTGGGCTGGAAGAAGCACAAGCTGAATCATGATTGCCAGGAAATATCAATAACCTCAGATATTCAGATGACATGACTCTTATGGCAGAAAGTGAAGAGGAACTAAAAAGCCTCTTGATGAAAGTGAAAGAGGAGAGTGAAAAAGTTGGCTTAAAGCTCAACATTCAGAAAACTAAGATCATGGCATTTGGTCTCATCACTTCATGGGAAACAGATGGGGATGCAGTGGAAACAGTGTCAGACTTTGTTTTTCTGGGCTCTAAAATCACTGCAGATGGTGACTGAAGCCATGAAAAAACGCTTACTGCTTGGAAGAAAAGTTATGACCAACCTAGATGGCATATTATAAAGCAGTGATATTACATTGCCAACAAAGGTCCGTCTAGTCAAGGCTATGGTTTTTCCTGTGGTCATGTATGGATGTGAGAGTTGGACTGTGAAGAAAGCTGAGCACTGAAGAAGTGATGCTTTTGAACTGTGGTGTCGGAGAAGACTCTTGAGAGTTCCTTGGACTGCAAGGAGATCCAACCAGTACATTCTAAAGGAGATCAGTCCTAGGTGTTCATTGGAAGGAATGATGCTGAAGCCAAAGCTCCAATACCTTGGCCACCTCATGAGAAGAATTGACTCATTGGAAAAGACCCTGATGCTGGGAGGGATTGGGGGCAAGAGGAGAAGGGGACGACAGAAGATGAGATGGCTGGATGGTATCACTGACTCAATGGACATGAGTTTGAGTAATCTCCACTAGTTAGTGATGCACAGGGAGGCCTGGTGTGCTGCGATTCCCAAAGAGTCGGACATGACTGAGTGACTGACTTGGAACTGGAATGTTAGGAAAGTTTTGAACTATCATCTCTTTATGATAGTTTAAATATCTTTAAATATTTTCTCAGGTCCTGTCTCTTGTCTCCTTCTGGGATCCCTATAATGTGAATGTTGGTGTGTTTAACGTTGTCTCATAACTTAGGTTATCGTCATTTTTTTTTTTTTCAGTCTTGTTACTATAATGTTTTGCAGCAGTGATTTCCACCATTCGGACTTCCAGGTCACTTATCCATTCTTCTGCCTTAGTTCTGCTATTGATTCATTCTACCATATTGCTCATCTCTGTTCTTTAGTTCTTGAGATCCTGGATCATCTTTAACATCACTATTCTGAATTCTTTTTCTGGAAGATTGCCTATCTCCACTTCATTTAGTTGTTTTTCTGGGGTTTTATCTTGTCCTTTCATCTAGAACATAAGCCACTGACTTTTCATTTAGATTAACTTTCTGTGATATGGCTTTTTTTCTGGCAGCTGTGGGATTGAAGTTCTTCTTGCTTCTTCTATCTGCCCTCCAGTGGAAGAGGTTAAGAGTATTGTGTAAGCTTCCTGATTGGAGGAACTGGTGGTGGGAAAAACTGAAATTTGCCCTGGCGGACAGAGTCATGCTCAGTGAAATTTTAATCCCATTGTCTGTGATAGGGGGGCTGCACTCACTCCCTGTTCGTTATTTGTCCTGATGTGACCCATCCCTGGAGTCTATAGGCTCTATGGTAAGGTTAATAACAACCTCCAAGAGGGCTCACTCCAAGGAGCACCACCCCCATCCCCATAGCAAGCCACTGTCGACCCTTGCCTCCACAGGAGATCCTCTAATACTAACAGGGAGGTCTGGTTCAGTATCCTATGGAGTCACTGCTTAATTTCCGCTGAGTCCTGGTGCATACAAGAATTTGGTTTTGCCCTCCAAGAGTGGTGTTTCTATTTCCGCTAGTCTTATGGAAGTCCTGTAATCAAATCCTGCTGGTCTTCAAAGTCAGATTCCCTGAGGATTCCTAGTCCTTTTGCCAGATACCCAGGCTGGGTAGCTGCACTCCCTCCCTGTTAGCTATCTGCCTTGATATGACCCAGCCATCGAGTTTATAGTCTTTATGGTAGGGTCATGAGTTCAGACCCTACCTCTGGACATAAGGCCAAAACCTTCAGTTCTGTGAGAGAACAGTGGGAGAACTTCTTCCGTATTATTGTTGTCTAGTTTGTGATCTGCCCATCTGGCAGGGACAGGATTTGATTTTATCCTGATTGTGCCCCTCCTACCATTGTGTTGCAGCTTCTCCTTTGTCTTTGGACAGAGGATATCTTTTTTGGGTGGGTTCCAGCATTTTCCTATTGATGGTTGTTCAACAGCTACTTGTAATTTTCGTGCTTTTGCAGGAGGAGATTCGAGCAATATTTTGAGCGAAAATATACTTGGATATTTTTAAACAAAGGATCATTAGAATTTCTATGCTTGATTCTTATTGAGGTAAATATATATTCTGAACTAAGATACAAGTCAGAAAACTGGAAAGAACCTAAGGGATGTTAGTTAAGAATTTAGTCAGAATTAATTCAATTTTCTTATATTTTCTTAGTAGTTACAATTCTTTTGGTTACATCTGACAAGAGAATCAAGATGTAGCATAATATAAATTATTATACTAGAAAGCAAAAATAGTTCTATTCTTTGCTTGAAACATAGTTATTGGTAATGTTACATTTGTGAATGGACACTTTTTTTAAATTAATATTTTGATAGTAGCTACTATGTGTTTACAAGGGGGCTTCCCATATGGGACTAGTGGTAAAGAATCCACTTGCCAGTGCAGGAGACACAAGAGATGTGGTTTTGATCCCTGGGTTGGGAAGATCCCCTGGAGGTTGAAACAGCAACCTGCTCCAGTGTTCTTGCCTGGAAAATTCCAAGGACAGAGGAGCCTGGCAGGCTACAGGCAATGGGGCCACAAAGAGAGCAACTGAACACGACATATGCTTACCAACCATAATTCCTCTTCTTTTCTTCCTTCCTTCTTATCTCTAATCAAATGTTAATCATGCTATGTATATATTGTTCTTACTTAAGATAATATTAATGAAATTTCTCAAATTGTTTTATAAAATAATAATCCATCAGAGAGAGCACTCCAAAATTCATTGTCAGTCAATCAGTCAGTCAGTTCAGTTGCTGTCCTGTCCAACTCTTTGCAACCCCATGGACTGCAGCATGCCAGGCTTCCCTGTTCATCACTAACACCCAGAGCTTACTCAAACTCATGTCCATCAAGTCAGTGATGCCAACCAACCATCTCATCTTCTGTCAGCCCCTTCTCCTCCCACCTTCAATCTTTCCCTGCATCAGGGTCTTTTCAAGTGAGTCAGTTTTTCTCATCAGGTGACCAAAGTATTGGAGTTTCAGCTTCACCATCAGTCCTTCCAATGAGTATTCAGGACTGATTTCCTTTAGGATTGACTGGTTGGATCTCCTTGCAATCCAAAGGACTCAGTACAAGAATCTTCTTCAACACTACAGTTCAAAAGGATTAATTCTTCAGCGTCCAGCTTTCTTTATGGTCCAATTCTCATATCCATACATGACTACTAGAAAAACCATAGCTTTGACAAGATAGACTTTACTGGCAAACTAATGCCTCTGCTTTTTAATATGCTACTTAGGTTGGTTATAGCTTTTCTTCCAAGAAGCAAGCGTCTTTTAATTTTATGACTGCAGTCACCATCTGCAGTGATTTTGGAGCACAAGAAAATAAAGCCTGTCACTGTTCCCACTGTTTCTCCATCTACTGGCCATGAAGTGATGGGCCAGATGCCATGATGTTAGTTTTCTGAATGCTGAGTTTTAAGCCAACTTTCTCACTCTCCTCTTTCACTTTCATCAAGAGGCTCTTTAGTTCTTCTTTCTGCCATAAAGTGGTATCATCTGCATATCTGAGGTTATTGATTTCTCCCGGCAATCTTGATTCCAGCTTGTGCTTCATCCAGCCTGGCATTTCATGTGATGTACTGGCATTTCACATTATGTACTCTGCATATAAGTTAAATAAGCAGGGTGACAATATATAGCCTTGATGTACTATTTTCCCAATTTGGAACCAGTCTGTTCTCCCATTCATTGTAGAGATCATTTTAGAAATTCATTGTAGAGAGTGTCATTAACCTGGTACCAAAACCAGAAAAAGACACCAGAAAAGAAAAATTACAGGCTAATATATCTGGTGAGTATAGATGTAAAAATCATCAATCAAATATTAGCAAGCCAAAGTTAGTTATATATAAAAATGATAGTAGAACCTAATAATCCTTAATATAATTATATTATAATTAATGCAACTGTTCCCCTATTATTGGATATATTTTTCTGCATTGTTTTGTTATATTGTAGGTAATATTTTGTGGAAAAATTTTAAACTCAATGTTTGTTCCTCTTTCTAGTTCTTTTGGAATGTTATTTGTAGGCATAAAGTTTGAGTCAAAGTATGAATATTTTAAACCTCATACTTAAAAAAACCTTCCTAAATGGTTCAGTTCAGTTCAGTCGCTCAGTTGTGTCCGACTCTTTGCGACCCCATGAATTGCAGCACGCCAGGCCTCCCTGTCCATCACCAACTCCCGGAGTTCACTCAAACTCATGTCCCTCAAGTCGGTGATGCCATCCAGCCATCTCATCCTCTGTCATCCCCTTCTCCTCCTGCCCCCATTCCCTCCCAGCATCAGAGTCTTTTCCAATGAGTCACCTCTTCTCATGAGGTGACCAAAGTACTGGAGTTTCATATTCTGCATCATTCCTTCCAAAGAACACCCAGGACTGATCTCCTTTAGAATGGACTGGTTGGATCTCCTTGCAGTCCAAGGGACTCTCAAGAGTCTTCTCCAACACCACAGTTCAAAAGCATCCATTCTTTGGTGCTCAGCTTTCTTCACAGTCCAACTCTCACATCCATACATGACTACTGGAAAAACCATAGCCTAAATGGTGGTACATTTCAAAACCACTAATAAAAGAACATTAGTGTGTTTTTTAATCTCACCCTTGCTAACATTATGCATTAAAAATATCTTTACCAATCTCTAGGTAAATGTTATCCCACTGTTTTGATTTCTCTTATCTTAACTTATTCAATATTAATTTACTGAGTGATGAAAATATTTTTAAGGATATCCAGTGTAGAGTCTGTATTTGGAAATGAGTATGTTGGCATATATCAAGATAATTAAATCCCCTTTTCTACAAGGAATAATATGGCACAATGTTAACAAAGGATCCAGTCTAAGACAGGATAAATTTTATAATTTATTTAATAATCAGTCACAGGATGATATTTATAAAGGAGTGTGTGTTCAAGTTTGCTGAGACATGAATCTTTCTGCAAATCAACATACATTTTGAAGGATGAACTTCCAGAAGCTTTAAAGCACTTGGGTTACTGAAGCTAGAAAATAGAAAATGTGTGACAACTTGGTTGACAGGTGTCAGAGATAGCCTTGTGGAATAGTTCCAATATGTTGTTTCAAACTAATGTAAGGAAGCAGTATATTTTGTTCCTTCAACAAGTTCAATAGTAGTTCCTAAGAGGGTGAGAGACAGGGGTCAATGAAAAGAAATGCAGTTAAAAATATATATAAATCAGCATTTAATGATTTCAGGGTCATAATCTTAAACTTATAGGTATTTTCTTTTAGTACTGAACAAAAGTATATGTGTGTGCTTAGCGATGGCATGAGAGTGCAGGTTGTTAAGAATCCCAGAGCATGATTAATGTCTCTGTCTAGTGGGCATGCCACCCCTTCAAAATAGCCGGCGCTGTTACTACACTATGATTAACCTGTAAGGCAACAGAAAAATAGAGTTGTACCGCACTACACTCTATCATTCCCTGATGTCATTTTTCAAGAAGTGCCATAGAAAAAATGACACTTCATAGAGGGTGAATTGGTGGGTGGGTAGGGGTTAGTGTGGGAGGTGGAAGATATAGTTTTCTGAATTTCTGTGCTATTCACGATATCTTTGTTTTGTCTGTTTTATTAATGGATTCTATCTATGCTTTCATATATAATATGTATAAAGCATTTCTCTGAAAATAAGGAATGGGACTTGGCTTATTTAAAATAGAAAATATAATTCTGATGCTAAAAGAAATACCAGATTTTTAAGTCTAGAACTTTCCTAAAAACATGTTGCTGCTGCTGCTGCTAAGTCGCTTCAGTTGTGTCCAACTTTGTGTGACCCCATAGATGGCAGCCCACCAGGCTCTCCTGTCCCTGGGATTCTCCAGGCAAGAACACTGGAGTGGGTTGCCATTTCCTTCTTCAATGCATGAAAGTGAAAAGTGAAAGTGAAGTCACTCAGTCGTGTCTGACTCTTCGCGACCCCCTGGACTGCAGCCTACCAGGCTCCTTCATCCATGGGATTTTCCAGGCAAGAGTACTGGAGTGGGGTGCCATCACCTTCTCCAAAAATCATGTTAGACCTGTTTATTTTTGTGAGAAATATTTCAGAGAAAGGGAATTACAGAAAGGGACAAATACATCATGGTATCAGGAAAGGAATTTGAGGCTTTGCTTCCTTAAAAATATTAATCATCATCAATTAAGTTTAATTGAGCACAAACTATGTACAGAACACCCTGCTATGCATTAAGAACATGTAAAGCTATGCCACAAACCATAGTTCTCGAGGGATTCATAATCTCTTTTGAGCATCGAGGCTCATCCATGAGCATAAACAAATGAATGACAATAAAAAGAAGCCAAGGCTCAGTGCCAAGTGATTTATGTAGATAAAAGGGATATCTGAGTCATAGTAAACAGAGTGATTCATTTAAATTTTTCATTAGTTTTACTTCCTTAGAGGTTACATATATATTTAGTTTTTTTAACATTGTCATAGATTCTTGGACACTTTATGAAATACAGAGACACACACCATAGATAAAATAAATCTCAAGAGTACTATGGAGGAAAAATAAAATTGAGACTGTACCTGTCAGATAAACCAGAAAGAAAATTCAGCAGAGAGAAGGTCTTACAAGTCTACAAACCCCTGTGCCTCTGCAGAGGTCAAAGTAACAGCATCAGAAGTACAGGCCTTCCATAGTCATATTTAGGCTCAGTTTCAATCATCAGTTCATGAAGCCATCCATAAATAATATCCTTTACATTTGGAATCCAGACTTCTAGTGATACCACCTACCCAGAACTTATAGTCGTAAGCCCATCCACCTAAGCTCTAATTCTTATTTATTTCTAGTGGAGCTGTTTTTTTTTTTTTTTTTTAACTGAAATATAGTTGATTAGCAATGTTGTGCTAGTTTCAGCTGTACAACAAAGTGATTCATTTATACATATATATTATTATTCAGATTATTTTCCATTATAAATTATTACAAATTATTGACTATAGTTCCCTGTCTACACAGTAGGTCCTCACTGATTATCTCCAAGTTCTAATTCTTGAAATTGTCATTGACTGTTTTCTTCTTTACATTCCTATCTATTCTTCTTTCATTTTTGCCAGTCATTCTATTGCCAAACTAATTTTTTCTGTATTCTGAAATAATTTATTTCATTGCTATCATTTAATCTCAATATTGATGTCTAATTCATATCATTCATTCATTATTCCAGCACATCTGGACTTTGGTCTCTTAGTTTGGAGCTTTTCCTCCCACCACTTCATTCTGCAAACTGAGCAAAAACTAACCTCCTAAAATTCTGCTTTGATTATGCCCCTCCTTCCCATTCCTCTCCCTGGCAAAACAACCTTCCACATTTTCCAGTGAACAAATCTTAATGGTCCTGTAAATAACATAAACTTTCCCTGAAGCACAACTATTGTTTTTATCATCCTCATGACATCTAACAGGTAATGCCTTGAAGTTACTTATATTTTCTTATTTTCCTAGTAGTATATCATGCTAGTTAAGGAGACAGATATTTTCCTAAGCATCTTTGCATAGTGCATTTTTACCTAGGGTATAGAACCATAAAAATTGATTAATCCCTAATGACACAGTATATTAATTTCTTGGAGCTGCCATAACAAAGTGCCACTAGTTAGATGGCTTAAACAGTGGAAATGTATTGTCTCAGTTCTGGATGTTAAAGATCATGATTGAGGTGTCAGTAGGCAGGGTTAGTTTATTCTGAGGGCTATGAAGAAGAATCTGTTTCATGTTTCTGTCCTAGCTTCTCAGGTTTCTCTCCTAGCTTCTGTTGGTTTGCTGGCAATCTTTGTATTTCTTAACCTTGTGGCAGCATAATTCCAATCTTTATGTGGGGTTCTCCCTGTTTCTGCGATTGTGTTCAAAATTACCCTTTTAGTAATGACACAGTTATATTGGATTAGAGCTCATCCTGATGACCTCATTGTAACATGATCATTTGCAAAGACTGTTTCCCATAAGGTCACCTGCAAAAGAAGTCAGTTTGTAAATTCTCACTTGACTATGTTGCTATTCGTTTATTTCTGAAAGTGCTTAAATACTGCTATGAATCACGTATAAAATGTCCACATTTCCATTTCTTCCCTTCCCCCTTTTATAACTTTCTGTGTAGATTCAGAATATCAAATTTGATATCAAATTTCACTCCTGTTCTTTTAAAATAACTTTAGCAGTTTCAGTCAGAAGGCTCTGATAAAAAACTGAAGTATTTCCAAGTGACACACTACATTTGTTTATGTTCCAGTTAGCTGGGTTCATTGGTCTGCATGATTATCTAATCACATTACTATACAATATTGCAAAGTAGAAGTCTGCATAAGCTTTCCATGATTGGTCATCATAGAAAATAGAATCTTGATTTGCTATGGTTCCAGATGGTGGCTTGCTTATAATAGTTTAGATTTAATCATGATCATTATAAACTAAACGAAGCTAAATTATACTGTCTTAGAGAGAATTTTTGTGTTGTTTGCAATCACAGCCTCTTGCACAAGGGCTGAACTTATCCATTGTAGAAATAGGAATAGATTATTATCATGATGACATATTTTGAATGTTGCCATGTTCTTTACTGTAAAGAATTAATCTTTAAAATGAGTTCTTCCTAGTTTTGAATGTTATTTATTTGCTATTTATCTTTTGAACACATCCAAGTAGAACAATTTTTTTGATGTTAAGAAACTCGCTGTTCAGTAATATGACAGGTATATTGAGATTATTACTAACATTATCAATTTATTTTGAGAAAATATTTAATGTACATTAGTATAAAATGCCCCTAGTTTTTAAAATTATTTATTGGCAGTTATAAATTCAGCATGCAATATTTTATGCTATCTGTCCAGAACCTAGCTCAGTACAGCTAACAGAACATTTATTTTTACCACCTAAGTCATAAAAGTTGTTTTCCATATTTTCAGTCAAACTTAACTACAGGGAAGAAGTAGAAAAATTATCTGTCACATTATTCACAGGCCAGAGCAAGACACTGTAAAACCATGGCCCTCTAAGCTAATTTAGAAGAAAAAATGGAAAGAGGTTTTTAAAAGATGGCATTTATATGTAATATATGTAGAAGAGTTTAGGGTTTTGACAGTTTGAGATTGTATCCTCTTTAGAGAGAATGCATAATGACTTTTATTTCTTTTGAAATATGCATAACTTCTTGAAGGTAACTTTCAACTCTCATTAGCACTTTTCAAAGCAAGTTTCCTATCTCTACAAAAGTAAAGGGTAAAACATCCTTGAACTTTGAATAGATTGAATGTTTACTTATCAACAATTCAGTCATTTCCCTTCTTGTTGGGACTTTGGCTCCGTCATCTTTGAGGAAAAATGCTACTATGGAAATAAAAGTTGAGATTTTCTATTGTCTCATAAATAACCGTCAGTATAAACATATATCTCTAATACTAGCTAAAGTAAAGAGCTAAAGTAAGCTCTTTTAGTGGGAATGGGTTTATATTGAATATAATAGTGTGACTTTTGGAGTCAGGCTTTCTGGATTTGAATCCCAGTCTTCTTTCTAACTGACCTGTTACCATATGCAAGCTAATATTTTGTAGCTATAATCTTCTCATCTATAAAATATATGTTAAAATGATACCTGCCTCACAATGACATTGAATATTATATCAGAGTTTCTCAACCTCAATACCATGATATTTTGTGCAAATTCTTTGTCATGGAGGACTTTCCTGTGCTTTCAAGAATGTTTAGCAACATCTCTGGCCTCTGTTTACTGGATGACAGTATAGTAAACCTCTTTCAATGGTGAAAACCAAAAATGTCTGCACATATTGCTAAATGTCCCCTGCAGGACAAAATAACCTGCACCTAAGACTCACTGGGTGGAATGAATATCTTTAATACATTTAAAGAAAGAGAGCTTTACATACTTCCTGGTGCCTAAAAACTCAGTACACTTTCAGTCTGATTATCACATAATAAACAGACATTCATAATCTCTTCTTTGAAGAACCATACTATTCAAGAACATGAGCACTATTTCTGTTCTATGTGTATTTGTATATAAATAAATATATATATATATGGAATATATGCATGTAAGTATTGATACATATATGTCTACCAGTACATTGCCTATTTTCCATCTGTTGTTCAAAGTAGTGAGGCACATAGTAAAACAGCTAATATCTATCTGATAATTACCTAGTGTCATTAGTTTTAGTGCTCTTTGATACTAAATATTTACAAATTACCAAAAACTTGCAAAAGAAATGGACTTAAATTTTCTCTCTCTGTGGCCCTATAAGGATAAAATACATGCATAGCAAGAGGCCTACAGTAGAGTGAAAAAATTGTTTTCCATTATACAACATTAAAGGATTGTGACCAAAAAAGAGTTTTTAACTTTAACACCACAGTTGAGTTAAAAAAAAAAAAAAGTCTAAGATGGTTTTTAAAGGGCTACTTGATTCCTAAAAGCCTAAGATGAAAAGCAGTGTGTGAAAACATAAAAATTGGTTCTGCTATTTACATTTTCTTAATGTTAATAATAACAACACTTTGTTTAGTTTTCTATATAGTTCAGGGCCATTTTCCTTGTCTCATATAATTACCTCAGCTATGCCATCTAGGTACAGATTATTTCAACCTTCTTATGGACACATTGACTGAGACAGAGGTCTTACTGCTTCAACTTAATCTTTACAGTGCACTCAAGGTTTAGTCCCCCTAACAGCCTTTGGCAATGCTTTACATGAATTGTACTCTTAAATATTCCACTGGACACTCATTTAGTTGAGTTTGTAGTAAGAGCACACTGACATTATTAAGGTTACTGACAATGTTTTATAAATTGAAACACATTTGAGGTTAAATTGATTGGATCATTTTGTTCAACAATGTGAAGGCCTTCAATGCAGATGTTGTTTACTACCTGGAGGAACATCTTTGTTACCTCTTTAATGGTCTGGTATTGATAGTGATAACATAAGAGCAAACTTGGTACTGCTCTAACAATGTTGCTGATATGTGAGTTATAAAAATTACTGCTAATGAAGTTACTCTGGCACATAGGTACTATGTGATAGCAAAAAATTTATAAAGAAATTTAAATGCTACATAGTATACTCACTTGAAATCTTGTCATATAGGAATAAGTATTAATTCCACTGTTTCAATGACAGTATTGATGATCAAAGATTCAGTATCTTGGTCAAGTCACATAGTTACTAACTAGCAGTGATGATGATAATGGCTAATGTTTATAGAATGGCTACTATGTTTCACGTGCTATATTAAATATTTGATCATCTATAAACCCATTGCTTTATTAGAAAGTTTCAGTAGCATTTTACAGCCAAGCACAAATTAAGGAGGAATCTGAAGCCCCACAGTCCAGTTTCAGAATTTGTTTCCTTAACTTCTATCATAACTTCCTTATGCTTCTGTCAAAGAACAGCACCTCAAGTCAAGTCCACCAACTCTTCTGCATCTGGATGATTTGTCTGCCTTTGTCATTCTGAGACCTTATGTTGATTGACCACTCTATACTGGTTTCTCAGAACCTAGGTGGATAAAAAAAACGAATTGCATATAAAATGTTCTAAGTTGCTGAAAAAAAAAAAATATATATATATATATATATTTTTTTAACTTTTTATATTGTGTTGGGATATAGATGATTAAAATGTAATAAAAAAAAAAGAAGCAATGTTGCAATAGTCTCAACATTGAGAACAGAAAAGGACTTTAGTCATTCATATATATGTACATCAGTTCAGTTCAGTTCATTCGTTCAGTCGTGTCCGACTCTTTGCGACCCCATGAATCGCAGCATGCCAGGCCTCCCTGTCCATCACCAACTCCCGGAATTCACTCAGACCCACGTCCATCGAGTCCGTGATGCCATCCAGCCATCTCATCCTCTGTCGTCCCCTTCTCCTCCTGCCCCCAACCCCTCCCAGCATCAGAGTCTTTTCCAATGAGTCAACTCTTCCCATGAGGTGGCCAAAGTACTGGATTTTCAGCTTCAGCATCATTCCCACCAAAGAAATCCCAGGGCTGATCTCCTTTAGAATGGACTGGTTGGATCTCCTTGCAGTCCAAGGGACTCTCAAGAGTCTTCTCCAACACCACAGTTCAAAGGCATCGATTCTTCGGCACTCAGCCTTCTTCACAGTCCAACTCTCACATCCATACATGACCACTGGAAAAACCATAGCCTTGATTAGACAGACCTTTGTTGGCAAAGTAATGTCTCTGCTTTTGAATATGCTATCTAGATTGGTCATAACTTTCCTTCAAGGAGTAAGCATCTTTTAATTTCATGGCTGCAGTCACCATCTGCAGTGATTTTGGAGCCCCCCAAAATAAAGTCTGACACTGTTTCCACTGTTTCCCCATCTATTTCCCATGAAGTGATGGGACCAGATGCCATGATCTTCGTTTTTTTGAATGTTGAGCTTTAAGCCAACTTTTTCACTCTCCACTTTCAGTACCTATTCTTTCCCAAACTCCCCTCCCATCCATGCTGCTACATAACGTTGAGCAGAGTCCCCTGTGCTATATAGTATGTCCATGTTGGGTATCTGTTAGGTAAAAGACCAGGTCACCAAAAGAGTGTTAACAGGCTTTTTAATGGCGATGAGCTCCCAGGCGGGGTTCCAGGACCCAAACGAGGCAGGTCAAGGAAGTCTGCACCCAGAACGTGTTAGGGGTGGTTTTTATACGTTGGTTGTGAGGGATGGTCAGGCTAGATGGATGGAGGTTTGGATAGGTCACCAGGCCTAGGTGTTGCAGGCTGACAGGTCCTTCTGCGTGGCTTGGATGGGGCGGCTTTAGCTGGTGAAGTGTGCTGTCATTGGTCCCCAGGATCTGGGAGGCTCCTTCTGTTAGGGACTTCCCCTGCCGGCAGGAGGGAGAGGAGGGGCGGTCCATCATGGCCCCTGGGGTCCGGCCTTACATTCGGACCCTTTTGATAGGATAAGGGGTGCCATTATCGCTTCTGGCTACTTCCTGCTGAACTGTGGCATTGCTGGGGCTGAGGATTGTGGCTGGATCCTGGTGACTTTTAGGGGGTCTCAGGGTCTCTGGACGGGAGCTTGGAGTATGCGGCTACCATCAACATCTGTCTCGTAGCCGTCTGGGTCAGCTCCCTGATCCTCTGGAGGATGATCTGAAAAACACAAGGTCTTATCGACAGGATGAGGAACAAGGCTGCGAGGGGTCCAAGAAGTGGGAGAAGCCATTTTGCCCAAGACGACTTTAACCATCCTGAGAAATTGAAACTGTCTGACTTGGCCTGTCCAAGTCTGATGCTCTCTCTCTCAGCTCTCAGACCTTGTTCTGAACTATCCCTGAGGCATTATCAAAAACAACAACAACAACAACAACGTCTTCCCTTAGGAATTGACAGGTTCCCCCTTTTTCAGCTGTTAGCAGGTCTAGGGCCCTTTGATTTTGGAGAGCCACTGCTGCCAGAGAGGTTATCTGGGTTTGTAATGCCATTAGGGAATCTACCACCTTGTCCAGGTCTCAATTGAGGTCTGTGGACAGCTTATAGTAGAAGTGCATGACTGATCCCAATCCTCCCGCCCCCAGTCCTAAGGCCATGAATAAACCTCTCCCGAGGAGCAGGGGAGCTGCAGCTAGTGCCCTCCAGCGGCGAGTTGACTGGGTTTGGTCCTCCATTGCCTGGGGTGTCAGAATGGTCAGGTAGGGAGTAAGGAAGATTGGGGTGTAAGGCTGAGTCCAGTTGGGCGGGTAGCATTGTAATAAGGTGGTTTGATTGCAGAGAAAGAATATCCTGGGTTTTCCTCATACCGGAGGGTTTGGGGATAGGGGGTCTCATCTCGAGCCGTCACAGGCCACTGTGGTTAATGAAGTGTCGTTGGCCAGTACACAAGAGGTGTTGGCTGGGAGGTACAGTACCTCGGTGGTCAAGGGCCCCATTGGCCAGGTCACTTCAGTGGCATTTTGAGTGAGATTTTGGGGCTCTATTTTTTGGGGATTGGTTGAGTGAGCAACGGTCAGGGTCTCAAGGGAAGACAGAGCCCATGGAACACTCCTGATTAGATTTTGCTGCCGCAGGAGTAGCAGATGATTTTTCCATACATTCTCTAACTTTATTTTAGGAAAAAACATTTTGTCTACTATTTTTAGCTATGCTGCTGTGGCCGCTCTAATTCTGCTTTTCATAATTATTCTTCCTTGTATTGTTAGAACTCTTTGACAGAGCACTCAGAAGCTCGCGACTGAATTACATCTGGCTGTCTTAAAAAATAAAAAAGGGGGAGATGCTGGGAGCCAGCACGGGCGATCCCACCTGTGACAAGGTCATGCAGGAAGAGTCCTGATAAGCAAGGCCTCAGGACTCGACGGGCCCCCTGGACCTGCTCAAGCATCTACCCCCAAACCAGAATCTGTCTGTCTTACTATTTTATGCCTTTCACCAACTCTTCTGACATTAACAGGGGGCTATCCCCGACCAGCTTTCTCTGCCAAGAGTTAACTTAGGGCTCTAGTTGATAAATCTCCTGGGCATGAAAAGAGTGTTTCAAACCCCCTGTTAGCATTCTAGCTTACTTGGCAGGTTTATCCAGACTCTTGCAACATTGTTGAGCCAACGCTTGCTGCCAAGTTCTCACATCCCTTATCCATTGAGTTCCTGGGAGTGCATATAGTCAGGATGTAGAAAAAACAAGCAGCAGCTTTAGCATTAGCAACATTAGACTTTGAGTTGATAAGTTCTTTGTTTGCTGTAACCCACTGAATCTTTGCTCGATAAAAATGTAACTCTGTACTTTAAGGGTGACTCAGTCTAGGAATTTCAGGAGAAACACTTTAAGGGAAAATTATTGTTCTGGCTGACCAACCTTTATCAAAAAGGGGTCATAAAATATCAACAGGCCTCCAGGCCAGAAGATAATGTACAAAAAATAAGACTCTTGCAGGAAGGAACCTGATATTGATAAAAGTTAATACTGATGGAACGCCGAGCCGACCCCACACCCTTCACCTTACTGTACACACAACTCAGGGTAGGAGTTTATTGGGTTCATGGTGTGGATTAGAGGCTTTAGTTGTCAACTTTATTAAGTCCTGTTGGAGCTTATGTTGGATTTGTTTCTGTCTCTGATCTTGGGCCCCCCTTTCCGTCTGTCATTTCACAGTGGGTTTTTATGGTGAAGCAGAGGTCTTTGTCTCTGCTTTATAGCAGTTAGAGGCTGAGTTTGATTTGGCATTCCCAAGGCTCTTGGCCATCCAATACCATTTACCCCCATGGGAGCATGGCTGAGCAGGTGAGACATAACAGTCTTGGTGGACATAAGTGTAGGCTGTGAACCCAGTTTTTTAGTGGTCTCGTTTGCCATAGCCCCGGGGGCAGGGCATAGATTGTCCCACCCATGTTATCATGGCCAGGAGGAATAGTGACAAGAGCATGTTTAGCTATGATATTAGGAGGAGAGTGATAAAGGAGAAAAAATCAATTTGAGCTCTTGTGAAAAAGAGGAAGGTCTCCTGTAAATGCAGATCAGAAATTGCCTGGATGAAAGAGTCACAGTCAATATTCAGGGTAGCCAGCCAGAGGTCTTGTATAAGGGTCAAGATAAAGTCCTCAAGGCAGGCTAGAGACATATGGCCAGGTCAGGCCATTCCAAAGGAATAGCACCCCAGGAGTAGTGAACAGATGATAAGGTAAGTAAGGGCCAGTGAAAGTCAGTGTGGGCGGCCAGTCCTGGGGGGGCCGTGACAGCCAGTCCAATGGTGAAGAGCATAGCCAAAGCTGTGACTGGCAATTGCCACAGTGGATGAGGCCAGACAAGCATTGGACAGGGCGTGTCACTCACTGGCGGGAGGCAGGGGTATCTTAGTAATAGTGAATTGCTGGAGCCAAGAGTCGCTAAGGTCTGACAGGAATTTGGAAGCCAGGAGGTCAGCCAGGTGGTGTGGTGAGAATATAGTTAGGGGTTGATCTAGAATTAGCTTTTTTGCATCTGCATATAGAGAAGCGGCTGCTGCCAGGGCACGTAGGCAGGGGAACCATCCCCGGGTGGTGGGGTCTAACTGTTTGGAGATAAATGCCACTGGCAGCATTTTAGGGCCTGCAGGCTATATGAGGGCTCGAAAGGCTATGCCCCCTTTTTCATCAGTGTACAGGTGATAGGGGAGGTTGGGATTGGGCAGGAAGAGTGGGAAAGAGGACAGCAAATTTGAGTTGAGATTGTAGAAATCCTTTTGGACCTCTGTTTCTGAAGAGAGCAGTCCAGTAGGGGTGTCTTTTGCGGCTGTGTAGAGGGGTTTAGCTAGTGAAGCATAGTTGGGGACCCATTGCCAGAAGAATCCTGTTAACCCAAAAAAGGACGAGATTTGTTCTCCAGTGGAAGAGGGGCAGAGGTCTCAGAGAAGGCTGAGTCTGTCAGTAGTTAGAGCCTTGGTTGTTGGGGTAATATCAATAACCTCAGATATGCAGATGACACCACCCTTATGGCAGAAAGTGAAGAGGAGCTAAAAAGCCTCTTGATGAAAGTGAAAGAGGAGAGTGAAAAAGTTGGCTTAAAGCTCAACATTCAGAAAACGAAGATCATGGCATCTGGTCCCATCACTTCATGGGAAATAGATGGGTAAACAGTAGAAACAGTGTCAGACTTTATTTTTGGGGGCTCCAAAATCACTGCAGATGGTGACTGCAGCCATGAAATTAAAAGACGCTTACTCCTTGGAAGAAAAGTTATGACCAACCTAGATAGTATATTCAAAAACAGAGACATTACTTTGCCGACTAAGATCCATCTAGTCAAGGCTATGGTTTTTCCTGTGGTCATGTATGGATGTGAGTTGGACTGTGAAGAAGGCTGAGCACCAAAGAATTGATGCGTTTGAACTGTGGTGTTGGAGAAGACTCTTGAGAGTCCCTTGGACTGCAAGGAGATCCAACCAGTCCATTCTGAAGGAGATCAACCGTGGGATTTCTTTGGAAGGAATAATGCTAAAGCTGAAACTCCAGTACTTTGGCCACCTCATGCGAAGAGTTGACTCATTGGAAAAGACTCTGATGCTGGGAGAGATTGGGGGCAGGAGGAGAAGGGGATGACCGAGGATGAGATGGCTGGATGGCATCACTGACTCGATGGACGTGGGTCTGAATGAACTCCGGGAGATGGTGATGGACAGGGAGGCCTGGCATGCTGCGATTCATGGGGTTGCAGAGTTGGACATGACTGAGTGACTGAACTGAACTGAAATGAGGTAAGTCACAGAGGTTTGGGTGAGTTGGGCCTTTTGTTGAGATGTTCGGTATCCTTTAGAGCTAAGGAAGTTAAGAAGAATATGTGTATGAATAAGTGCTATGTGTCTGAGAGAGAGCTTGTGAGGGGCTGCAGAGCAGAAGGTCATCCACATACTATAAGAGGACACTAGGGCCAAAGGGCACATAGCCAGATCCCAGGCCAGAGCCTGGCAAAAAAAAAAAAAAAAAAAAAAAAGGTGGCTATCTCGAAACCCTTGGGGGAGGACTGTCCACATTAGCTGGGAGGACTGTCAGGTTTCTGGGTCGGTCCATGTAAAAGTAAAGAGGAATTGGCAGTCTGGGTGTAAGGGAATAGTGAAAAAGGCATTTTTGAGGTCTATGACAGTAAAGTGAGTTGTACTGCTAAGGATGTCGGAAAGCAAGGTATAAGGATTGGGGACAATCAGATGGGCAGGGATTATGGCCTTGTTTATCAGTCGAAGGTCCTGGACCACTCGGTAGCCGCCAGAAGCTTTCTGTACTGGGAGAATGGGGTTATTGCATGGCAAGGCCGTGGGGACTAGGAGGCCCTGGCCTAAGAGATGGTCTATGATTGGTTTAAAACTGCATAGGTGGGTCTGAGAGATGGGGAACTGAGGGCGGCTTGGGAAGTGGGAAGGATCACATAGTTTAATCAGGATGGGGGTGTGATGGGTTGCTACCAGAGGGATTTCAGTGTCCCAGATGGTAGGGTTGACAATTGGAGCCTCAAGGGAGCAAAGGAAGAGTAAGGGCAAGGTGAGAGATTGGGAAAATGAGAGAGGTAGGTGAATGGTGGCCCTAAGCTTAGCTAAAATGTCTGGCCCCAGAAGGGAGTGGGGCATGAAGGGATTGTCAGAAAAGAGTGTGTGAACAAGAAGTGGTCAAGCTGACAGGGCTGTGGCCCAGTCTGCAAGGGTCGTGAAGACGTGCCATCTATACCCACCACCGAGACCTGGGAAGGATGTAAGGTGCCCCCGAAAGAGGGAAGGACCGAGTAAGTAGCCCCCGTATCTATCAAGAAATTGATAGACTTACCTGTCACTTGAAGCATTACCCTGGGCTCGGCTTGGGTTATGGGGGTTCCTGAGTCTGGGTGCCGTCAATCTTCATCAAAGGAGAGAAGTTCCAAGGTGGGGTGCGGGGAGGAAATGTCCTTTTGGGAGCCCAGACCTCGGCCCAGTGAGGCCAGAGCCTGAGTCGCCTGGGGACAATCACTCGCCCAATGTCCCAGCTATTTGTAACGAGGGCAGGGTTTTGTCAGGAGCCGGGGGTTTGGGCGTTGGCGGGCCCAGTGGCCCTCAGGACCACAATTGAAGCAGGCTCCTGGCGGTGGCTTCTGGGGACCCACCCTTTGTCCTGTGGCTGGCCGCAGGGCTGCTACCAGTGCCTGGGTGTGTCTCTCAGGGAGGTTAGCCTGGAGTTTGGCTTTTTGGTTAAGCCTTGCCTTGCAGCTGGCTTTGGTGGCTTCCTCTTGGGCGTTATAAACCTTAAAGACCATTTTTACCAGGTCTCGGAGGGGGGTCTGAGGCCCATCCTCAGGCTTAGAGAGTTTTTCTTCTGATGTCTGAAGCTGATTGGGATATAAAACGGTTGGCTAGGGTGGTGACCCCTGCCGGAGAATCTGGGGCAATCTGGGTATAGGTGGTTAAAGCCTCTGTCAGTCTGTTAAGAAAGGCTGCTGGGTTTTCATCGGGGCCCTGGGTTATCTTATCTAGCTTAAGTAGGTTTACCACCTTGAGGGAGGTGGTTTCTATTTCCTCCAATAGGCATTTTTCCGTGTATTGAATGTTGGCTCTGCCTCTCTGTCCCTCTTGATAGTCTCAGTCTGGGTCTACATCTGGAATAGCAGCCGCTCCAGGTGGCCAGGCTGGGTCTGCTGGGTTGGCTACATGTCTCCGGTCTGCTATCACTCTTGCTGCAGCCCAAATGGCCTTTCTTTTCTCTGGGGTAGTAGTGGACCCCAGGATGACAAATACATCTTGCCAGGTGAGGGCATAAGACCGAGACAGCAGGGTAAAGTTTTTGATGTAGTTGGAGGGGTTGGCCGAGTAGGAGCCTAGCCGCTGTTCGATATGGGCAAGGTCTTGGAGTGAAAAGGGTACATGGACATGGGTGAGACCCTCCGGGCTGGCCACCTGGTGGAGAGGAAGCAGGGGAGCTGGCGGCAGATTGGGAGTGGTCTGCGACCTTGTGTGTGAGCTTACTGGTGAGCCGGAAAGGGGTGGGCATGGAGGAAGGGGTGGGTATTGAGGTGGAGCCAAGGGAGTGGCAAAAGGCGTAGTCACAGGAGGGCTGGGCTGTGAGGATGATGGGGAGGGGAAGACATGGGAGAAGTTGGCAAGGGCGATAGAATGGGGGTTGGTGTGGGGGAGGTCGGTGAAGCCGGGCACGAAGGGAGGGGTAGATATAGAGGCGGCTTTGTCACAGGAGGGCTGGGCTGTGAGGGCAGTGGAGGAGGGGAAGACATGGGAGAAGTTGGCAAGGGTGATAGAAGAATTTCAGAAGGGGAATAGTGGGTATATAGGGTGGGACGGGAGCGCAATAGCCAGAAAGCCTGTACGTAGGGTGAAGTGAAATGAAGTGAAGTCGCTCAGTCGTGTCCGACTCTTTGCGACCCCGTGGACTGTAGCCCACTAGCCTCCTCCATCCATGGGATTCTCAAGGCAAGAGTACTCGAGTGGGTTGCCATTTCCTTCTCCAGGGGATCTTCTCGACCCAGGGATCGAACTCAGGTCTCCCGCATACCTCAGACCATTTTCCCGTCTTCTGGCAGGAATTATCTAAGTCATGGAGGATGTTAAAATTGAAAGTTCCGGTTGGCGGCCATTGTGAGCTGTTATCTAAAGAATATTGGGGCCATGCCTCAGAACAAAGGAAGGTTAAGCATTTGGAATGAATTTCTCTGGAGATATGTAGAGTTCTGAGGTTGGCGAGTGAACATTCTAGCGGTGTAGACCAGGGTTGGTCGGCTTTGGAAGCAGCCGCCCCCATGGCAAATATGAAACGAAGGTCCTGGACCAATCGTTAGCGGGTCTGGGAGTGGTCCAGTCAGGCGTCCCTGAACGGGCCATCAACCCAGTGAGTAGAGGGCCACTCAGCCAAGACGGACGTCTCCGAGTTGACTGGTGCTGAGGAATTAGCAGGCCTGGCCTGCGGAGGAGGGGTCTGGACACGGCCGCTATTTAAAGGGACTGAGACACCCTAGGAGCAACGTCCTCCAGAGCCCGACCGAAGGAACTTACCCTGTATCCTGCCAGACTGTTGAATGGTCCCAGAGGGGTGACGGAGTGACCTGGTCCGGCGCGGGCCAGACCCAAGGGGGCCACAAATCCCACTCATCGCGGGATGGGCCCTCGCCTCGGGCCCCACGTTGGGCGCCAAATGTTAAATAAAAGACCAGGACACCAAAAGAGTGTCTAACAGGCTTTTTAATGGCGAAGCGCTCCCAGGCGGTGTTCCCAGACCCGAACGAGGCAGGTTGAGGAAGTTCGTGCCCGGACCATGTTAGAGGTGGTTTTTATAGATTCATTGTGAGGGACGGTCAGGCTAGATGGACGGGGGTTCGGATAGGTCACCAGGCCTAGGCGTTGCCGGCTGACAGGTCCTTCTACGTGGCTGGGGTGGGACGGCTTTAGCTGGTGAAGTGTGCTGTCATTGGTCCCCGGGATCTGGGAGGCTCCTTCTGTTAGGGACTTCCCCCGCCAGCAGGAGGGAGAAGAGGGGCGGCCCATCATGGCCCCCGGGGTCCGGCCTTACAGTATCCATTTTAAATATAGCAGTGTGTACATGTCCATCCTAAATTCCCTAACTATCCCTTTCCCTCCACTCCCTCAACTACCAAAAGTTTGTTCTCTAAATCTGTAAATCTTTCTGTTTTGTAAATAAGTTTATTTGTATCATTTCTTTTTAGATTCCACATAAAAAGGGATGTCATGTATTTCTCCTTCTGTCTGACTGACTTCACTCAGTACGACACTCTCTAGGTCCATCCATGTTGCTCTAAGTGGCACTGTTTCATTCTTTTTAATGGCTAGGTAATATTTCATTGTATATATGTGCCACTTTTTAAAAAATCTGTTCTTCTGTCATGGACATTTAGGTTGCTTCCCTGTCTTGGTTATTGTAAACAGTGCTGTAATGAACATCCAGGTACATGTATCCTTTTGTATCATGTTTTTCTCCAGATATATGCATAGGAGTAGGATTTCAGGGTCAAGTGCTAGTTCTGGTTTTAATTTTTAAAGGAACCTTCATACTATTGTCCATAGTGACTGTACATTTTCACCAACAGTGTAGGAGGGTTCCCTTCTCTCCACACCCTGTCCAGCATTTATTGTTTATGGATTATTTTGATGATAGCCATTCTGACTGGTGTGAGATGTTTTTGTAGTTTTGATTTGCATTTCTCTAATAACTAGCAATGTTTAATATCTTTTCATGTGCCCTTCAGCCATCTGTATGTCTTCTTTGGAGAAATGTCCATTTAGATCTTCTGCCTATTTTTCAATTGGGTTGTTGGTTTTGATGCTGTTAAGCATCATAAGCTGTTTGTAAATTTTAGAGGCTAATCCCTTGTCAGTCATGTCATTTGCAAATATGTTCTCCTATTCTGAGGGTTGTCTTTTCATTTTGTTTTGTTTGGGAAAGATGTTTTAAATTTAGTTGTGTATCTCCAGTGCTTAATACACTGGCTAAGGCACTGAGCAAATGTTAGTAAATTAACCTAATCTTTTTTTTTTTTTTTTCTCCCTTCAGGGATATTTTTAAAAAATTAATTGGGACATTTTCAGGAACTTTAAAAAATACTTGTGTCCTTTTTCAAATAAATGACTTAGTTATGGGCATGTTTATTTACCACATTTGATCAGTACTGGAAATGGTTTTAAAAGGAGAAAATCATGGCAATCTTTAGATGCCTCTGAAATTTCACAGTATAGGTAGTTTTCTTATCTTAATAACATGTAAACTGACCCTTCTCCAGTAATCTTATTTTAATATATTATATCTAATGTGTTGTTTTCACAAGAAACATAGGTAACCTGAAAACTTCCAAAGTTTAGAAATAAATGAACAAATAATGTAATTAAAAGCATAATCCCTACAAAAGGATGAGATTAACAGTCATAGAATTCACATCAGCAACTCAGGAGAATAGTAGAAAATAGGAAAATACCTTTAAAGGTGTTAGAGAAAATTATTTTCAACCTAGAATACTAACTCAGACCTTCTACCAATCAACTGGGCAAACAGAATGAAGACCTCTCCATTGTGTGAGCTCACAAAGCTTATCTCTCATGTATATACATTCCTAAAGAATTACTTTTAAGATGTTATTCAACCAAATGAGACAAACAAGATAAAAGATGATGTAGAATCCAAAGGGAAGAAAATAGTGGAAATGGAAGTTTTAGCCATGCAAAAAACCCAAGTGGTGCAATTAGAAGCAGAAGGACAGAGGCAGCTGGAAGGGTACAAAGAAATATAGAAAGCAAGTATTTCCTAGAAACAATGGGAAAACCCAAAATTCATATATGTAAGTTTTGGCTCAAATATGAAGCTTCACTTTTAAATAGAATATGAAATCTGTGGACTTTAGATTATGTAATAATCTGACAGATATTGGGAATATCATATGGACAGAAAATGTTTATTCATTCCATAAGAAGAAAAAATTCAGAAATTCTAGTTGGTAGAACAAAACTAAAACAAAAGCTAAAATATGATCAAAATATGAAGCTGACTAAAGTGTATCTCAATTCTGATCAATAAGTCAGAAAGGAAAATCTATATGAAAACTATTTTTAGAGGAGTGGGGTTTTATGTCTTACTGGTCAGAACATATATAATTATGACATCCAGTTTGGCTCTGTGGTGAACAAGTTACATAGTTAAAATGTTATATATGTTGTTGACTGGCTTTTAAGTTTTAGGGTAAGTCTATATAAATAATTATGGTCATATGACAAAATGTAAATAATAGAAATCTTGTCTGTGACAAATTTGGAGATGAAGAAAGCATAGATCCACTAAAGTATTAATCTTGTAGGTGGAGGGATTAAGATATAATTAATTGTTTATGTAAGTAAAAATAGAGATTTAGTACTTTTGAGTTTTGAAGGTAAATATTTAGAGACATGCAGGAACTAAAAGTAGTATTTATAACTATGGAGTAATAGAGTGGGAAGTTGATATCTGTATGTGAATCCAGTTCATCTTTATAGCACAAGGTTAATAGATATTTTTAATGTATAAATTAATAAAGAGTAGTATTAGCATATGATTCAAAAAATACATAAAATTATCAGGATAACTAAATCAGAAGTTCAAAGGTGTAGTTAATAAAGCTAATTACAACTCTGATGTGTGATTAGAAAAAAAGTATCAGAATTAGAATCAGGAGGAAAGGAGAAAGAAGAGAAGTTAATTAACTGAGAGAGCAGAAATGATTCAGTCAGGTCACAAAGCAACAGTCAGAACCCAAGTAATAATTAAGGATGCACTGTAAGCAAAGCTACTGTTCTAAACTTGTTTAGTTCTTATATGCTTTATCTAGTTACTGATTGTAAATCAGGAGCTGAAATTATCTGTAAACACCATCATGCAAGACAGAAAATCTATAAATGTATTATTTAAATATACTCCTTCAATTAATGAAGGTAGAGCATATGTAACTTTATTTACTAACAATGTTCTTTTTAGTAACCTAGGCTTTATTTGACCAAACCAGTACCTTTATTTTGATGACTACCCATGATTATGTGAACAAATCGACATCGTTAAAGAAAGAGTTTAATAAAATTGTCTTCACAATATCACATGAATAACTGAAAGTGAAGTTTAAATTAAACACTATTATTTAATTATTTTATGAATGCAAATCTTAGGCCCATATCAGTTGTATAACAGCAGGCAAAGTCATATTCCATAGTTCCCAATATTTAATTTCAGTAAAAATAAATACCAGGTATAACATATGCAATTTAAAATATAAAAACTAAATCAAGCTGTACTGTCTTAAGGATTTACACCAATATTTCTAATTACTTTGAAGAATTATTTATAGGCTTCTCAGTTATATGTCCCTGGCTAGAAAGATAAGCTCAGAGAAATATATATGTTATACACACACACACACACACACACACATATATATATATATAGGTTCACAGAAATATAAATATATATATTTATCCCTTGTGTCTCAAGACACTCAATTTTGAATGTATGGTATATGCACATATGTATAGATAATTTTGAATTGTGAAAGAATCACATCTCATTGCATAGCAGATGTTTCCTTTTTAAGGTAAAAACCATCACAGAAAAGTATTAGATGAGCTCACGGAGATTTGAAAAGCCTTAATATGTTAGCTTCTGGAAATGTAAAACAAATTCATTTTTTCTGAGCATCCTTTACCAGTATCTGTTCTTCATTTGCGTTTTGTCTCACAAATGCATTGTAGTCTTATCCAAGCTTGAGCCAACCAATCAGATCATGTGCCATTGTATTATATTCTGTGACAAATGGACCTTGTTTCATTTCAAAGGATATGAACTTGAAATCACTCCCAACAGTTTTAAAGCAAATGTTTTTCCTCCTGTCAACCATTGCCTAATTTAAACTTCCCATCTGCATTTCTAATTATGATACAGAAAAATCTGTGTCGAACAAAGATTTTTTTATTGTTTTTTTTTGTTTTTTCCTCTCAGGAAGGAAAAATTTAGGCATATGGCTACATGGAGGCAGCATTTTTATTTCCCACCTTAAATTGCCTTCTAATATTTATTATTGATTTTTTAGGTACCTGATGTTTACTTTTAAAACCTATTTTAGAATTCTCATGAAAGTTTGCAAAACCATTTACTTATAATGTTTCAAAATAATTAAAATTGAAACAGGAAATTATTTACTATCAATTTAAAATACATATTTTAAAATTACTTCTAAAGTCTTATCTATGTACTTGGCAAAGTAAAGGCTATTCTTCACATTTTCTTATCAGTTCAGTTCAGTTCAGTCACTCAGTCGTGTCCAACTCTTTGCAACCCCATGAACTGTAGCACGCCAGGCCTCCCTGTCCAACACCAACTCCCGGAGTTCACTAAAACTCATGCCCATCGAGTCGGTGATGCCATCCAGCCATCTCATCCTCTGTCATCCCCTTCTCCTCCTGCCCCCAATCCCTCCCAGCATCAGAATCTTTTCCAATGAGTCAACTCTTCACATGAGGTGGCCAAAGTACTGGAGCTTCAGCTTTAGCATCATTCCTTCCAAAGAAATCCCAGGGCTGATCTTCTTTAGAATGGACTGGTTGGATCTCCTTGCAGTCCAAGGGACTCTCAAGAGTCTTCTCCAACACCACAGTTCAAAAGCCTCAATTCTTCGGTGCTCAGCCTTCTTCACAGTCAATTCTCACATCCAAACATGACCACTGGAAAAACCATAGCCTTGACTAGACGGACCTTTGTTGGCAAAGTAATGTCTCTGCTTTCCAATATGCTAACTAGGTTGGTCATAACTTTCCTTCCAAGGAGTAAGCGTCTTTTAATTCATTTTCTTATACCAAAGTGTAAAAAGGTTTTTGTTATTTTTACTTCTGTGATGTTGGACACAATATAAAAAGTCACAGTTCATTTTGATACAGTGATTGAATATAATGCAAGTGTCAGGAACACTGATTATCTGGTGACTGGGGGCAAGTTTTAAGTTCACAGCAATATACTCACATGAACAATCTCAGATTCTGGCCTTTTAGACTTTTTTTACTCTTAAAATACTTTGAATAGATTGAACATAGTGATTAAATCATACTATCATCCTTAGAGATATTTACTGTTCTAGGTTAAATTGGGATTAGTTGATTAAATGAAAGTATCTGGTCCATTGGTTGAAAGGAGGGCTTAATTCCTTAACAGATAAATTTAATACCTTCCAGAAACACCAAATACCACAACTAAAAATCAGAGCATTGATAACATCTTTAACATCTTTAGCTATAAAATTATACTTTTAGTAAAGATATATAGCAATATATAGTTGTAAAGTACTTATAAGAAGTAATTACTGATATAGAATTTTTGATTTAAAGAAGTTAAGATCAGTCTTTCTCAGAGAAATATTGCATGATATTTCTTATATATTCAGTTCAGTTCCGTTCAGTTCAGTCTGTCAGTCGTGTCTGACTCTTTGCGACCCCATGAATTGCAGCACGCCAGGCCTCCCTGTCCATCACCAACTCCCGGAGTTCACTCAGACCCACGTCCATCGAGTCAGTGATGCCATCCAGCCATCTCATTCTCGGTCGTCCCCTTCTCCTCCCACTCATAATCCCTCCCAGCATCAGAGTCTTTTCCAATGAGTCAACTCTTCACATGAGATGTCCAAAGTACTGAGTTTCAGCTTCAGCATCATTCCCTCCAAAGAAATCCCAGGGCTGATCTCCTTCAGAATGGACTGGTTGGATCTCCTTGCAGTCCAAGAGACTCTCAAGAGTATTCTCCAACACCACAGTTCAAAAGCACCAATTCTTTGGCGCTCAGTTTTCCTCACAGTCCAACTCTCACATCCATACATGACCACAGGAAAAACCATAGCCTTAACTAGATGGACCTTTGTTGGCAAAGTAATGCTTCTGCTTTTCAATATGCTATCTAGGTTGGCCATAACTTTTCTTCCAAGGAGTAAACATCTTTTAATTTCATGACTGCAGTCATCATCTGCAGAGATTTTGGAGCCCCCCAAAATAAAGTCCGACACTGTTTCCACTGTTTCCCCATCTATTTCCCATGAAGTGATGGGACCAGATGCCATGATCTTCGTTTTCTGAATGTTGAGCTTTAAGCCAACTTTTTCACTCTTCCTCTTCGCTTTCTGCCATAAGGGTGGTGCCATCTGCATATCTGAGGTTATTAATATATCTTTCAGCAATCTTGATTCCAGCTTGTGTTTCTTCCAGTGCAGCGTTTCTCATGAGGTACTCTGCATATAAGTTAAATAAGCAGGGTGACAATATACAGCCTTGACATACTCCTTTTCCTATTTGAAACCAGTCTGTTGTTCCATGTCCAGCTCTAACTGCTGCTGCCTGACCTGCATATAGGTTTCTCAAGAGGCTGGTCAGGTAGTCTGGTATTCCTATCTCTTTCAGAATTTTCCACAGTTTATTGTGATCCACACAGTCAAAGTCTTTAACATAGTTAATAAAGCAGAAATAGATGTTTTTCTGGAACTCTCTTGCTTTTTCCATGATCCAGCAGATGTTGGCAATTTGATCTCTGGTTCCTCTGCCTTTTCTAAAACCAGCTTGAACAACTGGAAATTCACGGTTCACATATTACTGAAGTCTGGCTTGGAGAATTTTGAGCATTACTTTACTAGCGAGTGAGATGAGTGCAATTGTGCGGTAGTTTGAGCATTCTTTGGCATTGCCTTTCTTTGGGATCGGAATGAAAACTGACCTTTCCAGTCCTGTGGCCACTGCTGAGTTTTCCAAATTTGCTGGCATATTGAGTGCAGCACTTTCACAGAATCATCTTTCAGGATCTGAAATAGCTCAACTGGAATTCCATCACCTCCACTAGCTTTGTTAATAGTGATGATTTCTAAGGCCCACTTGACGTCACATTTCAGGATGTCTGGCTCTAGGTGAGTGATCATACCATCATGATTATCTTGGTCATGAAGATCTTTTTTGTATAGTTATATAGAATCTTATATATAGAATAAGATCTTATTATAGAATTATATATACAATCTAATATGTAGATTATTAGATTATATATAGAATATATACATTCACTTATATATAGAATCTTAAAAAAAAATACAAACGAACGTATTTACAAAACAGAAACAGACTCACAGACTGAGAGACCAAACTTATGGAGGTGGGAGGAAAGTGGGTAAAGAATAGATTGTAAGGTTGGGATTAACATGTACACACTACTATATTTAAAAAGGATAAAGAATAAGGACCTACTGTATAGCACAAGAACTTTGCTCAATATTATGTGGCAACCTAATTGGGAAAAGAATTTGAAAAAGAATTGATCCATGTAAAAGTACAATTAAGTAAGTTTGGAGTTTCCTCAAACTTTTCAGCACTTATATGAATTTCCATCAATTGTAAAAATAAAATAAACGTGCAACTTTTATAATTCAGGTTATTTATATATATATATATGTATCAATATATACATATATATACAAGAGAACATATGTTAATGACTGAACAACAACAATATAGGTTAATGTGTACTTATGTAGATCTGAATTTTATTAGTATGTATATAAGGTGTTTCTGAATCTTAATAGTATGTAAGCTTCTCTTCAGAAAAATGTGAATTTGGAAGCTTTCTTAACTATTTGTTATGGTTCAGTTGCTCAGTCAACTCTGACTCTTTGCAACTCCATGGACTGCAGCACGCTAGGCTTCCCTGTCCTTCACCATCTCCCGGAGCTTGGTCAAACTCATGTCCATTGAGTCAGTAATGCCATCCAACCACCTCATCCTATGTTGTCTGCTTCTCCTCCTGCCTTCAGTCTTTCTCAGCATCAAGGTCCTTCCCAATGAGTCAGTCTTCACATCAGGTGGCCAAAGTATTAGCACTTCAGTTTCAGCATCAGTTCCTTCAGTGAATATTCAGAATTGATTTCCTGTAGGACTGACTGATTTGATCTCCTGCAGTCCAAGGGTTTTCAAGGGTCTTCTCCAATCAGTTCAAAAGAATCAATTCTTAAGCTCTCAGCCTTCTTTATGGTCCACATTTCAAATTGATACATGACTACTGAAAAACTGTAGCTTTGATTAGATGGACCTTTGTTTGCAAAGTAACGTCTCTGCCTTTTAATATGCTGTCTAGATTTGTCATACTTTTTCTTGCAAATAGCAAGCATCTTTTAGTTTCATGGCTGTACTCACCATCTGGAGTGATTTTGGAGTCTGAAAAAATAGTCTGTCACTGTTTCTATTGTTTCCCTATCCATTTGTCATGATGTGATGGAAGCGGATTCCATGACCTTCATTTTTTAAATGTTGAGTTTTAGGCCAGCTTTTTCACTCTTTCACCTTGATGAAGAGGATCTTTAGTTCTTTACATTTTGCCATAAGGTGGTATCATCTGCATATCTGAGGTTATTGATATTTCTCCCAGCAATCTTGATTCCAGTTTGTGCTTCATCCAGCCCTAAATGTTGCATGAGGTACTCTGTATATAAGTTAAACAAGCAGGGTGACAATATACAGCCTTGATGTACTCCTTTGCCAATTTGGAACCAGTCTGTTGTTCCAAGTCCAATTCTAACTGTTGCTTCTTGACCTGTATACAGGTTTTGCAGGAGGCAGGTAAGATGGTCTGATATTCCCATTCATTAAGAATTTTTCAAGGTTTGTTGTGATATGAACAGTTAAAGGCTTTAGAACAGTCAATGAAGCAGAAATAGATGTTTTCCTGGAATCTCCTTGCTTCTTTCTATGGTCCAACTGACGTTGTCAATTTGATCTCTAGTTCCTCTGCTTTTTCTAAATCCGGCTTTTACATCTGGAATTTCTCAGTTCACATGCTGTTGAAACTTAGCTTGGAGAATTTTGAGCATTACTTTCCTAGCATGTGAAATTAGTGCAATTGTGCATTAGTTTTAACATTCTTGGCATTGCCCTTCTTTAGGATTAGAATGAAAACTGACTTTTTCCAGTCCTGTGGCCACTTCTTAGTTTTCCAAATTTGCTCTCATATTGTGTACAACACTTTCACAGCATCATCTTTTAAGATTTGAAATAGCTCAACTGGAATTCCATCACCTCAACTCTTTTTGTTCATAGTGATGCTTCCTAAGGCCCACCTGACTTTACATTCCAGGATGTCTGGCTCTAGGTGAGTGATCACACCTTCGTGATTATCTGGGTCATGAAGATCTTTTTTGTACAGTTCTGTGTATTCTTGCCACCTCTTCTTAATATATTCTGCTTCTGTTAGGCCCATACCATTTCTGTCCTTTATTGAGCCCATCTTTGCATAAAATTCCACCTTGGTATCTCTAAATTTCTTGAAGATATCTCTAGTCTTTCCCATTCTATTGTTTTTTCTGTTTCTTTGCATTGTTCACTTAAAAAGGCTTTCTTATCTCTCCTTGCTCTTCTCTGGAACTCTGCATTCAGATGGATATAGCTTTCCTTTTTTACTCTGTCTTTAGCTTCTCTTCAATTGAGTGTAAGGCCTCCTCAGAAAACCATTTTGCCTTTTTGCATTTCTTTTTCTTGGGGATGGTCTCAATCACCACCTGCTGTACAGTGTCATGAACCTCTGTCCATAGTTCTTCAGGCACTCTGTCTATCAGATTTAGTCCCTTGAATCTATTTGTCAACTCCATTGTATAATCATAAGGTATTTGGTTTTGGTCATACCTGAATGTCCTAGTGGTTTTCCCTACTTTCTTCAATTTAACTCTGAATCTGGCGATAAGGAGTTCATAATCTGAGCCACAGTCAACTCCAAGTCTTCTTTTTGCTGACTTTATAGAGCTTCACCATCTTCAGCTCCAAAAGATCCATCTGATTTCGATATTAACCATCTGGTGATGACCATGTGTAGAGTTGTCTGTTATAGTTGGAAGAGGGTGTTTGCTATAAGCAGGTATCTCTTGACTCCCTACTTTTGCATTCCAGTTCCCTGTGATGAAAAGGACATCTTTTTTTGGGTGTTAGTTCTAGAAGGTCTTATAGGTCTTCATAGAATCATTCAGCTTCAGCTTCTTCAGCAGTACTGGTTGAGGCCTACATAGACTTGGATTACTATGATATTGAAAGGTTTGCCTTGGAAATGAACCGAGATCATTCAGTTGTTATTGAGATTGCACCCAAGTACTACATTTCAGACTCTTTGGTTGACTACGAGGGCTACTTCATTTCTTCTAAGGGATTCTTGCCCAAAGTAGTAGATATAATGGTCATCTGAATTAAATTCATCCATTCCAGTCCATTTTAGTTCACTGATTCCTAAAATGTTGATGTTCACTCTTGCCATCTCCTGTTTGACCACTTCCAATTTACCTTAATTCATGGACTTAACATTCTAGGTTCCTATGCAATATCGTTCTTTACAGCATCAGAGTTTACTTTCACCACCAGTCATATCCACAACCGGTCTTGCTTCTGCTTTGGCTCTGCATCTTCATTCCTTCTGGAACTATGTCTCTGCTCTTCTGCAGTAGCATATTGGATAGATAATCTTATCTATATATAATAACTACTGAAGTAGAGAGTAGACAGGAAAATAAAAGACAAAACAGAGAATATTAGTCCAGTTTAGTATACATGCACCTATATCCATTTCTGTTACCAATTTCTTACAGAACCAGAGTCACAGCATTAGTAATTTAATTTGTCAATTAACCATGAATAATTAATTATTAACAATTATTAATTAAATTCAACCTCTTATTGAAACATAATATAGACATTGTCCATAATGTGAATTTATAAATATGGTGATAAGTACAATGGAATACCACCCTTATGGCAGAAGGTGAGGAGGAAATAAAAAGCCTCTTGATGAAAGTGAAAGAGGAGAGTGAAAATTTTGGCTTAAAGCTCAACATTCAGAAAATGAAGATCATGGCATCTGGTCCCATCACTTCATGGGAAATAGATGGGGAAACAGTGGAAACAGTGTCGGACTTTATTTTGGGGGGCTCCAAAATCTCTGCAGATGATGACTGCAGTCATGAAATTAAAAGACGCTTACTCCTTGGAAGAAAAGTTATGACCAACCTAGATAGCATAATGAAAAGCAAAGATATTACTTTGCCAACAAAGGTCCATCTAGTCAAGGCTATGGTTTTCCCAGTGGTCATGTATGGATATGAGAGTTGGACTGTGAAGAAAGCTGAGTGCCGAAGAATTGATGCTTTTGAACTGTGGTGTTGAAGAAGACTCTTGAGAGTCCCTTGAACTGCAAAGAGATCCAACCAGTCCATTCTAAAGGAGATCAGCCCTGGGTGTTCTTTGGAAGGAATGATGCTAAAGCTGAAACTCCAGTACTTTGGCCACGTCATGTGAAGAGTTGACACATTGGAAAAGACTCTGATGTTGGGAGGGATTGGGGGCAGGAGGAAAAGTGGACGACAGAGGATGAGATAGCTGGATGGCATCACCTACTCAATGGATGTGAGTTTGAGTGAACTCAGGGAGTTGGTGATGGACAGGGAGGCCTGGCATGCTGCGATTCATGGGATCACAGAGATTCGGACACGGTTGAGTGACTGAACAATATCTTTAGCTGTATTTCAGTAGAGACAAAGATGAACACTTAATTCTGACTCAATTGTCTGAGCATGATAATTGAGTTGGGCTTGACAAGATCAGTTGACAGTTATTATCGAAAAGAATTGCCAACTTATAGGGCTTGGTGAAAATTGGTGCTGTGATTCAGAAAGTATCGATTTTAGGGAATTGAAAAGAGGCTAGAGAAATAGACTAGGGTCAAACTGTGAAGGGTCTCAAATTTCCCATGCAGAATTTAGCACTTAATTCTACTAATTCTTTTATTTCAAACTTACAGAAAAGTTATAAGATAAGAATAAAATACAAATGCTAATACAGAAACATACTCTTTCCTCAGAATCACCTATTGTTAACACTTTTCCCTATTTATCAATCATTTATTCTCTCTTTACTTCTCTATATGTAGATATTGATATAGATATGTTATCTATATATAGTTTAATACATATATTTCTATATATAGCTGAAATGTTTTAGAGTGATCTACATATATTATGTCTTTTTACCTTAAATTTTCTTTGTGCATTTCCCCATAACAGGAATGTTCTTTTACATGGCTCAATACAGTATCAACTTCAGTAAATTTAAAATTAATAAAATTATTTTTATCTGATCTCTTTTTCACACTCTAGTTTTTTCAATTAACCCATAATATAGTTTATAGTTTTTATTTTTTCTAGAACAAAGACCAATCTATATTCAGGGGCTGTGTTTTGTTGTTATGTCTTTTAGTACCATCAGTCCGTACCATTTACACAACATTTGTCTTTTTTAAAAGTTCTACATTGTTTTCAATTTTTTCATGGTGTTAAAATACACATGACATAAAATTTACCATCTTAACCATTTTTATTTATACAATTCAATGATGTTATATGCATTCATATGGTTGTGTAACCATCACCACCGTACATCTCCATAACTGTTTTCACCTTTTAAAACTGAAATTTTGAACCCATTAATCAGTAATTCCCTATTCCGTTTCCCCCTTCCCTTCTGGCAACACATTCTGCTTTCTCTCTTATGACTGTGACTGCTCTAGGAACCTCATATAAGAGGAATCATGTAATACTTTTCTTTTTGTGATTGGCTTATTTAATTTAGCATAGTGTCCTCAAGGTTTATCCATGTTGTAGTAAATCTCAGAATCTCCTGTCTTCTTGAAGCCAAATAATATTTTATTGTACATATATATATATATTTTACTTTCCCATTCACATTCTAGCTATTATGAATAATTCTATGAACATAAGTGTATCTGTTTAAGACAAAGTTTTAGACATATACCTAGAATTGGAATTGTTTGATCATATGGTTATTATATTTTTAATTTGTTGAGGAAACTTCATACTGTTTTCTACAGGAACTGTAGCATTTTATACCCCATAAACAGTACACAAAATTTTAACTTTTTCCATACCGCATGCTCTTCACTTTCTTCATATACTCACCAATAGTCATTACTTTTTATTTATTTATTTTTTTGCTAGTTCCCATCCAAATGGATGTGACCCAGAATCAGCAGAGATCTGGTCAGTCATTTATTTGAGACTTCAGTGTCAACAGAAACTTTGCTCTTTTCTTCTTCTCCCTTCAGTGAGGACTCTTTAGTGTCTTGTCTAAGTTATGTTCAGATATCTGTATTCTATACAAAGTCTAAAGTCAAAAGCTAAAGCCTTTGACAATGTGAATCACAACAAACTGTGGAATATTCTTAATGCACTGGGAATACCAGACCGCCTTATCTGCCTTCTGAGAAACCTGTATTCAGGTCAAGAGGCAACATTTGGAACCAGACTTGGACAACAGAACTGTTCAAAATTGGGAAAGGAATACATCAAGGCTGATTTGTCACTTGCTTATTTAACTTATATGTAGAGTACATCATGTGAAATACCAAGCTGGATAAAGCACAAGCTGGAATCAAGATTGCTAGGAGAAATATCAACAACCTCAAATATGCAGATGACACCATCATTATGGCAGAAAGCAAAGAGGAACTAAAAAGCCTCTTGATGAAAGTGACAGAGGAGCATGAAAATGTTGGCTTAAAACTCAAAATTCAAAAACCTAGGATCATGGCATCTGGTACCATCACTTCATGGGAAATACATGAAGAAACAATGGAAACAGTGACAAACTTTATTTTCTTGGGCTCCAAAATCACTGCAGATGGTAACTGTAGTCATGAAATTAAAAGACACTTGATCCTTGGGAGAAAAGCTATAACAAACCTAGACAGCATATTAAAAAGCAGAGACATTACTTTGTCAACAAATGTCCATATAGTCAAAGCTATGGTTTTTCCAGTAGTCGTGTATGGTTGTGAGAGTTGGACTATAGAGAAAACTGAGCACCAAAGAATTGACGCTTTTGAACTGTGGTGTTGGAGAAGACTCTTGAGAATCTCTCAGACTGCAAGGAGATCAAACGAGTCAATCCTATAGGAAATCGGTCCTGAATATTCATTGGAAAGAAGCTCCAATACTTTGGCCACCTGATGCGAAGAACTGGTTCATTGAAAAAGACCCGGATGCTGGGAAAGATTGAAGGTGGAAGGAGAAGGAATTGACAGAGAATGAGATGGTTGTATGTCATCACCAAATCAATGGACATGAGTTTGAGCAAGGAGTTGGTGATGGACAGGGAAGCCTGGTGTGCTGCAGTCCATGGTTGCAAAGAGTCAGACACAACTGAGCAACTGAGAGCGACTGAACTGAAATGAAAAGATAGGATCATGTGCCTTCTTTTCTAATACAATGATAGGTCTGATCTCTGCTTCACCCAATATCTTTCTCTAACTATAATTTTCTTCTCAGCCTCAAAACACCTATGATGTATATTGCTTGTTATTCCTCCATGTGTTTTAACCAACATTTAGTTATAATTTTACAACACTATCCATTGCTTCCCATTTTTGATGTTGTGGAATGATTACAGCCTTTATTATCTGTATGTTTCTTAACATATGTTTCAATAACATAGTATTGAATTACAAAGCATATCACTAGAGCATATCCTCAGGGTGAATAAAAGTATTTTACTTCACTATTGCTCAGTATCTCTTGGTGAAAGATAATCCAAAATAAAATTTGTCCTCACCAGGATGACAGAAAAGAGCACTTAAATCCAGGACCACGTTCTCCAAGGTTGGAGCTTAGGAATCCAGTCCTCTTAGCAAGTTCTATCAACTGTTTCTTAAGTTGCCATTATATTTTCTGTTTCCCTAAAGAACAGACATAAAAGGCTGAAGAGGAACAGAATCAAAAAAAGCCTTGCAGTTCCAAAGAGTGTTGAGTTACTTCTTTTTAAAATGTCAAAAATCTGATGAACTCCTCAGAATATTTCACATCCCCGCACCTTGCTTAGAAGTGAGTACTGTAGCTAGGATTTTGGTAAGGGTTGCTTGAGAAGCAAAGCCAGAGGGAAGAAGTGTCTTACTGTTTGCTTTCCCTTTCTGATGGTCTAAGCAGGATTGGATTAATTGGAAAACTTTTTTTTTTTCCTGACAGGAAAACTACTTTGTTGCTGGCTCATCAGGAAAAAAAAAATGAGGGGAAAGGCAATAACAAAAGTTCTTTTTTGTCATATTCAGAGCAAAGGTATTTTCCTTTCAAATGAATTCAGCTAAAATCTTCATAATACTTGAAGAATGACATTCCAGAACTCATTCCTGCTGAAACAACTGGATGTTTTCCTATAAGGTCTTCCTGGTAGGGGAGAGGTGCTGTGATGCTGTGACCCAACAGGTCAAGTGCTATTGTTTTTGAATCCCAGTATACATTCAGCTAGGACTTCCCAGGGGGCTCAGCAGTAAAAGAACCCACCTGCCAGTGTAGGAGACTCGGGAGCCATGGGTTTGATCCCTGGGTCTGGAAGATCCTCTGGGGGAGCAAATAACAACCCCCTCCAGTATTCTTGCCTGGGAAATTCCATGGACAGAGGAGCCTAGTGGGCTACAGTCCATGGGGTCACAAAGAGTCAGACACAACTGAGCAACTGAGCGCACACTACATTCAGTTACATGAACCGACTGTGTTGAATTTGTTCTTAATCCTCATTACCGTTTGCTCTATTTGAAATAAATAGAACGGCATAGAAAAACCTAACATACTTCCGTTCCTTTTTCCTGGTTTGGTTCCTCTAGCTGAAGTGTCAGAGAAGAGCAAAGCAATTTCAGGTCACTGCTTGCTTTCTCTGTAAACAACAAATGGGGCAGGGATACTTCAATTTCAACAGCATTTCTGGCTGTCTATGGTGATTTTGCTGGATCAGTGCATATCCTTAACATAAAATTTAACAAGCAATTGAGTTGTTTATATTGTTTTTTTTTTTAAATGTCTTTCATGCCACACCAAATGGGGAGAAGAGAGAAGAAGGCCACAAAAGCTATTGAATTGCAGCTCACTCCATGAATATAAAAAGAAATTACACAGAGGAGAAAGCAGGTGTATTGCAAAGTTAGGCTTCTTTTATGAGCCTGAGGAAAATTCTGGCTTTCAGCCAAATGTCTTTCAGCTGAGAGTTCCACAAAAACTTAGGCTATATACTTTTTTCAATTCAAATGTTCTTATTTATAAAAATAGTGCATGTGTGTTAATGAAAATGGAAAGAAATAGTAGTATAAGAATTCACCTATTATCCTGTTTCTGTTCTCAAATTTTATTGTATTTTTCTCAGATGTTTTCTCAGTTTTCTGCATGGATGATAGCAGTATGGATTTAATTTCTAATCATACTTTTTACCTCCACTCTGCTAAATTAAAGTGTTTTTGTTGTTGAAAACTCTCTTCAACTCATACTTTGCAATAGAATCACATGTGTGTACTCCTTGAAGGATTCACATGTATGTACCAAATAGAGCCTCATCTCTATTTTGTTGACAATAGTAACAGAGGCTATAGAAGTAAAGGGCTTCCCTGGTGGCTCAGATGGTAAAGAATCTGCTGGGAATATGGAAGAACCAGATTAAATTCCTGGGTCAGAAAGATCTTCTGGAGAAGGAAATGGCAACTCATTCCAGTATTCTTGCCTGGAGAATCCCATGGACAGAGGAGCCTGGGCTACAGTCCATGGAGTCTCAAAGAGTCGGACACAAATGAGTGACTAACACTGTCTCTTTCAAGTAAAGGCAGGATAGGAAGTTCAACATATTATTTCATATTTTTATTATGTGTTACTTTCTAAGATAAGAAAAAGTTGTTTTGAGGTGTTATAAAATCAGGTAACAGCTACCATGGAGTTCAAATTTGTTATAAGCTAGTATATATTAAAACCTGTAATTATGCCTTTCTTCCCTATCACGCCTCCACAAAGAGGGAAGAGGTTGATTCCCATTTAAAGAGATTTTGTTAAAATGTATCTTTTAAGGTCAATCTTGTGATGCTGATTTAATTGTTCTGGATGGGGCCCAGGCATCAGAGAATTTTAGTAGCTCTCTGAATAATTCTAGCTATAATAATAACTCTACTGGTTAGAATCAGAAGAGCAGGTGAAATGTGTGTGGGAGGCAGTGGGCAGTGAGGAATGGGAATACCAAATCTAAAATCTGAGAAATTTAGAAAATAAAAGAAGCCTAGAGTCACACATTAATTGGCAACTGAAGTGCAATAATGCTAAGTAAAGATTTTGTCCAAGGTAACTATGCTAGAAGCAAAGCCTGGAAGAGAATTCTCTTTTCATCCCTAATGCTTCCAGAACAGGTAGACTCATGTGTCATGTCCTGCAAATACTTTTAGGTTTTTCTTTTCTTTTTTTTTTTTTTTGCTTGTCTATATGTTTTTCATTTAATGAAAGATATGCTTTGTATATAAGACTGTGGGCTATGAGGTAATTTACTAAAAATATTCTTTTTATTAAAATATTATTATCCTTCTAATCTCTTAAATAAGATATATCAGTTTCATTTTTCCTAAGATTATATTTTCTATATATTTTTTTAAATTCCAGAATGTATAATTTATTACAAGCAGTTCATCTGCAAAGTGAGTCTCTGCCCAGTGCTTTATTTATTGAAAGGGAAATCCATTCTATAAAGAAAGAGTGCTCCTGCAATGCAGACACAAGAACTATTTTTGTTTTGCTTTTCTTTTTATCTTCTCTCTCAGTGTTTCTTTCTCCTTCATGCTTCCCCAGGCTTTGGCATACCACTTTAATGCAAAATAAGACAATCATTTAAGCATTTTTATAGCAGTCTTGTAGGAGAGTGGGATTTGTCTTTTAAATAAGTCTTTTAAACATAGGTTGATTTAATAATATTATAGACTTTATAATGAATTCATGAAAATTCTAATCATCTTTTATTTTCTCATCACAAGTTTACTGGATGTCTGCTCTGTGCAAAGTGTAAATGGTTTCCAGAGTGGCATAATAGTAAAACTCACAAATACTGCCATTTTGCCCTTATGCTTAACTGAAAGTTTGTATATGTCATTAACTCGTTATTTCTAAAATAATTACAAAGCAAAGTAAATTCTGACGTGCACTACAACTTTCTGTCATCACCAAATCCATAGACAAAAAGATAATTCCAGCAATCCGACGCCTCATGTGACTTGATTTTTCTAGGAGTGTTGACTGAATTTCCCTTTTGGAGAGCAGTGCATATTTTTGAGATCTATGATAATAATGGATACCCAGAGAGGAAATGTTTTCAGTGACAAGCCTGTTAGACCACATGGGGATTGAACCCTGACTTTGGCCTCATTGTGACAATTAGGCTTAGCCAGTAGTGGGGAGAAAGGGGTTTTCAAAGATTTTCAATTAACAAAAGACCTCTGTTTAAAATTTAGTGATTCCAGTAAAGGAAGCACAGGAAATATTTCCATGAAGTTAATATGCATAGATATTATATTAACTTTATTAAAGAAGTGGAGTGCGTTCATATGCTTTTTTTTTTTTTTTTTTACCCTTTTCCTTCACTCATATGTACATGTGGGTATTTGCTTTTTGTGTGCCTGCTTCTACCATTTGAGGAAATATCATTATAATAAATATATTGCTAGAGTTTTGTCTCTCTTCTCAGCTTTATTTTAAATATCTCATTAAAGTACATGAACCTAGCCATGGACAGAAATCTAGATGCTATGTAGCATAGCTGTGAGAAAATTTACTAACATATGCTTTCACTCCATCTTCTTTCTACTAAAAGTCACTGGGCATTTTTATGTTGTTAGTGACTGACAATTTTGATAGGCATTTAGAAAAGTTACATGATGGTATGATATGGCAATATGGTGCCAAACTAGCATTTTTCTCTTAACCAGTCTATTTCCAGATGCCGCTTACTGAGTTCTCTTTATACTGGGTAAATAAGTCACCATCTTTATGCTACAGATGTAAATAGAAGGACTCCCCTGACTATTTCCTAATGTCCTTTCCAATTCTGAAATACTAATTCTAAATTTAAGACTAAAAAATACGTTATAAAAATTGTTACTAAATATACATTGGTGGAAATTTTGCTATTGTCTATTTACCACATTAGTAATTTAAACAGACTCCTTTAATTTATAAACAGGAAAACAGAGAAGATCATCCAGTGGAAGCAGATTTTTATCAGTGTTTCCTCTTTCTCAGTAAATGAGGAAGTGAGACTTAGTCTGCAAACAATATACAATCTGATGGCATATCATTATAGAAGAGGGATAATTATAGCCATAAAGACTAAGATAATCATCATTGAACTGGATTACATGTTTTGGACATTACTAAATATCCAATCAAAGGTACAAGCAAAAGTCTGTGACTGCAGTGAGGCTAACATAGAAAAGGAGCTTTGTTTTGTAGAAAATGATCTTTCATGACTTTTGCTATAAATGGATTTTATCTTCACTCTTTGTTGGTGATAGTTTGCATTATTGAAGTGCAATCATAAAAACATTGACAGTTTTAAAATCAAATATGGCTTCTTTCATGGCTGGAACTGTTCTGTTTAACAAGTATCTTTTCCAGCATACACTCATAAATTGTAAAGCATAACACTGAGATTTTAGCTTATAACCACATTATAGCCAAGACATAATTTATAAAAGTGGTAGATATATATGTCTATGAGTTTCTGTTATATTTATTTTAAAAGTGAGTTTATACAATAACCTCAGATATGCAGATGATAGCACCCTTATGGCAGAAAGTGAAGAGGAACTAAAAAGCCTCTTGATGAAAGTGAAAGAGGAGAGTGAAAAATTTGGCTTAAAGCTCAACATTCAGAAAACGAAGATCATGGCATCTGGTCCCATCACTTCATGGCCAGTAGATGAGGAAACAGTGGAAACAGTGTCAGACTTTATTTTTCTGGGCTCCAAAATCACTGCAGATGGTGACTGCAGCCAAGAAATTAAAAGACACTTACTCCTTGGAAGGAAAGTTATGACCAACCTAGATAGCATATTCAAAAGCAGAGACATTACTTTGCCAACAAAGGCCCGTCCAGTCAAAGCTATGGTTTTTCCAGGGGTCATGTATGGATGTGAGAGTTGGACTGTGAAGAAGGCTGAGCACCAAAGAATTGATGCTTTTGAACTGTGGTGTTGGAGAAGATTCTTGAGAGCCCTTGGACTGCAAGGAGATCCAACCAGTCCATTCTAAAGGAGATCAGCCCTGGGTGTTCTTTGGAAGGACTGATGCTAAAGCTGAAACTCCAATACTTTGGCTACATCATGAGAAGAATTGACTCATTGGAAAAGACTGTGATGCTGGGAGGGATTGGGGGCAGAAGGAGAAGGGGACGACAGAGGATGAGATGGCTGGATGGCATCACTGACTCGATGGATGTGAGTTGGGTGAACTCCGGGAGTTGATGATGGACAGAGAGGCCTGGCGTGCTGCAATTCATGGGGTTGCAAAGAGTCAGACACGACCGAGCAACTGAAATGAACTGAATTGAACTGACCTGAGTTTATACAAACAGTTTTGAAAAAATTCTTCTGGTACTATACCTCTGATACGATCATAAAATATGGTATTTGAACTGAGATGCCATTGAAATAATCTAGTCAAATATCCTTACTCCCTGTTTAAAACTGTAAAGATGTCTCCTTTTTATCTTCAAAACAGAATCTGAGTACCTTGGCATTGTATTAAGATCCTCAATGATCTTCCATTTCCTCATGTCCTTGCCACTTAGCCAATTAACACCAAACTAATAAGAGTATCTAGTCACAGAGAAAGGAGTTCTTCATCTGTCTGTTACAGAGCATTCTCTTCCCTTTTAGTGCAATATGCTAACCACCTTCCTTCCTGACTGTGTGGTATCTTTCAAGATTAAGCTAAGAAAGTACTTCTGCAGGATGTTTTCTCTGAAACCCCAATCCGTTATTTGGAATTAGCATCCTGTGCATGACTCTATTTTGTCATTTAGTTTATTTAAGCAAAGTTTATTTCTTCATAAATGCATAACCAAACATGCCATATTTATATAACACATGTATATGTAAGCCTACTGTTAGCTGAATATATGCATAGAGGTGTATATATCTTTCTATCTAGATTGTGTACTTAAGTAAACTTTATCTTCTATTTCTCTCTCCACACACAAATGCATGTGTACACATTTAGACACATTTTTGTGTACCTATGTTGCAGAAACCAGTAATCAAGAAACCAAGTACCACACAAAGAGAGTTGGAGAACTCAGGTTAATTACGCCCCGGCGGACCCAGAGGAGTTAACACTCCAAGCTCTGAGCCCCAAACAAAGGGGTTACAGAGTTTTTATTTACGAACAGGCATGATTAAGCGGGTTTGTGGGTTTGCAGGGGCCAGGGCAATTGCAAACCACAGGACAAGGGTGAGTGAGATACACTTGTGAGTCCCCACTTTCTGAGACCTACATGATCTAGACTTTGCAAGGAGCAAGCTGAGTTACAGAGGCAGAAAGAGCAGGAGGTTATGTAGATAGTGAACTTTTCCTCTTCGCCTACCACCTTCTTGTCTCTTCTCTTGTTTGTTTCTCAGTATTAATGACTCTCTTTTATTCTTAGTGCATGAATGTAACCCAATAAACATTTGTTAAGCTGTTACAATGAGGGAAGAAAGCATGAAAATATGTATGGTATATGTCCATGGCCACAGGGGTAACTATGATAGCCTTTGTCTTCTAGCAACCTGTCTTAGAATCAAGTAGTAGTATTTGCTAACTTGAATTTTTAATTCTCAAATGATGTATAAAAATCCTCCAAAATAGTCTGGACATTTTCGAGTATTTAAAAACTCCAACTTTTCCCCTTTTGTTTGAAATATTTGGTCATTTATGATTCTAATAAAGATAAAAAGATATTAAGCTCAAATAAACGTGTTAGTGTGTGTGAAGTCATACTAAGCAATGGAGATACAGAATTTAATAGGACACATTAATATAATAATAATTACTAGAATTTATTTAGCAGCTGCTATCTTTCAGCTACCATTCTAAGACTTTTGCTTATTGTAGTATCTAGGTTAATAATGCTGAATAGTGAATGAAAGTGAAAGTGGTAGTTGCTCAGTCATGTCTGACTCTTTGTAATCCTATAGACTATAGCCCACCAGGCTCCACTGTCCATTGAATTCTCCAGGCAGGAATATTGGAGTGGGTTGCCATTTCCTTCTCTAGGGGGTATTCCTGACCCAGGGATTGAACCTGGATTTCCCACATTTCAGGTGTATTCTCTACCATGAGCCACCAGGGAAGTTCCTGAATAATAATATATAATTATTATTAATATATGTGTTAAAGTATGCTATTAACCAGTTCAGTTCAGTCACTCAGTTGTGTCAGACTCATTGCGACCTCACAGACTGTGGTGCACCAGGCTTCCCTGTCCATCACCAACTCCGGGAGCCTACTCAAACTCATGTCCATTGCATCAGTGATGCCATCCAACCATCTCATCCTCTGTCATCCCCTTGTCCTCCCACTTTCAATCTTTCCCAGCACCAGGGTCTTTTCAAATGAGTCAGTTCTTCGCATCAGGTGGCCAAAGTATTGGAGCTTCAGCTTCAGCAGAGTATTCAGGATTGACTGGTTGGTTCTCCTTGTAGTCCAAGGGACTCTCAAGAGTCTTCTCCAACACTGCAGTTCAAAAGCATCAATTCTCTGGTGCTCAGCTTTCTTTATAGTCCAACTCTCACATCCATATATGACTACTCTGGAAAAACCATAGCTTTCACTAGACAGACTTTTGTTGGTAATGTATCGTCTCTGCTTTTTAATATGCTGTCTACGTTTGTCATAGATTTTCTCCCAAGGAGCAAGTATCTTTTAATTTCATGGCTGCACTCACCATTGGCACTGATTTTGGAGATCAAAAAAATAAACTCTCTCATTGCTTCCCCATCTACTTGCCATGAAGTGATGGGACTGGATGCCATTATCTTAGTTTTCTGAATGTTGAGTTTTAAGCCAACTTTGTCACTCTGCTCTTTCACTTTCATCAAGAGGCTCTTTAGTTCCTCTTCACTTTCTGCCATAAGGGTGGTGTCATCTGCATATCTGAGGTTATTGATATTTCTCCCAGCAATCTTGATTCTAGCTTGTGCTTCATCCAGCCCAGTGTTTCTCATGATATACTCTGCATATATGCTAAATAAGCAGGCTGACAATATACAACCTTGATGTACTCCTTTCCCTGTTTGGAACCAGTCTGTTGTTCCATGTCCAGTTCTAACTGTTGCTTCTTGACCTGCAGAGAGATTTCTCAGAAGACAGGTTGAGTGGTCTGGTTCCCATCTTTTTAAGAATTTTCAACAGTTTGTGGTGATCCACACAGTCAAAGTCTTTGGCATAGTCAATAAAACAAAAGTAGATGTTTTTCTGAAACTCTAGCTTTTTTGATGATCCAGCAGATGTTGGCAATTTGATCTCTGGTCCTCTGCCTTTTCTAAATCAGGTTTCAATAACTGGAAGTTCACAGTTCATGTACTGTTGAAGCCTGGTTTGGAGAATTTTGAGCATTACTTTGCTAGTGTGTGACATGATTGCAACTGTGTGATGGTTTGAACATTCTTTGGCATTGTCTTTCTTTGGGATTGGAATAAAAACTGACCTTTTCCAGTCCTGTGGCCCCTGCTGAGTTTTCCAAATTTGCTGACATATTGAGTGCAGCACTTTTGCAATATCATCTTTTACGATTTGAAATAGCTGAACTGGAATTCCATCATCTCCACTAGCTTTGTTCATAGTGATGCTTCCTAAAGCCTACTTGACTTTACATTCCAGGATGTCTGGCTCTAGGTGAGTGATCACACCTTCATGGTTATCTGGGTCATGAAGATCTTTTTGTATAGTTCTTCTGTATATTCTTGCCACCTCTTCTTAATATCTTTTGCTTCTGTTAGGGCCACACCATTTCCATCCTTTATTGTGACCATTTTTGCATGAAATGTTCCCTTTGAATCTCTAATTTTCTGAAGAGATCTCTAGTCTTCCCCATTCTATTTTCTTCCCTCTGTTTCTTTGCATTGATCACTGAGAAAGGCTTTCTTATCTCCCCTTGTTATTCTTTGCAACTCTGCATTCAAATGGGTATATCTTTCCTTTTCTCCTTTGTTATTATGTTATTAATACATAACTACAATAACAGTATATAACAATATTCTGTGTTTAGTTCAGTTGCTCAGTTGTGTTCAACCCTTTGCGACCCCATGAACTGCAGCACGCTAGGCCTCCCTGTCTATCACCAACTCCCAGAGTCCACCCAAACCCATGTCTATTGAGTCGATGATGCCATCCAGCCATCTCATTCTCTGTCGTCCCCTTCTCCTCTTGCCCCCAATCTGTCCTAGGATCAGGGTCTTTGCCAATGAGTCAGCTCTTCACATCATGTGGCCAAAGTATTGGAGTTTCAGCTTCAACATCTGTCCTTCCAATGAACACCCAGAACTGATCTCCTTTAGGATGGACTGGTTGAATCTGCTTGCAGTCCAAGGGACTGTGAAGAGTCTTTTACAACACCACAGTTCAAAAGCATAAATTCTTTGGTGCTCAGCTTTCTTTATAGTCCAACTCTCACATACATACATGATTACTGGAAAAACCATAGCCTTGACTAGACCTTTGTTGGCAAAGTAATGTCTGTGCTTTTTAATATGCTATCTAGGTTGGTCATAACTTTCCTTCCAAGGAGTAAGCGTCTTTTAATTTTATGGCTGCAGTCACCATCTGCAGTGATTTTGGAGCCCAGAAAAATAAAGTCATCCACTATTTCCACTGTTTCCCCATCTGTTTGCCATGAAGTGATGGGACAGGATGCCATGATCTTCGTTTTCTGAATGTTGAGCTTTAAGCCAACTTTTTCACTCTCCTCTTTCACTTTCATCAAGAGGCTCTTTAGTTCTTCACTTTCTTCCATAAGGGTGATATCATCATTCTGTGTGCATTATATTAATTCCAAAATACTCATAAGAAGCAGTGTCAGAGAACTAAAGTGCCTGTTCAAAGTCACGATAGTAAGTAACAGAGTCAAAATTCAAACCTATGTTCAAAATTCCTATGTAACTTAGTTTACCACACTGCCTATATTGAGAGGTTTTTGAAAATTACTGCAGCCCTTCACATTCAGTTATTCTATCAAATCACAGTGGAATAACTTAATAATTATTTAGTGTGTTTGTACTTTGATTAAAACTCTTACCCCAAGGCAAATAATAAATAATCTAAAATAAAAATTAAATTTGAACATTCAACTTCTCTAAAAATGACTTGCAAATGTGAACTATGCTTAATTATGAATATAAAAACTTAGAATTGAATCATTTAAAAAATGCTGGTCATAAATTTAAAGAAAACCACTTTCTCTCTCTCTCTTTTTTTGCAATCTGAATTCTTCTTCAGTTGATTCATAAATTAATTAATTACCATCGAGCGACCTGAGGGCAGCTGAAAATTGGGTCCAAATTAATAAGAAAGGAGGCAATTAGTCTTAAGTCTGGAATTTTAATGTTCAATAGAATCTGAATCAGAAGTGATCCATTTTTTGAAAAGGAGAACATCAATGTCTTTTTAATTTCACTGTTTTTGAATGAGGATGAAGGAGGAGGGGAATCAAGATAACCAATTGTTCTCAAATGAAAATTAAGAAAAGATGTTATCAGAAATCAACCAAAAGCATATTTTCTTTTTATATACTTTAATCACAAAGGAAAAAGTCTGTTTTGTGTTGAAGGTTGGATATATTTTGAATTCAAGCTTAGAATCATCTTCAGAGACTTGTATTAAGAGACAAATGTAGCATAAATGTTTAATCCACTAGGGCTAAAATAGTAGCACTTTTCTTTACCATTTATTTATTCAATTAAATGGGATTTTTGCTTTAGTGAATTAACAGAATTAATCTAGTGTCTTTATTGATTTCCAAGTGAATAAATGGGTTGAATGATTAAAATGAATATGTTTAGCTAAAGAGAAACACATTGCCTCAAACTAAAGATATCCCCAAAATCATTTTCAGTCCTTGAAATTAATCTACCTGTGCTCGTGGGATACATAGGGAAATAAAGACTTTCATTAAGCCTTTAGTAAGTAGTAACAGGAATAGAAATACATAATTTGCCCAGGGTTATCTGACTGTATTAATATGTAGTCATTCATATGTTAAATGAAAGACCAAAGATGTGGGCTAGAAGAAGGGGAAGTAGGGAGGCAGATTGGGAGAGCTTTACATAGCTAATCATTTCCTGAATTGAGCCTCTCTAGTCTCTCCGCTATTTAACCTACATTGGGCTTAGTATTTTACACACACAAGGAAAGATTTTAAACTAATAATAAGAGAAATAGAATGAATGGCAAAATTTCAGATAGGCTAATGTTCCAGGTTTAATTTCCCCAGGTGTTTTCACCCAGATTATGGAACATGAGGTCATGACTATAAAGGTAATCTCTTTCTATTTCTAGCAAAGGGACTTTGAAGGACTACAGTATCTCTCCCAGGATTTGAATAATGTATTTGTTTCTTCTTAACCTGATGTTTAGATTCTTTTGCCCTTAACTCTAAGACCTTTAAATCCCTCATTTCTTTCACAGTTGATTAAGTGACAGCCCTGAGAAAAGCACTGACTGACTGTTCAACAGAAAACTTTTCAGGAGGCTAACAGGCTCTGACCTCCAAGAAATTATGTTGTTAAATTGACTCAAGACCTTACCAGGGAGACCAGGTTTTACTAAAGACCATATTAAAGTTTGGATTCTTCACTATTGAGAAAAATTATTTTCCTCCAAGATCTTCAAATACCAATTTTTCTTTTTCTATCTTGCAACTCAGTTTTTGTATGTCTTAAATTCTCAGTGATACTCAGAATGTTAATTGTGTTACAGTGCCATTGGCTGCTGTACCCTACCCCCCAGGTGTAATCAGTTTGCACAAGTAGAGCTGAACCAGTTACATCTGAAATAAATGTTAGAAGAGTTGATAAATAGTTGCTGTTCTGAGTCCTGTGTGTGCCTTTCCTTCATCCATAGCAGCTCCTCCTGAAACTTGCTCCAGGACTCCAGCTAAGTGACTATGAAATTTATAATCACCTATAAGTGCAAATGATGTTTAAGAGAACCATCTATGTCTGCAAGCTGAAAAGAACAAAGTGCTTAGCTAAACATTCAATTACTTGAGATTATGGTATTGCCTCTTTTACTCTGAGGTTATTTAAACTTCATGCAAAAATGGAGACAACATTTTTAGTGTCTAACTTAGTATAAGGATCCAAAATATTTAGAAAAGTTTTAGTTTCACATATCCTATCTAAAAATTAAAATATGATAGAATAGTACATAAATTGAAAATTACTTAAGAGATGAATTTCCAGGGTAAGAGAAGTTCAGGGCATGGAAAGATTTTAAATTACATTACACACATATGTATATTTTATTCATTTATGAAATGTATACAAGATGAACATGGATTTCATTTTTTCTTGTCTGTAAAGGCTCTCAAAACCATATAAGGCAATACTAAATAATATTTTATAGGCAGTGTATTTTATACTGTCTATAAGAGAAAAGATAAGAGAACAGATATTGCCTGAGTTCATTTCTCAGCTTTACTCCTTGGATAAGAGATTTTTCTTCATCTATTAAGTGGAATAACTATAGTATCTACTTGATAGGAATTTTATGAGAACTGTGCTGTGCTGTGCTCAGTCACTCAGTCATGTCCAACTCTTTATGGCTCCATGGACTGTAGCCCACCAGGCTTCTCTGTACATGGAATTCTGAAGGCAAGGGATATGGGTGGTGGTGATTTAGTCACTAAGTCATGTCCTACTCTTGCGACTCCATGGACTATATAGCCTGTTAGTCTCCTCTGTACATGGAGTTCTCCAGGCAAGAATACGGAGTGGATTGCCATTTCCTTCTCCGGGGATCTTCGTCAACCAGGGACTGAACCCAGTCTCCTGCATTGTAGGCGGATTCTTTACTGACTGAGCTAGTGGAGTAGGTGCCATTTCCTCCTCCAGGCGATCTTCCAGACCCCGCATCTCTTGCCTCTCCTGCATTGGTAGGCAGATTCTTTACCACCAGTTACACCTGGGAAGCCCTAGCTTAAATAATATTTGCTGTATCCTCTACTAGGATTATTCATAATACATAAAACATCTTTCTCAATGTCTATTATAGAACTCAAGAATTGACCGAACTTCCTATATTTTATAGTGTAACTATCTATAGATTTTTTTTCACTTTGAGTAAAAATCTGTGTATAAGCATGTATCTTTTGCTTACCAGTGATTCTCAAGGGTAGTGTAACTTCTCCACATCTCTCCTTAATACTTGACCCACACAGAGAAGGCATGCCAGAATCTTTGAAACAGTCAAGATATTTAATATTTATTTTTAAGTGGTACTTGGTTTTAAAATGTTTAGAAACTCTGGCTTAAATTACAAGTCCTCTTTCATGATCAGATTATATTCAAATGCTGAGGGTGTTCTGACCTTCTGTTAAGCAGTATTTAGCATATATATTGAAAATTCTGGTAAGCTTCCTACCAATCTGGAAATCTGTATTATCTTGACATTTTGCTGTGTAGGTATTATTTCTGTAGAAAAGTGTTTCACATAAGTAGTTTAATTATTGTTTTGAAGTAGTGAATGTGCCTACTAAGCTTCTTAGGCTGTATATTATTGAAATAGTAGAATTCTCTGACCTGATATAGTGTTTTAAATATAAGTGCATGTTTAAGAGACAGTTGACCAAAGTGAGATTTCAGTTCTCACACAAGGTACTCAAACAAAAAAATTGAATAAATGTACTGAAAATCAACATTTTAATCTCTAAAACTCACATGATGAAAAAGCCCATAACATATAATCAGTATTTCTTAGATTAAAATATTTTTAGAATAAATGATATTAGTCATAAAAAATGTTGAGACTCTGCCAACTTAATTTTTTTATTTCTAATTTTTATTATATAAATTTTTCATAATGGACATTTGCATATCCATCACCTACATTTAACAGTTGCTAACAATTTGCTATATGGGCTTCCCTGGTGGGCTCAGAGACAAAGAGTCTGCCTCCAATGTGAGAGACCTAGCTTTGATCCCTGGGTCAGAGAGATTCCCCTGGAGAAGGGAATGACAACCTATTCAGTATTCTTGCCTGGAGAATCCCACGGACAAAGGAGCCTAGTGGGCTACAGTCCATGGGATCACAAAAAGTCAGACACAACTGAGCGACTAACACACAGCACACACAATGTTTTGATATATATCTGCTTCATCCACTATTTTTTCTTGTTGAAATACTTTGAAGTAAAATACTTACATGAGATTTCACTCCTAAATACTTAAGTATGGATCCCTAAAATTTTCAGGACATTTTCCTACACAATCACAGCACCATTATCATACCGAGCAGAATAATCATAATTTCTTACTATAACCATGCAATCTATATTGGAGAAGGCAATGGCACCCCACTCCAGTATTCTTGCCTGGAAAATCCCATGGACAGAGGAGCCTGGTGGGCCGCAGTCCATGGGGTCGCTAAGAGTAGGACTGAGCGACTTCACTTTCACTTTTCACTTTCATGCATTGGAGAAGGAAACGGCAACCCACTCCAGTGTTCTTGCCTGGAGAATCCCAGGGACGGGGGAGCCTGATGGGCTGCCGTCTATGGGGTCGCACAGAGTCGGACACGACTGAAGCGACTTAGCAGCAGCAGCAGCAGCAGCAGCAATCTATATTCAGATTTCCTTAGTTGTCCCCCAAATAAAGTCAAGATGCAATCAAATCCACTGTTATGTTTCCTAAGTTTCTTCTTATTTAGATCAGTACCTGTCAGATTTTCATGTGTGCGTACAAATTACTTGGAATTCTTACTAAAATACAGATTCTGATTTAGGGACTAGAGAGGGACCAGAACTTCCGCATTTCTCACAAACTCTTTTTTTAAATTTATTTTTTAATTGGTGTATAACTGCTTTACAATGTTATATTAGTTTCTGCTGTGCAAGAGTATGAGTCAGCTATAAGTGTACATATATCCCTTCCTTCTTGAGTCTCCCTCCCACCCAACTAAGAGAATGCCAACTTTAAATTTACCAATTAAACACCTTGCTGCTGCTACTGCTGCTAAGTCGCTTCAGTCGTGTCCGACTCTGTGCGACCCCATAGACGGCAGCTCACCAGGCTCCCCCGTCCCTGGGATTCTCCAGGCAAGAACACTGGAGTGGGTTGCCGTTTCCTTCTCCAATGCATGACAGTGAAAAGTGAAAGTAAGTCGCTCAAGTCGTGAAAAGTGAAAGTAAGTCGCTCAAGTCGTGTCAGACTCTTAGCGACCCCATGGACTGCAACCTACCAGCCTCCTCCGTCCATGGGATTTTCCAGGCAAGAGTACTGGAGTGGGGTGCCATTGCCTTCTCTGACAAAACAAAACAAACAAACACAAAAAATTAGAAACTACCATTTATTTCAACTCAATGGAATTCTACCCATTGAGATGCATTACATATGTTTTATAATATTATGAATGTCATATTCCCAGGATTATGGGTTTTATTCCCTTTAAAGAGTAGACACATACTTCCAGAAAGGTGAATCTCTTCAGGTTTCTTTCACTATTTAGTCATTATTTCACTTCTGAGGCTTGTCATTTAATACAGGTTCCAGTAAAATTTGCTCAGAAAATCCTAGCCATGCGATAAAACATGAGCATTCACTTCCTGACAATACAGTACATAATAGGCACTCAGTAAATGATACTACTAAAATTACTATTATTGAATTCACAGTTCTCTAGATAGACTTTGTTTTAATATTTTAGTATTTCCCTGCACACTTAAAGCTTTAAGGTTTTATTTTAAGTTTCAGGAGAATTAAAGGTGAAAATATGGTATATAAACATGTTTGTTCTATAAGTCTTTGAAATTTTCTGGTATTATTCAGTAACAATTTTTGAATTCATAAAATGTTATTTTTGAGACTATACATGACCTTTACCTCCCTTTTCTGTGGATACTTGGAAAGACTTCATTCATGTCACTAATAAAAGCCATTTATATAAAATATTCATTTAGCTTAGCCTTGGAAAGGGTAGAGACAAGAAAACACAGTAAAAGAGATTGTCTGTAGCTCTGTTCACTCAACAAGTTATGAAACAGTTCAACAGTAGGTGATTTATGTGTAGAACTTTATCATGAATTTTTAAACCTTAAATTATCTCTATTCAATTTAGTTTTATACTAAACCAAACATTTCTTATTTTTGCCTTGAAATTTCTATAGTATCTTCTTTAATATCTAAGGCTGACTGCTAGTTTACCTTGACATGGGCATTTGAAATGCAGGGGTATGAAATGTGAGTAGTAACACACTGGAGACGAAGATCTGAATTCCAATCTAGGTTGTACCACTTACTAGCAGAATCGAGATAGGTAACTTCTTTGAATCTCAGTACTAATTTATAAGATAAGGGTAAGGATAACACCACTTTTTTGATCTTAAATAACTGTGGCTACATATTTTTTAAAAAAGTGTATGCAAGCAGCAGAAAACTTTAAAATGTAGAATATATTTGTAAGAAATCATGGAGGTAAGATGAAAACAGCCAGAATTTTAAATGATTTTAAATGATTGTAAATATCAAGAAATGATACAAAAATTACCAGCATGATGACTTAAAGAAGAGACATAAAAATTAAAATGATAAGATGATGTTATGAACAACTTTATAATATTTCACAATTTACTAGAAGAAAGGCAAGAAAAAAATTTCTTGAGGATAATAAAAATGTCCCTTATCTATGTAGGCTGCTTTCCTTTAAGGTAAAATTTATACAAAATAAAATGCACACTTAAAATAGGTTTTGAGAATTATATATCTGTATAAGGGCTTCCCAGGTGTCTCAGTGGTAAAGAATCTGCCTGCCATAGGAGGAGATGCAAGTTTGATCCCTGGATCAGAAGATAGAGGAATCGACCACTCACTTCAGTATTCTTGCCTGGGAAATCCCATGGATAGAGGAGACTGGAGGGCTACAGTCCAGGAGGTTGCAGAGTCAGATATGACTTAGTGTCTGAGTGCTCACACACACCTACATACCTATATAAACACCTTCCTAACCAGACAACTCCTTTAATTTGTAGCTAATTTATGACTACTAAATTAGAACAGTTTCAGTGTGCGCCTTATCTAAAGTTATTTCACAGATGTATAAATCCTTCAATTTTATGGTTGTTCTTGAAAAGAGAAGCAAGAATGAAGTCTGAATTAGAATGGAAATCTTGAGATCTTGTATTAAAAACACCAGCCATTGCTTCAGTATAGAACTCCCATTGAAGACATGAGAATAGCAATAGTAATATGGTGAAGTGGTCCTCAAAACCACATGTACCTAGGATCTGTGAACGTGACCATTTATGAAGAAAAGAGTCTGTGCAGATGCAACTAAACTATGGAATTGATATAAAATCATCTTGAATTATCTGGGTAGACCCTCAATCCAATGGCAAGTATGTCTATCACAGACAAAAGAGAAGACACACAGTCAAGGTCATGTAAAGATGAGAGGCAAAAATATTGAGTTATGTAGCCACAATCAAAAAGCTAGAAGAGGCAAGAAAGGAATCACCTATAAAAGTCTCAGGGAATAAATACAGGATGCAGAAGTCACTAATTATAGTTATGGACAGTGAAGAGCCTGCTGCTGATTTCTCATACATCTTTCTGTTTTATAATCTGATATTTATTATATTTATTTTTTGAAAGTATGGACTATAGGGCATCAGAGCAGAGAACTCTTGACTAAAAGTGAGTATAAAATATAATATATAATAATATATAATTTTTCCTTCCTACTGTGAAACTATGCTGCATTGGTGCCTCTGTGGAGTGATAGCAAGTATCAGCAAGTTGATTGCTCCTCCCTCTTATTTTGCTGAAAATAAACAAGAAACAAAAGAATTCTAATGGAAGTTTAGGGATAGGATGTAAAATGAGATGAGTTATTTCTTATAACTCATTTATAGAGTTAATTTGTTGTTGTTTAGTCACTAAGTCTTGTTCGACCCTTTGCGACCCCATGGGCAGTAACCTATTAGACTCCTCTGTCCATGGAATTTCCCAGGCAAGAATACTAGAATAGGTTGTCATTTCCTTCTGCAGGAGATCTTGCCAACCCAGGGAATGAACTCATGTCTCAGGCATTGGCTGCAGGATTCTTTACTGCTGAGCTACCAGGGTAGTCTCTCATAGCATTAATAGCATCTCTTCATAGAGATCCTAGACATTGCAGGGCTGATAAATAGTACTTTGGATCTAGTCATTTCTCATTAACTTTTTAATACAACCTTTGCAGTGTTCTTCCCAATGAGCCTGCTCTTTATGTTGGATTGTCACATGCTCCTCTATCCATAATGACAGCACAGATCTGGAAGCAGCAAACACCATTTTGTTTTACTAAATGGAATAATTAATTTTTATTAAGAAAATAGTTTCCCCTCTCCTTGCACTTAGGAAATATCAACCCACTCCAGTATTCTTGCCTGGGAAATCCCATGGACAGAGGAGCCTGGTGGGCTGTAGTCCATGGGGTTGCAAGAGTTGGAGATGTCTTAGTAACTAAATATCCACTACCACATGCACTTAGTCTTAATTCTTAACTATTTATCATCAACATATTATTTAGCATCAAAATGTAATCTAAGGTATTTGTTATAACAATGCCTTAATTTGTGAAATACTCTGCTTGGAGCATCTTTTATTATTTGGCTCTTTGTTGCTGTAGCTTAGCTTTCCCTGCCTTTAGATATGATGTGAATAACAAACCAAATAAAATGTAAGCACAGACTATTTAATTAATGATTCATAGTATGTATTAATTAATAGGTAAGATAGGCACACATTTAATGATTAAGAGAGGAAAGAAGGCAAAATATGTAAAGCAGGTGAGCTTGAAGAAAGTCTAAAATACAAAAACTAGGTCCTATAAAAGTATTTTGTTGACATATAAGAACTTCAATAACAAAAATAAATATGAATTAAATGAAAATTTTCACATTTTAAGGCTTGTGTTACAATTATTATCCCCACTCAAAAGTACTTTACAAACAAAGGCAAAATGTTTAAAAAACACACAGAGCCAAATTTTAGTGTTGGTATTGTAATAAGTATTTTGTCACTTTGTAAAAATTATTTAATCACTTAAATTCTCCAAATTTTGCTTTTTATATTTGGATTAAGATTTCTAAGGTATGATTCAAGTCTCAAATTAGGTTGCTAAATCAATATGAATAGAACTATGAAGGTGCCTTGAATATTTTCAAGAAAACCAATGCTATGGACCATCTAAGGACCTGAAAAAATAATTGAAATGAAAAAATAAGTGAATTCAAAAAATAGTGTCCTGATGTTCCACGTTTGACCTTTGGATTGTTACACTTCTATGTAGACTCCATATTACCTCAGGTCTGTTTTACTTTGAATAGTGATGAGAATGTTATATTTCAAAAATTATGGCTCTAATTACCTTTTTCCTCAGCCCAGCATGTTATGAATGTTTAAATGTCAGCGCCTTTCAAAGCTAGCAAGTGTTTTAATTTCATATATTAAATTTAAGTATCGATGTGTATATTCTCCAATTGCAGAAAAGAGAATATTGCAATGAATGAGGTGCACATAGGACTTTTTAGAATCAATTTTATTTAGTTTAAGCAGGGAGTCTTTGATTATATCCTTTAAACTGTGCATAGTGTTTATGCTGCTTACAGAGTAGACTAGGACTTGAAGGATATTGGAACAAGAAGTGAGGGAAACAACTTTTCTTACTTAGGTGCCAAAGCACAGAATCTTAGACTATGAGGAACTTTGCAATGAGGAGGAAGTGCATGGCACAGGAATGGAAGTGTGGGCTATGGAGTCAGAGAAACGTGGGTTTAAATCTAGCTCTACCATTTACTTATGGTACAATCTTGTGCTAATGTCCAAAATTCAATGGTTGTCCATTTCATTTGTAAAGAGAGAGTAACACTAGTTTCTACCTTAAAGGTTAAGTGTGTGGATTAAATTAGGTGATTATGTATAGAGTGCTAGTATACAGAAAGGGCTGTTGCTATCTTGTTCATTCCAGGTCATGCTTATTGACTGCCAACTATATATATATTTTAAAGTGTGTGCACAATGGTTTTGTCTAGCTCAACACTCACTAAATCTACATAGACTAAATATTTTAAATGGTTATTTATGGATAAAAATGCAAAGGGTATATTTTAGCATGGTAGTGAGTTAAAGTTGAGTCAATTCAGTTTAGAATTGAATTAAACATAAAATTTGAGGGTTTTGTTGTTGTTGTTTTTTAATTTTCTTCACCTCTGTCTGCATATTCACATTGTCTTCCACCATATGTATAATAACCTGTCCTCGTTTCATCTTTTTTTTTTTTTTTAAAGAAATGGCTCTATACTTACAATTCTAATTTCTGGGTAACTTTAGTGAGCTTTGAATTCCTTTCCTTTAAGACTGTAATCTGTTTATTTCCCCTCAATTTTCCGGCATTTAAAAAAATCTCTATCTTCTGGATGTTTTCTCTTAAATTAAAAATATATCCACCTTCAGTTCAGTTCAGTCGTTCAGTTGTGTCCGACTCTTTGTGACCCCATGAATCACAGCACGCCAGGCCTTCCTGTCTATCACCAACTCCCGGAGTTCACTCAAACTCAAGTCCATCGAGTCAGTGATGCCATCCAGCCATCTCATCCTCTGTCATCCCCTTCTCCTCCTGCCCCCAATCCCTCCCAGCATCAGAGTCTTTTCTGATGAGTCAACTCTTCGCATGAGGTGGCCAAAGTACTGGAGCTTCAGCTTTAGCATCATTCCTTCCAAAGAAATCCCAGGGTTGATCTCCTTCAGAATGGACTGGTTGGATCTCCTTGCAGTCCAAGGAACTCTCAAGAGTCTTCTCCAACACCACAGTTCAAAAGCATCAATTCTTTGGCACTCAGCCTTCTTCACAGTCCTACTCTCACATCCATGAAGGTGAAGGTGAAGGTGAAGGTGAAGTTGCTCAGTCGTGTCCGACTCTTTGCAACACCATGGATTGTAGCCTACCAGGCTTCGCCGTCCATGGGATTCTCCAGGCAAGAACACTGGAGTGGGTTACCATTTCCTTCTCCAGGGGATCTTCCCGACCCAGGGATCAAACTCGGGTCTCCCACATTAGAGTCAGACGCTTTAACCTCTGAGCCACCAGGGACACCCTAAAATCCTGAGGCATTCCTCATTTCTTTACATTAAGTTGGAAAGTGAAAGTTGCTCAGTTGTGTCTGACTCTTTGCAACTATACAGTCCATGGAATTCTCCAGGCCAGAATACTGGAGTGGGTAGCCTTTCCTTTCTCCAGGGAATCTTCCCAACTCAGGGATCAAACTCAGGTCTCCCGCACTGCAGGCAGATTGTTTACCAGCTGAGTCACAAGGGAAGCCATAGTCGCATCTAAAACACAACAAATAAACTCTTCCTTGATTTGTTTACTCTCTATAGTTACTGGTCAGTGTTTCCAACTTTTCAGCCTAATTTTATTTTCTAGTGAGAATAATGTAGTCAGTTCATAGTTGATATTTCCTGTTTTTCTTCTGACGTTTATTCTCTCAACTTATTGCATTGTCTCCTGTATTCATGAATCCACAGAGAAACCCCCCCCCCACCACCACCAAAGAACACCAGGAGTCTCTGAAATGCTATTTCCAATTAATTGTATTTCTTCAGTTCCTTTGAAGCATTGATTATAGATTATTACTTCCTAAGCAGTCTTTATCTTTTTGACTCCCATGAAATTACACTCCCGTGGTTATCTTTACATTTCTCTGATGATCCCATCTATAAAGTCTTCACGGGTCTTCATTTTATTCTTCCACCCCTTAAATATCAATGTTATTCAGAGATGCCACTGACAATGTCAATTGTCATTCAGATATCTGTGGCTACACTCCGTATACTTCTAAGTCTACATGTGGACCACTTTACATTTTAATTACCATGTACATGCTTCTCAAAGTATTATTATCTTTAGTTCACAGTTTAGTCTTGAACCAAATTGGTCTTGAATGATACAATCACTCGTTTATTGGGTAACATCATATGGATATCCACAAACACATCACTGCCAATGTTTATCACTCATTTTTATCAAATTTAGAAATACTTGCAATCTTGACTCCTTTTTAAGATTTCTAATCCAATTAACTGAAAAGATTTACCAATTTTATCTCAAACATTTATCATACATATCTACTCCTCTCTATTTCTCTTTCCACTGTCCTGGCTTAACCTCTGACTCTTTCTTACTTTACTACTGCAATAGCCTTCTGTCTATACTTCCTGTTTCCACAATTTCTCTTTTAAATTTATCCCCCCCCATATGTATCAGTGTGTCCCTATCCTGAATACGCACTTGAAAATATCACTTATTCTCTACAAAATCCTCCAAGGATTTCCTATCACCTACAGAAATGGTTTTCAAACTTTAGCAACTGTAGACTTTAAAAGAGAAGTTTCACGTTTTTGTTGTTTTGTTGTTGTTGTTCAGTCATTAATTCAGGTCCAACCCCATGGACTACAGTATAGCAGGCTCCTTTGTCCTTCACTATCTTCATAAAAGGAAGAAAACAAGAAAGGGAAACCTAGTCACGAGAATATCTAGTCACGAGAATATCAATGGCTCTTTTGTTGCACCATGTGTCAGGCATTGGGCTGTGCATCTTGTTTAATGCCAGTAAAAATCTCAGTGGTCCTGCTGAACCTATTTGAATGGCAGAAATAGAGACACAGATGAGGAGAATGAACTTGTGGACACTGCTGGAGAAGCAGGGTCAGGGATGAGTTAAGAAAGTAACATTGACATACACTACCATGTGTAAAATAGATAACTAGTGGGAAGCTGCTGTGTAACAGAGGGAGCTCAGCTCAGTTCTCTGTGATGGCCTAGAGAGCTGGGATGGGGCTATGAGAGGGAGGCTCAACAAGGAGGGGATATATGTATGTTGTCACTAAGTCATGTCCGATTCTTTGCAACCCCATGGACTGCAGTATACCAGGCTCCTTTGTCCTTTACTCTCTCCCAGAGTTTGCTCAAATTCATGTCCATTGAGTCCATGATGCTATTTAGTATGCAATTACAAAATTTTAGTAATTTAAACTTCAAAATCCTGACTCTTGGTTATATAGAAAAGCAATTCCTGGCAAGTGTGATAAAAGTAAAAAATCATTCAGTATTAGTGTAATCCTTTTCTCCTTACTGAGTATTTATATGATTTGTTATTTTGCTTGATCCTGACCTGAACTTTCTGGGGTTAGGAGGGCAAATATATTTACATTTCATCTTTGTAGAGGAAAATCCTGAGAGATTAATTACTCAAGTTTGCCTGGCAGTTTTAGACTATTTTAATAAGAAAAGAATCTCTAGTCTTAAAAGGCTCATGTCATAGTGATAAAAACAGAAATATAACAAAGATATAATAAATGATAAGTAAAAATCAAGTACAAAATGATAGGAAAAGATGACAAGAAAAGTATGAATTCTGATGGGTTTTCAAGGATCGAGAAAAACAATTATAGAAATAAGCCTGATAAACAAATAAAGAAAAAGAAAGAAAAATCTTTCCAGGCAGAAGAAATGGCACAAAGGGACAGAGATAGTGAAGGTAAGGATAAATTTAAGGTTTGATAAATCGACTGCTGTGACTTAACCAGTAGCTATATGGAAATCATGCAAATGAGCTTATGGGAAAGAAAGACTTGTTTAAAGATGAAACAAGATATGTTGGGTCTTGTTTGTGAAATATACTAATGAATTTGGACTTGCATCTACAGACAAAAAGGACCATAGTTTGGGAAAAAGTAATAAGTAACTGTATTAAGGCAACAAATAAGAACTTACAGAGAACTGTCTAAACATATGGATTAGAAGGAAATTGGCTAGTGTAGTTCTGAGGTACTAAGGGTGAAACAAATTGGAGTCAGGTATAATATAAAATTTCACATTTAGGCAAAATGTGGATATTATGCTATTATCCAAGATAAGAAATGAAGGTGACAGTGGAGGAATGTATGCTCATGATTTGGACTATGAGTTGATGTGTCTGAAAGATCTTGCAGAAAAAATGGTGAACTAAAAACAAGAATTTAGCTAAAGCTTTAGGAATTATCAATTGGAGATTGGTTGTTGAAGCCAGAAAAGTAGACCAAACCACCTAGGTAGTCTGTGAAAATGGAAGACTGTACAGACCACCTAGAAACATTAAAAGCTCAAAAATTAAAAGAGGATCCAGTTATAAGTAGAAAATTACACATAGAGATCTAGCAACAAATCATGGACTTTGGGCAAAAGAGTTGAAAGAAGGAAGGTATGTTAAATATTGTTAAATGTTTCAGAAAAGACATGTAAGTTGGAGACTAGGGAAAAAAACGAATTTCAAACGGGTCCCTGGATAGACTTTTCTTATCACTATCCCTTCTTATGTAATAATTTTAGTATGATCTCCATGTGGCATACCTACACAATTAAGTTTTGCATATCTCGGTTTACTCCTTCATTTCAGTCTATCAATGAATTTTTTCTAAATAGAAGTGCTCTCTAAATGGTTAAGGGTGTTTTACTTCTCTCTCTTCATCAACAGATGGGAGCTATTATCAAACAGCCATCACTCATAGTTAATGTGATAGCAGTGAAAAACTTTCACAATGAATATATCCCTTTTTAAACAAATATTTTCATTACTTTTTTATGTCAGGATATGCAAAAACTTGTTCATAAATGATTATTATATTCATATATACATGAAAAAGAATGGTAGCGTCTTAACATTTCCAAAGACAGTGATGTTTGATCTATTATGGACTCAAATCTATTATGGACTTAAATTAAACTCCATTAGGTTAAGGACTATATTCTGTATTTAGTGTAGCACTTGACATATAGTAAGTATTAGGAGCATATTTTTTTTTAATGATTTAAAAAATGCACTAGAAATAAAAAATGATATGAGTCATATGTAAGAGGCAGGTGAAGGAACAAGATAGAGAAGGGGGTTATATTAGAGAATAAGACACATATGGGTGATTTAAATCAATATGTTCTGCTTTTGAATAATTGAAAGTTCAATAAAATCTCATTAATTATAATTCCCAATTTATATTCCTATGGGATCTTTCAGTTTGAGGCTTGCTGGTATTTTAATTTTGCACTATTTATGAAGTCTTAAATATACTAATAAGATAAAGTTAATTTAAGAAGTTTATTTACAACTACTCTTGGGGCAAAGTTTTAAGGACTTCAAGTTAAATTATTAAATGACAATGGATGCCACAAATTGTCCATGTCATACTTTCACTAAAATCAATTCAAAGATATCTCCATGCAAATTGTACACTTTCTCTGAGGATCATAAATAGAGTCTTTGGATTTCCTTTAGCTCAGCATCCTACCATAATCACTACCACATCATTACCACTCTCATCATTATTATTATGATATGTATTGTTTTTAGCAATGTCATCAATGCTATTAAGTGTTTCCTATTAGCAGGCTTTGACTGTTCACAACATCTCTATGAAGTATGTAAATCTCCAGAATTTCTTAACTGCTGTAACTAATCCTTTAGAGATTAAGATGCCACAGAACTATGGCAAATCAAAATTTTAACCTGATTCTATATTGACTGTGCAAAATACCACAACAAAACCTAATTGATAGACAAAATTAAATGTATTATACTTATTGCAGTAAAGAAGAATACCACCTTGACTGAGTGTATTGGTTTCCTAGGCCTGAATAATAAAGCATTAGAGATTGAGTGACTTAAACAACAGAAATATCTTGTTTTGACAGTTCAAGGTTTTATCAGTGTTGGTTTCTTCTGAGGTCTGTGACAGAGAATCAGTTCCAAGCCTCTTGCCTAGCTTCTGGTGGCTTTGGGCACTCTTTGTACTTCTTTGGCTTGTAGACACATTGCTCCAATCTCTGTCTTCACGTTCACATGGCTTACTCCCTGTGTAAAAATTTGTCTCTAAATTTCCTTTTTTATATAATGACACTAATCATATTGTGGTAGGGACCCACTTTACTCCAATATGACCTCATTCTAACTTAATTATATATGCAGTGATTTATTTCCCAATCAGACCATGTTCTGAGGTACTAAAGGCTAGGACTCAACATATGAGTTATTCAACCCATAACAGAGAATCTTAGTGGTCTCTTAGAATGGGGAGAAATTAGGAGAGGGTATTTATGATTTGTTTTAAACCTTAGTTGTGTGGTTTTATGGCAGGTCTTAAAAAGTGGAGTGCTGGTTGGAACTGGGCAGTTTCTAAAATTAGTTTTAGAATGGCAAGCAAAATAAGGAGAGGAACATAAACAAGTTTTGATAAATAAGCTATTAGTCTTGATAGGTAAGCTCTTTGGTTGATTTGTGGTCTTATCCAAAAATGCATATATGCTAGAACAAACAACTAAATAATTAAAAAAAAATCATAGTATTGTTCTAAATAAGGAGTGAAGAATATGCTTGATCACAGAATTAACATATAGAGACTTATACTTACGTTGTTTCATTTCTCCTCTGTATTGTTTCTGAGTCTATCAGCTATATTATCCTAACTTTCTTTCCCACCATTGATAGATTCCAAAGTAGTTTGTTCTACTGCTGGATTGATCTAATAAGTAGTTCTAACAGAATTCAAATAAAATTTGTTACCGTGTGGTCATTGTTGGTACAGACTAGATTTCATCTCATTCCCATGATAAAATTAGAAAAACTTACCTATCTACCATCTTGCTTTTTTCTATCTATCATCTCCATAGTTACTTATATCCTGTCCCAAGACGTATTTTTTCTAGACAAATAACTCTAGTTACTTCAGGTTTTCAAATAAAAGTTATATGTAGATAATAATAATTTCATAGTATATTTACAAGGTTAATGCTACAAGAGCATTGTTTGAGGTAGTGTCCTAGTCCATTTCAGCTGCTGTAACAAACTATCAGAGATTGAGTGGCTTATAAACAACAGAAATTTATTTCTCAAGTTCTGGAGGCTGGAAGTTCAAGATTAGAGTGCCAGCATGGTGAGGTAGCATCACTATGAACAAAACTAGTGGAGGTGATGGAATTCCAGTTGAGCTATTTCAAACCCTAGAAGATAATGCTGTGAAAGTGCTGCACTCAATATGGCAGCAAATTTGGAAAGCTCAGCAGTGGCCACAGGACTGGAAAAGGTCAGTTTTCATTCCAATCCCAAAGAAAGGCAATGCCAAATAATGCTCAAACTATCACACAATTGCACTCATCTCACACGCTAGTAAAGTAATACTCAAAATTCTCCAAGCCAGTCTTCAACAATATGTGAACTGTGAACATCCAGATTTTCAACCTGGTTTTAGAAAAGGCAGAGAAACCAGAGATCAAATTGCCAACATCTGTTGGATCATCAAAAAAGCAAGAGAGTTCCAGAAAAACATCTATTTCTGCTTCATTGACTATGTCAAAGACTTTGACTGTGTGGATCACCACAAGCTATGGAAAACTCTTGAAAAGATGAGAATACCAGATCATCTGACCTGCCTCTTGAGAAATATGCATGCAAGATCAGGAAGCAACAGTTAGAACTGGACATGGAAAAACAGACTGGTTCCAAATAGGAAAAGGAGTATGTCAAGGCTGTATATACTCACCATGCTTATTTAACATATATGCAGAGTACATCATGAGAAACGCTGGGCTGGATGAAGCACAAGCTGGAGTCAAGATTGCCAGAAGAAATATCAATAACCTCAGATATGCAGATGACACCACACTTATGGCAGAAAGTGAAGAAGAACTAAAGAGCCTCTTGATGAAAGTGAAAGAGGAGAGTGACAAAGTTGGCTTAAAGCTCAACATTCAGAAAATGAAGATCATGGCATCTGGTCCCATCACTTCATACCAAATAGATAGGGAAACAGTGGCATGCTTTATTTTTCTGGGCTCCAAAATCGCTGCAGATGGTGATTGCAGCCATGAAATTAAAAGATGCTTACTCCATGGAAGGAAAGTTATGACCAACCTAGATGCATATTAAAAAGCAGAGACATTACTTTGCCAACAAAGGTCCGTCTAGTCAAGGCTATGGTTTTTCTAGTGGTCATGTGTGGATGTGAGAGTTGGGCTATAAACAAAGCTAAGCACCAAAGAATTGATGCTTTTGAACTATGGTGTTGGAGAAGACTCTTGAGAGTCCCTTGGACTGCAAGGAAATCCAACCAGTCCATCCTAAAGGAGATCAGTCCTGAGTCTTCATTGGAAGGACTGATGTTGAAGCTGAAGCTCCAATTCTTTGTCCACCTGAGGTGAAGAGCTGACTCATTTGAAAAGACGCTGATGCTGGGAAAGATTGAAGGTGGAAGGGGATGATAGAGGATGAGATGGTTGGATGGCATCACTGACTCAATGGACATGAGTTTGAGTAAACTCTGGGAGTTGTTGATGTACAGGAAGTTCTGGTGTGCTGAAGTCCATGGGGTTGCAAAGAGTCAGACACAACTGAGCAACTGAACTGAACTGAACTGATGGTCAGGTAAAGGCCCTCCGCCAGGTGGCAGAATTCTTGTTTTATCTCATTTGAGGGACTAAGGAGCTCTGTGAGGTCTCTTTTATAACGACACTAAACCCCATGAGAACAGAACCCTCATGATCTTCTCACATCCTTAAGGTCCTACCTCCTAATACTGTTACTTTGGAGATTAGTATTTCAGCATATGAATTGGGGGGAAGGCAATAAATATTTAGACCATAATGGATTATCAGCACCCCATTACTTCTTGCAATCTGAATTTTATCTATACTTGCAAGTAAAAAATTACAATATCTTGATTTATTTCAACCATCTTAGCTCTAAGTGTCTCATACAACATCTTTTACATTTTCAGCAGCACATAACCTCATGAGTTCATTCTATCTAAAATATCTTAGAATAGTTTTGAAGTTTTACAATATTTATAATATTATGTACCTTGTTGCCAAGACTTTGTTTTATTCAAAAGCATTCCATTCTACCAGCCTTTAAGCATAGAAGTTTATGCTTGCTTAAAGAATTAAATTGCAAAAACATATCTGAAAGGAGTTTCAGTCAATATATATTACTCTGTAATAAGTTTGCAGTTTGTCACCCCCCTTTTTTTGAAATGCAAATAATGATCTTTTCTGAGAAAGAAAATACCCTTTGATAAATACAAATAATATCAAGTTATGGAATCTATTTATTTTAGGTTATGAATATCTCATGATTAATTAGATCAGTAGAATGAAATCCAACAATCAGAAACTTTGACGCAATTTAGAGTCTTTTTGTAGCTTTAAAGAATATTCAGTAAGCACTTGAAAAATAAAATCAATGAAGAGTTTAAAATGCTAATTTTCTGGTTTTCCACAGGGTCCAAGTTTTCTCTCTGAGGCTTTTTTTCCTAAACATGCAATAAAAATTGAAGAAATGGATCCATTTTTCAATCTTCATGAGACCATTATCAAGGTAAGAGAGGAATGTATTCATGAAAACAGTTGAGGTTTTGTTCTTTCTGTTAGTAAATGAAGGAAAGGAAAATAGCCACTCAAGAGAAATCTATATATATATATTCGTTTTTAGAGTATACTAGAGAGGATTTTAAGTACTTCCGATTATTTTACTATGGAGTAAAGATAATCAATTCTATCACAATCAAACAGACCAATAGCTGATGATTATATTCAAAAATCATTTTTTTTAATTGAAGTATAGTTGATGCAGTATCTTGTAAGTTATAGGTATACAATAGTAATTCAAAATTTTAAAGATTTTACTTCATTTATAGTTGTTATAAAATATGGGTTATATTCCTTGTCCTATACAATACATCCTTGTAGCTTATTTTATACATTAGAGTTTGTATATTGTACTTCCCTGCCCTTTTATCTCCCTTCCCAGTTCCCTCTCCCCACTGGTAATCACGAGTTTGTTCTATCTGTGAGTCTACTTCTTTTCTGAATTCACTAGACTGGTGTCTTTTTTTCAATTCCCCATATAAATGATATATAGTGCTCATCTTTTCCTGTCTGACATATCTCACTTAGCACAACGTCCTCCAAGTCCAGCCATGTTGATACAAATAGCAAAATTTTATCCTTTCTGTATGGTAGAGCAGTATCCCATTTTATATATACTACCAATTAGATTCTTAATAAAATTCTTAATCTGAAACTAGACTTATGGTATATTCTCAAGTATACTTCCTTTACCTCTGACTAAGGACAATACAAAATGAGTTTTTGAATTTCTGAATCTTCAAATATTTGTTCCAATGTTTAAGTTGCATGGTTCATTGTGGTACTTCGTTGCAGGAAAAAAAAAAAAATGACCCATTTTCTAAAGAAAAAGTTAGACTGCATTTATATTAATTGATTTTCTTCTGTGATGCTTTTATCTATGTTTATGGTAAATACTTGACTTTGAGTTTATAGAATGAAGAAAATTAAATTCTACAGTGTGGAGCAAATTAGTTTAATGTTCCAAGAACATATGACATCATGAGAATTTTTACATTTACCAACTATTGATTTAACCAATTATAACCTGCCTTTGGGGGATAGAGTTTGAACAGAATATTGATATTTCAGTACTCTTAAAATAATCCATATTTATATATGCTTAGGTAAAATACTGAATCATTCTTACATTTTCTTTTTTTGAATCATTCTTACATTTTCTTAGTGAAATTTTACACAGCTTTTTTTATGCTTTAGAAAGAGGAATTGTGGCATAATAACTGAACTCAATGAGTGGCAATAGAATGAATTCAGAATACTAAAACTAAAATTCTAGGTACCCTGGCATTTAAGAGATGTGTACATTTATTTTTTTCTGAACTTTTAAAATAAGTAAAATTTCTACCACACTTTATGTAAAATTGTCCTAAGCTCAAGATATCTAAATTTAACTACATTGATAACTCTTTCCAGTCTAATCTAGTTCCTTGGCTTAGTTTTGAGTATATCCATCCTCCGATCATCACTGTTACTTGGATACAATAAGATAGAAAGTGAAAGTGAAGTCGCTCAGTCCTTTCTGACTCTTTGCGACCCGTGGACTGTAGCCCACCAAGCTCCTCCGTCCATGGGATGCTCCAGGCAAGAATAATGGAGTGGGTTGCCATTTCCTTCTCCAAAGATAGAAGGGGCCCACAAATAATAACTCCTTAGCATTTAAAATCTTAATTGTATTCCTGATATGCAAAGAGAGAAAGAAAAATACATATCTGTTATCTATATATATGTATATCTATGTAAATATTTATATCTATATATATTTGGGTGAGAGTGTGCATGTGTGTTTATATGTATGTGTATATTTATTCAAATGTTATGGGTACTTGAGCTTCCCTTGTGGCTCATCTGGTAAAGAATCTGCCTGCAATGTGGGAGACCTGGGTTCGATCCCTGGGTTGGGAAGATCCCCTGGAGAAGGGAAAGGCTACCCACTTCACTATTCTGGCCTGGAGAATTCCACGGACTATATATATAGTCCATGGGGCTGCAAAGAGTCAGACACGACTGAGTGACTTTCATCACCATCATCATGATCATCATCATCATATGGGTACTTAGAGCCTTAGTTTACTTATTTTTAAGTAAAGCATTAGAGGATTTTTAGAGCAATGAAACAATAATATTTTTTCCATTTTTTCTGTTTTTCTCTGGATCAGGAAATTCATAAACTTTTATAGAAGGGGAAATTTGAGACGATATTGATATCAGATATATAATGAGATGATTTCACGTCTAACATGTGAAATCCCCAGTGATAGAAAATTCTAAGGTTTAGATTTTATATGTAAAAACACACATTGATTATTATCATGTGAGATCTTAGCCACCCTTCATCTCCTGAGAGAATGTTAGGAAGCAAGAATGACTGGGTGAGAAAGAGAGTAGGGGAGCATAGAGCACGGCCTGAGCATATAAATATGAGATCAGTACTCAGTATGAAACAGAGAATAAGAGACTATATGAGTGAAAACACAAATTTATACACAGATATGGTGCATGTTCTACAGGTATTTTTAAATGTGTTTCTTGTGCACACTAATGTTTAACCCATTAGATGGATGGTGAAAAGAATTCTGTCTATGAAAAATTAAAACCTACTTAAAGTGCAGAATCAGGTGTTCTATGACACTTTTTAAGGACCACATATATTTACTTAATGTTGATACTGTTTCCTCAGTCACAATTACCTGTGGTAACCAGTAGTGTTGTAGACATAGGCCAAGGGAAGAATTGTGCTTCAGAAGTTCAGTCTTATCTCACCATTATAAGAACTTGTAGAGCCATAAAACAAGGCATTTAATAGATACTTTTTTAAAAAATCATATTTTCTTTGATCAACAACAAAATGAGAGTACAAATATAGAGGGACTGACTAGAGCTCAAAACTAGGAAATATAGATTTTAATTCTGCCTTGCTTCCCAGTTTAGTAGAACTTTATTGTCTACATCAAAAAGAGGTATACGCATAATGATTTCCTCACTAGGATTCTGTGAAATTGAAAAGATGGTGTGTACATTTCTCTGGAAATGCAATATATATATAATTCAATATAATTATTGACATTAAAAAATAATAGTGTTAATGTCTTCTAAGTAGTCTCTTACCTGCATTTTTGGCATTTAGCTCTTCCTTAAAATATGAAAATAAACAATAAATTAGACATGAAAACATATAACTAAATTAATTAATTAAATGCTTAGAATATATTAACAAGTTAATGTGTATAAATGGAGTATAAAATTTCATTTGTGAAGGGTTGAGGTTTTTAGAATATTTTGTTTTAGTGGGGATAATAGTGGTATTATCAGAGTATATCACATTTTCGTATACTCCTATTTCGCATAGTAGTGTATTATTATAATAGCACTGGATTTTTAACAAAAAAAATACAGATAGGTATCAATTCTGTTACTGCCAATTATGAAAATAACATGAAATATGAGGAACACTTTGTAAAATGATAAAGCACAGCTATTACTGATATTATATCACTGATAAGTCGCTTCAGTCGTGTCTGACTCTGCCACCCCATAGACAGCAGCCCACCAGGCTCTCCCATCCCTGGGATTCTCCAGGAAAGAACACTGGAATGGGTTGCCATTTCCATTTTCAAAATATCAGAAGTAATGGAAATATTGAAGATACTAATCCTTATTCTCCCAGCAAAAGTTTTAACTTGATACACAACACTATAACACAACCATGTATTTAATGTTATCTAATTAAATAAGTACAATAAATACATACATCTTATATAAATGTTCATGTAAAACAATCTGCTATTTTTCCAGATTAAGAACTGCATTCTAGACCTTTCTTTTCACAAATATAATTTATGTCAAATTAAATTAAAATTAGCTGGACTGGAAGAAACACAAGCTGGAATCAAGATTGCCGGGAGAAATATCAATAACCTCAGATATGCAGATGACACCACCCTTATGGCAGAAAGTGAAGAGGAGCTAAAAAGCCTCTTGATGAAAGTGAAAGAGGAGAGTGAAAAGGTTGGCTTAAAGCTCAACATTCAGAAAACGAAGATCTTGGCATCTGGTCCCATCACTTCATGGGAAATAGATGGGCAAACAGTAGAAACAGTGTCAGACTTTATTTTGGGGGGCTCCAAAATCACTGCAGATGGTGACTGCAGCCATGAAATTAAAAGACGCTTACTCCTTGGAAGAAAAGTTATGACCAACCTAGATAGTATATTCAAAAGCAGAGACATCACTTTGCCGACTAAGGTCCGTCTAGTCAAGGCTATGGTTTTTCCAGTGGTCATGTATGGATGTGAGAGTTGGACTGTGAAGAAGGCTGAGTGCCGAAGAATTGATGCGTTTAAACTGTGGTGTTGGAGAAGACTCTTGAGGGTCCCTTGGACTGCAAGGAGATCCAACCAGTCCATTCTGAAGGAGATCAACCCTGGGATTTCTTAGGAAGGAATGATGTTAAAGCTGAAGCTCCAGTACTTTGCCACCTCATAAGAAGAGTTGACTCATTGGAAAAGACTGATGCTGGGAGGGATTGGGGGCAGGAGGAGAAGGGGACAACCGAGGATGAGATGGCTGGATGGCATCACTGACTTGATGGACGTGGGTCTGGGTGAACTCCGGGAGATGGTGATGGACAGGGAGGCCTGGCGTTCTGCGATTCATGGGGTCACAAAGAGTTGGACACGACTGAGCGACTGAACTGAACTGAAGTATTAAAAACTTAACAATTTATCACTGGTGCTTTTTTGAATCAAAACAAATTATAAATAAATAAATGACACTTATACATGGGATGTGGGCTGTGAGTTGAATCCTGGTTTTCCAATGTATCCTGTAGTGCTTTTTTAAACAAAGAAAAGTTTTACAAAGTTTGAATTTATCTTGGAATTTTTCTTTTTGTTATAAAGCACAAAACCTAAGAAAGTAATGAATAAAGCTCACTATTGATGCCAAAATATATAATTTATCATGGCTTTGATGATAGTCAAGTGGTACAGTATAAAACTGCCTATGGGCAACATTTACATCAATGTTGAAGATGTTTTTCTTATCCTCTATAATTACCTTAAAAATAGCATTTGTTTTTTTAACTTATCATAGAAGCCAAACTAATTCTTCCAAAGACTAAACATAAATGAAATGCCAATATAAATCTTAGCTGCTTAATCTTTTAATAAATGAATAAAAACCACCATGGATTTATGTTTTGAAATAGGCTTATTTCTCCTTCTACACTTAGGAATTTTCTCATTATATTTCTAAATCTTTAACATTTAGCTCATAAATTGCTATTAGTTATCTAAGCATTCTATTAATTGTAGCCTATTATAAGCCAAGGATGAAGCCAAACAATTTACATACAAGAGTGGGTCCAAGGTAAGCAAAATATGTCAATATAATTACTAAACGATATGATAGTAATATGGACAAAGAATGGGATAGGGGAGGGTGGCACTTTTACCTCAAGAGATTTTACACCTAAGAAATTCGGGCTTCCCTGGTGGCTCAAGACAGGAAAGAACGCGCCTGCAGTGCAGGAGACCTGAATTTGATTCCTGGGTTGGGAAGATCACCTGGAGGGGAGGGGATGGCCACCCACTCCAGTGTTCTTGCTTGGAGAATCCTGAAGGACAGAGGAGCCTCACAGACTACAGTCCACGAGACTGCAAAGAGTCAGACATGACTGAGTGACTCGGCACAGCACAAGAGATTTGAAGAATTCACCAGAGAATTGATGTTGGAGGAATTTAAGAATTCCAATTTTATCTTAATATCAATGAATTTCCCTCAAGAGTTCTTTAAAGAGCTGGTTGTTGTTAGTAACATGTGAGAAATGATGTTATGTATTTTAGGAAACAGAAGGTAGATTTGAAAGTCATTTCTAAGGCTAAATGACAGGATAACATGATTTACTAGATACGAAACATGAAGCAGAATGAATAGTAAAGGATCATTTGAATAGTTCGATCTTGGATAAAGTTATGTTATTGAACTAACTAAATTGTGGGCCTGAAAAAAGTGATAATGAGTTTGATGTTGGATATGTGGAATTTTGGATGCTATAAGGCATTCAGAGGAGGCAGTGGGACATGTTAGGTTTGAGTACAGGAAGATGTAGGATTTAGAAATGCATTATCTGATATAATCACCACTAGTCACAGGTTGATTTAAATTAAATTAAAATAAATTATATTAGGCTTTTGTTTTTCCATCTCATTAACCACAATTCTCATGTTTAGTGATTACATATGGCTAGTGACTATGGCATTGAGTAGCATATGTTATGGAACATTTTGATCATCACTGATGATTCAGATGGTGTTACCCAGACAGTACTCATAATGCAGACCAACTGCAAAATGGAGAGTACTAATGACCCAAGGTAGAATGTTTCATGGAATCTATAGGGCAACAATACTATAAGAAGGAAGAAATGTTCAAAAGCATATCCACCTACCACCTTGAACCCATTAAAATGGCTAATATCAAGAGGCAAAACAAAGCAGAAAATAACAAGTGTTGGTGAGGATCTGGAGTAATCAGAACCCTTTGAACTATTGGTGGCAATACAAAATAGTGCTGCTGTGGAAAAACTCAACAATTTTAAAATAGAGTTACTACGTGATCCACCAGTTCCACTTCTGGGTATATACCCCAAGGAATTGAAAGTGGCATCTTAAAGAGATATTTGTTTACTCTATATTGATAGTATCAATAGCATTATTCACATTAACTAAAATATGGAGTTCCTCGTTCAGTATCCTATCATTTTGCCTTTTCATACTGTTCATGGGGTTCTCAAGGCAAGAATACTGAAGTGGTTTGCCATTCCCTTCTCTAGTGGACCACATTCTGTCAGACCTCTCCACCATGACCCTCCTGTCTTGAGTTGCCCCACAGGGCATTGCTTAGTTTCATTGAGTTAGAGAAGGCTGTGGTCCTAGTGTGATTAGATTGACTAGTTTTCTGTGAGTATGATTTCAGTGTGTCTGCCCTCTGATGCCCTCTTGCAATACCTACCGTCTTACTTGGGTTTCTCTTACCTTGGACGTGGGGTATCTCTTCACGGCTGCTCCAGCAAAGCACAGCCGCCGCTCCTTACCTTGGACGAGGGGTATCTCCTCACTGCCGCCCCTCCTAACCTTGAACGTGGAGTAGCTCCTCTACGCCCTCCTGCACCCGCGCAGCCACCACTCCTTGGACATGGGGTTGCTCCTCTAGGCCGCTGCCCCTGGCCTCGGGCAGGGGTAGCTCCTCCTGGCCACCACCCCTGACCTTGGATGTGGGGTAGCTCCTCTCGGCCGTTCCTGCGCCATTGCAGCCTGGCACTCTCAGCCATTGCCCCTGACCTCGGACATGGGGTAGCTCATCTTGGCCGCCGCCCCTCAGAAGCACAAGCTGGAATCAAGATTGCCAGGAGAAATATATGCAGATGACACCACCCTTATGGCAGAAACTGAAGAGGAACTCAAAAGCCTCTTGATGAAAGTGAAAGAGGAGAGTGAAAAAGTTGGCTTAAAGCTCAACATTCAGAAAATGAAGATCATGGCATCCAGTCCCATCACTTCATGAGAAATAGATGGGGAAATAGTGGAAACAGTGTCAGGCTTTATTTTGGGGGCTCCAAAATCACTGCAGATGGTGATTGCAGCCATGAAATTAAAAGACGCTTACTCCCTGGAAGAAAAGTTATGACCAACCTAGATAGCATATTCAAAAGCAGAGATATGACTTTGCCGTCTAAGGTCCGTCCAGTCAAGGCTATGGTTTTTCCTGTGGTCATGTATGGATGTGAGAGTTGGACTGTGAAGAAGGCTGAGTGCCAAAGAATTGATGCTTTTGAACTGTGGTGTTGGAGAAGACTCTTGAGAGTCCCTTGGACTGCAAGGAGATCCAACCAGTCCATTCTGAAGGAGATCAACCCTGGGATTTCTTTGGAAGGACTGATGCTAAAGCTGAAACTCCAGTACTTTGGCCACCTCATGGGAAGAGTTGACTCATTGGAAAAGACTCTGATGCTGGGAGGGATTGGGGGCAGAAGGAGAAGGGGACAACAGAGGATGAGATGGCTGGATGGCATCACTGACTCGATGGACATGAATCTGAGTGAACTCTGGGAGTGGGTGATGGACAGGGAGGCCTGGCCTGCTGCAATTCATGGGGTCACCAAGAGTTGGACATGACTGAGTGACTGAACTGAAAATATGGAATCAACCTAAGTGCCCATAGACAGATGAATGGATAAGCAACCTGTGGTGTGTATATACAATAGAATATTATTCAACTTCTAAAAGATAGGAAACTCTGACATTTGTTACAACACGAATAAACCTTGAGGGCACTATGTTAAGTGAAATAAGTCAGTCACAAAAAGAAAATTACTGTATGATTCCACTTACATGAGACTCCTAGAATATATCATATTCAGAGAGACAGAAGACAGAATGGTTTTTCCAGAAGCAAGAGGAGAAATGGAGCAGAAGTTACTGTTTAATTGGGTATAGATTTTCAGTTTCAAAAGGTGAAAAGAGATATGGAGATGGATAGTGGTGATGATTATACATCATAGATATATTTAATACCACTGAACTATACACCTAAAAGCAGTTAAGATGGTAAATTTCATGTTGTGTGTTTTTACCACATTTTTTTTCTTTTTGGAGAAGAAATATATTCCCTCATTCGCTATAACTTTTGAATCAATAATTTGGACATTTAAAATTGTTTTTCACTTCATTTATGCCTGATCCACTGTTCTCTCCTTTTATCTACAAATAGGTTCCATAAATAGCTCCATACATCTTGATATCCCTTACTTTGATCTACTTTTAATTGATATAACACCCTCTAGGAAATGGCAACCCACTGCAATTCTTGCCTGGAGAATCCCATGGACAGAGGAGCCTGCCAGGCTATGGTCCATGGTGTCACAAAGAATCAGACATGACTGAGCAACAAAGCACATTTATTGTATAAATTTTTGGATTTAATATATTTTGTTATCATTTTATTGCTAAAATTTGGCCATAATAGACATTCAATAAATGATGAATGATAACTTGTATTTTAAACAAAACAAAAACACTATAGCTATGTTTACAAGAAAAGAGCTTTAAAATCAAATATGAATATAGAGCATTTGGGTGTCAGAGAAAATGTACTACCTATAATATTATTGAATTAATAGTGTTTTTCTCCTGGAACCCTAAATTTTCTATGTTATATTTTAAAACTTCTCAGTATGAATGGTGCATCCAATAAAACAAAAAAATACTTTATACATGTGGTTCCATGGAAACCAGCAAATGACCTAATTCTGCTTATGAGCTTCCTCCAGAAATATCAGCTTATTAGTTCTTTCATTGTTTTTCCCACCTTATTTCAGTAAAAAAAAAAAGGTATTTTATTCTTAATTAGTATACATTATGTAATATTAATATATTCTTATTAGTACGTGGTTTCAAAATATTCTTAAATGGATATACATTTCTTCTTTTTTATTGATGTCAAAATAGAGATCTTTTACTGAAATTATTTGGACAATATCCCACAGAGAGAACAGTAGCAGTCATATAGTATTTATTTCCATTATATATATGGAGAAAGTATCATAGTGAGATTGCACTGCAGAGTAAGGCAGTTTTTGTGTAAATCCTAGAAATCAAGGCAATAATTCTTATATCAATATAGTTGCATTTGCTGTTACTTAGAGCTATAAATTTAAAATCAGTATTGCAGTTGTATGAATAAAGACTAATGGTTGTGTCCTCAGTGATGAAAAGCATTTAAATAATTCAAAATTGTAACCATTTCAGTTAATATTAATTACATTTGGCTGTTTGTCTTCATTTAGAAATGATTAACCAGAATCACTTGGATTACTGGAGTCATAGTCTGCTAACTGGGTCTTCCCCAATGGCTTAGCAGGCAAAGAATCCACCTGCAATATTGGGGACACAGGTTCAATCCCTGGGATGGGAAGACACCCTGGAGAACAGAATGGCAACCCACTCCATTATTCTTGCCTGAAAAGTTCCAAGGTTTAATTTTAAAAACATGATTTGAAAATATGAATCTACAGATATCTTTAAATATCATTATTAAACTATAGCTGTACCAGTTGTTATAATATTAAGATTCTTATAGCATGGTAGCTAAAAACTTTAAAACCCTACTTGTAACTAAAGAATATAGAGGCAGACTAAAATACAGAATGATTTTATTTCTCTTGAGATATAATTCTCAGCTCTAGCTTAAAAATGTAGCTCCATAGTCTTGTATAAAGTAAAAGGAAAAGGATGAGACCAAATATTTTTTATTCATTTTCTTGAATTTCAAAGGCATGTTGTATATGAGCTGATAGAATTTCTGGTGTAGTTCTTTAAATAATTAGAAAACCTGGCTTTGGTTTCTAATCCAAACGAGCAAATCTGATTGTCTTCCAAGTACCTTTAATATTTTGATATATTGTTTGGATAAAATATGAGATTATCATATCCTACTTAGTAAAACAAACAAAATGATATTCTTTAATCCTGTTTATGTGTATATCTGAGGTTATTTTGAAGCTGTGTGTTTAAAGCTTTTGTTTTTATCTTCAAAAACACTCTGGAATTTTTTTCTGCTATATAAAATTATTGTTACTAGATGCCAAATGTCTCTATAGAGATCTATACTCTATGTGTTTATGACATGAGCTAAACCAGAAAATATCCCAAATAAGTATTTTCAATGCAGAGACTGTACTTTGTAATAAAGAATTCTGGTTGGACCTACTCAAGGGAGATGATGAGATATTAAACCAACTTCTTATACTTTGAAAGGGAAATATTACAGGTGTGTATTTTCTTCATAAATGTGTAATTAAACTCAATGTCTTCATTTACTAAAGTTGGAGAGTATATTCTCTATATTTCCTCTTGCCTAGAGAGGTTTGGTTTATCATTTTCCATTATACTGTGCAAATATTATAGTTTCTAAAGTCATGCCTTATATTTACTATCAGTTTTTCTTTTTCAGTTTAATTACTCCAAAGCAAATTATTACACAATATAAGCTTGCCAAAATTTGACTCCTTTTATAAAAAGAAGTTATTCATCAAAGTGTAGGTATTCTGCTCCAACATATTAGAAGTTATTACTGTATATGAAGATAGAAATAACTGGAAAACTGCTATTCTATGAATATATATATATATAAATACATAAAAACTGATTTTGACATGTATTTGTTACAGAATATAAATACGCTATTAATATAAGTCAGAATAGGAAGCACTGTGATCACCTGTATACTATGAGTCTTTTAAAGGCAGTGAGCCTACTTCAGGAAGTGTCCTGCAATACTGGAGACATGTTGTATTCATGAGCTAGTAGATTTCCAGAAGCAGTAGTCTAATAAAGTAACTTTTTTGGTGATAACTGAATGTTGTATGGTTTAAATACAAGCCCTTCTTATTTCAGAAATCTGTTAATATGTAGATAGTTTTTAATGTTAGTTTCTGCATTTTTCCTCACTTTGTCTTGTCATACCATTCTTGGATAACATCATTTTCAAAGGACTGTAGAATTACAGAGGCAAAGGGCAGAGTAGTTGATGCACAACAAATCAGCTCTGGTAGACAGGTCAAATGTCCTTCCAAAAAGTGCTATTGACACAGAGACTCTGTATAATAAAAAAAGTTAAAAATCCCTAAGCAATAATCACTTATTAAAAAATATCTAATATAATGCAACAAACAAGAAGACTCTGGGCAGTGTATTGGAGTCTGTTACAATAAACTTTGTTCATGATACTTAAATGTTCTGGGGACAGTACCCACTGCCCCTTTGGATGACTATAATAAAAGATCCCCTCATACCTGCACACACACACATACAATATGGTATTAATTTATCAGTGATACAGTCTCTCAGTGCTAATTTCTCTCAATGTTATTCCTTAGAAAATAGTGAATTACATATGTATGTATGCATACCTTCTTCTCCAGGGAAGCCTGAATATCTAATGTATTTTTTTAAAAAATAATCTTTGGACGTGTAAATTCTGCTGCTGTTGGTGTGATATAGAAAATATAAAAAAATGCTATCTTTTTTTATCTTCTAGTATAGTCATAATTTCAGTTATCTAACATCTGTCTTAAAGAGTTCATAGTAACTGGTATTTTAGGGTAGAATGAATGTATTCCACAAATACGAAAATTTTTATGACATTGAGAAGAATATCAGTAACTGAGCAAAGAATTAGATTTAAAGAAATCAAACATTTTTTTGTTTGTTTGTTTGAAGGGCATTGTGATAGATAAACAATGTTTACTTTGAAAGTGAAAGTGAAGTTGTTCAGTTGTGTCCGACTCTTCACGACCCCACGGACTGCAGCCTACCAGGCTCCTCCATCCATGGGATTTTCCCGGCAAGAGTGCTGGAGTGGGGCGCCATTGCCTTCTCCGGTACTTTGACTTAATATTTCAATTAAAAAATCAAGATTTGGGACTTCATTACATTTGAAATTACAGTGGCCTTGATGAGTGGAGGCTCTAGTGGTTCTAGTGAACCTAGTGGAGGTTCAAATAGTCATATTTCTGTATTCAAAAACAAAATAATAATGAACAATCACAATTATTTTCCTGAGTCATCAAGCAACAGAAGTGATTCATATATTTACTGACTTTAAAGAAAACAGGAGAGAGGGTAATCCATTTTAAAGATATTTTCATCAAAACTTAAAAAGGTACATATCGGAAAGTTTTCATTTACTATTAATAAATACCCATGAAGTAAATGTTTAATACAAATAAAATAATTCTATTTTTCTCATGCAGTTGAAAAGTCTAGGAGAGGCATTCTTCAGGCGGAAAACAGATATACTTATCTGTTATCCTCTGAGCTCTGTCCTTCTCTACACTGTACTTCCTACCAGTGCAGCTTTTGTTGTTCAGTCACTAAGTCATGTCCTACTCTTTGCGACCCCATGGACAGCAGTACACCAGGCTTCTGTGTCCCTCACTATCTCCAAAAGTTTGCTCAAACTCATGTCCATTGAGTCGGTGATGCCATCCAACCATCTCATCCCCTGTCATCTCTTTCTGCTTCCTGCCTTCTAACTTTCCCAGCAACAGAGTCTTTTCCAATGAGTCAGTTCTTTGCATCAGGTGGCCAAAGTACTGGAGCTTCCGCTTCAGCATTGGTCCTTCCAATGAATATTCAGGCTTGATTTCCTTCAGGTTTGATCTCCTTGCTGTCCAAGGGATTCTCAAGAGTCTTCTCCAGCACCACAGTTCGAAGACATCAATTCTTCGGCGCTCAGCCTTCTTTATGGTCCAGCTATCACATCTGTACATGACTACTGAAAAAACAATAGCTTTGACTATATGGACCTTTGTTGGCAAAATAATGTCTCTGCTTTTTAACACACTGTCTAGGTTCGTGATAGATTTTCTTCCAAGGAGCGTGTGTCTTTTAATTTCATGGCTGCAGTCACTGTCTGCAGTGATTTTGGAGCCCAAGAAAATAAAGTCTGTCACTGTTTCCATTTCTCCCTATCTATTTGCCATGAAGTGATGGGACCAGATGCCATGATCTTTGCTTTCTGAATGATGGGTTTTAAGCCATCTTTTTTTACAATCTCCTCTTTCACATTCATCAAGAGGCTCTTTAGTTCCTCTTCACTTTCTAAGAGTGGTGTCATCTGAATATCTGAGGTTATTGATATTTCTCCCAGGAATCTTGATTCCAGCTTGTGCTTCATCCAGCCCAGCATTTCATATAATGTACTCTGCATAGAAGGTAAATAAGCAGGATGACAATATACAGCCTTGACATACTCCTTTCCCAATTTTAAACCAGTCTGTTGTTCCATGTCTGGTTCTAACAATTGCTTCTTGACCTACCTACAGGTTTCTGAGGAGATAGGTAAGGTGGTCTTTTACTCCCAGGTTGTTAAGAATTTTCCACAGCTTGTTATGATCCACACAGTCAAAGGGTTTAGCCATGGTACAATAATCCTGATAGCAGTTTTTAGTATCATATCTGTTCATAATTCTGTCAGAGTAGGAAAGGATTTTTCTGGTGACTTTTTCAGGACAGCAATGATGCTACTTTCTAGAAAGCCCTGGGGTGGTGATAGAGGGGGAAATATTATTCTAAATTGGTCTTACACTTGTGAATAGGGTAATTAGTATGCTGACTGGATTAGGCCAGGTTTATATGAACTGATGACAATGGAAAAGGGGTTAAAATTACCCTGATTAGCTTAGAACAATCTTTCTTTCCCTTGAAACTGAAGTCAATCCCATTCACAATATGTGACTGATACAAAAGAGTATAAATTGCATAGTAGCAATAATGTTGCAAAGACAACCATCATATCTGTTATCAATTATAGCAATGTTTTTTGTCTACAAATGAGTAAGAATTAGTATTTCAGAAAAGGCAAGATCAATGCTAAGCCATGGACTCATTTTTGTTAAGTTGCTATTACTTTGATATGTCTAGTCATTGTAACCATCTGAAAGGTAACAGGAGATGGGGAAAAACAAAAGAAAACAAAAAAACCCAGTGAAATACAGGTGAGAAATAGTCACAAGATGAATTTGGCTATTGCATTTACTCCCAGTTTCACTGCATCTGATAAAGTATTAATGGAGTTAAGAAAATAAAAAAAATTCACTGTATTCATGAAGTAAATCTCTTTTCCTGTCCCATGGGTAGACATCTTAAGGTAATTATCATATTTACACTGAAACTCAGAGTCTTTCCTAATGCATCATCTTGGACAGCCAGTATGTATTGATTGGATTTGACATATGAGGTAAACCTATTGGCCAACCTGGATCTAAAATGCTTATCAGTTATGACCCTCTACTTTTAAAGAGTTGGCTAGACCCTTAGAAGCTTCAAAGTGTCACTGATTTCCCACTGTGAGAAGCTCTGTAAGTAAATACAGAAATTGAAGTACCCCAAAAACAACTAAACTTTTTTAGAAGGTAACATATATTTATGATATGAGACAGTCTTAAAAATATAAACTATTTTAAGTTACAACCCCTTCCTTCCCTTAAAGAGTTGTTATTCTTGTCAATGATAGAAACATCTGAATGTATTCTTCTGGGTATAGCAGGATATTTCTATTTCATTTTATCGCTTACCCAAGAATGTCATCTTTGAAAGATTTTGTTTACTAAACAAGTGATAATTAATTCATTTAGACTTATTATTATTTCTCCATTTCAATATTGATCCAGACTTCAACCAATACTCTGTGATTGCCAATGAAATAAAATAACCATATAAATATTGAGACAACATTCGCTCTAACGGTTGTTCATTTTGCCTGTTGGCATTTATTCACTCCTTGATGTGATTTCTTATGTCTCAGTCTAAGAGATATTTGATATAAAGCATGGCTATCAGTGATGAGTATACTAAATAAAACTATAGAATTCCAGTTTTAGCAGTAGTTATAAAGCCTAAAATTTTTCCTTGTCATTTTTGGCCAAAGGAAAAATAAAATATTCAATTTACCAGTTAACTATACATTTTTATTAAGTGCTTAAAATATTAGTAATAATGAATTTTATAGACTTAAAGATTGAAATATTAGAGATGCATATTTAGGAGCCTATAGAGATATGACATTAATTGTTATTTGTTCAGGTTGTATTAACAAGTTTAGTACATAAAGGAAAGAGGAGGTGTATAAGAGAAATGTGTGATATGGAATAAAGAGTGACATTGAGAAGATGGTAAAGTGTATCAGACAACTTCAGAAGACATGGCAAATGTAAAAAATATTGTAAATGCATTGGGTTTCCCTCAGCTCAGTAGGTAAAGTATCTGCTAATGAAAAAAGTATTTAATTAGTATATCTTTCATTATTAATTCAAATCATGAAAAATTTCATCTAAATACAAGAAACTTATTAGCAAAATATTCATCACAACTCCTAAGTGCCACCTAATTTATATGCCATAAACATATTTATTTGATCTAAGTAACTAATTCCAAAATCAATGAGAAGATAGAATGTGCTATTTCTTTTCACATTTTTCACCCTGTTTACTTCCTCAGCAAAGATCCAGATAGAAGATTCAGATACCCTTAATGAAATGGTTCACATTTATTTTATTCATGTCCTTCAGAACACCCTAGGGACAAGCAAGCTGCCACTTTCAGATTTTCCTTATTTTGATAAGTTAATTATGAAATCAAGCTGTTTGGCTCCAAGTTGTGTTTGGAAATGTGGCCACTGTGGCTTGGGATCTTGTGTCTAAAGTTTTAAGAGTTGACATGAGGGGGGTGGGAGGGGGGTTCATGTTTGGGAACACATGTACACCTGTGGTGGATTCATGTCAATCTATGCCAAAACCAATACAGAATTGTAAAGTAAAAATTAAAAATAAATAAATAAATTAAAAAAAAAAAAAGAGTTGACATGAGATGGCTGTATTTGCTCAATTGGGAAGAGGAATCACAGAGACACAGATTGTCTCAGTACTAACTTTGGGATCCAAGTGCATTAGCTTTGTATATAGCTACTTCTACAATTACATTCAAACCATTTTACTTTCCAAATAAATTATGTAACCATTTTCAAGAAACCTAAACAGATTAATAAAAGTATATTATTTGAAGAAATTTAATAAGAATGAGAATCTAAGTATATGCATGGCATTCGGTTATTTTACAAAGGAGTCCATCAAACCCCTAAACTGAAAATATGATAAAATGCCCACGATGTCAGTCATTAACATATAGGCAGCTTTGTAGTGAATTACAATTGTTCATAAAGGTACCTTATTTTCTATAATAGACTATAATAATTTTTGAAATGTAATTTATCACTTCTGCCCCATCTTTGAATGTACCATAACACCTAACCTATGGCTTTCACTAATCAGTTATATTAATGAGTTTTTAAAGGTTTGACTAAACAACTCAAATGTCTTTTTATCTGAAGGTCCATTTATTAGCAGGTACACTACACCCTGCTTCAGCTACAGCAAAAAGCATCATGTTTGCACTAATGCAGTGGAGGTTGGGGGTCACAGTTAAGTAACAGGATTAAGAATTGCATGGAGGTTCTCTCATATAGTTGGGCCTATAGCCTCCTTCACCTGTTCAAACTGACTTATCAAACTAGTATTGCCTATAGCAGATTTTGCAAGTGATATTCTTAAAAGTGATATTTTCTTTAAAATTTATTTTATTTAAGTATAGTTGATTTACAATGTGATGTTAATTTCAGATGTACAGAAAAGTGATTCAATTATACATATATATATATGTATACACACACATATTATTGTTCATGTTCTTTTCCATTATATTTTAGCATAGGATATTGAAAAAAGTGATCTGTTTTAAACATGGAAAGAATGGAAAACATTTTTTGTGTTTGATAAGCTTAATATTCTCTTCATGCATAATTAGTGTTTGTTTGTTTTTCAATATTTCACTTCTTGGATATTTTTAAGTTCCCTCCAATATCAACATTTTCCGAGACTTACAGTGGATGTTTTAAAAACCTCTGGTTTGGAATAATGAAACTAAGGAAGACCAAGTAGTGATGGTTCATCATATCTGCTTTTATTAATAATTTTGGCTAATCTAGAGTAGAGATAACTCAGTGGAAGCAGGGTATGAAGGCAGATGGGTATACAAGAACGACCATACTAAATGTCTAGGAATATGAGACCAAGTAATAAATGCATGAATAAGAGATTGATGAGAATCTTAGAAAGCAGAGCTATTTTAGAATAGGAAAAAAAAATGTAATTTATATGTCAGATGATTTGGGGAAATAATAAAACCATTTTCAAACAAGAAAAGAAAGTTATTGGTTTTTGAAACAATATGGGCTTTACTGAACCTCTCTAGGTAACATTTCTTCTTTCTGTCAACTGGTAAGAATCAATTTTCATGTAGATTACCCATAGATGTGCAATAAAAAATGATTAATATATTATTATCAAAAAAGTGACAGGCTGTAAATGATGTGGAAAAGTGATATCAGGATGAGAGAAAATTCCAATTATGTTAATTTATCAGCACTCTTAATTGTGGAGAAATGCAGCTATTCAGTGTTGCTCTATACTTCTCATGTTAAAGCTTCAAATGAGAATAAGATTATTATTTGTACATTAGACATGTGCTCTCTTTTTATCTTATAATAAGCTTACAGGTAGATAGGCTTCTCATTCTTCTAGTCTTCATTCACTCTACATTACATACTATTTTCATTGTACAGAGAAGAAATCTGAGTTTAAGAGAGACTGAGTAACTTGGTGAAATGGTGGTTGATTCAGATTTCTAAAGAGCATCATCATTTCAATGCTTTTTTCATAAATAGCCTCAGTGAGTAAGAAAAGTTTCTATTTTCACAATAGTGTTCAGTATCTTACCCATAATTCATTTGAAGAATATATTTATCTTCTCATGCATTCAGTATTTATTATGTATGCATATTTTGCTCTAATGATAATGCAACGGTCAGTAAGATAAGATACGTGTGTGTGCATGTATAGATATATGGTTTTTGTTATCACAGAACTTAAAATCTAGTGGAAAATATAGACAATCAGATAAACATTACAATATGATTTAATTAGTGATATGATAGAGGATGCGAACAAAGTTTGGTAGTGCATTAAAAGACCTTAAGCAAGAGCAGAAAGAGAACTAACATATAGATGCATCCAGTTGGCCATTTTAATAGGCAGCAGATTTCTTATTTCCATGGAACTGACAGAAAAGTCACAAGAAAGTTAGGTGAAGAAGAGGGAAGCATTTACCCCCTTATTGATCAAAAATTTAAACCTAAGACTTTTCTGACTTCATCTCCCACATATACTCAAGCTCCACTCGACTCTTTAATGTTCTTCAAAGAAAGAAGTATGTTTCTTCTTCAAGGCTTCCTTTGTCTAAAGGGCTTCCCAGGTTGCTAGTGGTGAAGAATCTGCTTGCCAGTGAAGGAGACATAAGAGTTTTGTTTTGATCCCTGGGTCAGACGATCCTCTGGAAGAGGGCATGGCAGCTGATTCCAGTATTTTTGCCTGGAGAATCCCCATAGACAGAGAAACCTGATGGGCTATGAACCATGGCGTTGCAAAGAGATACCACTGAAGTGACTTAGCACACACACACTTTTGTCTAGAGGATTCTCCTCTTGAATATCCATGTGGCTCATTCCTATGCTTCCTTCAGGAGCTTGAGGTCTCCATTTAAGTATCTCTTTGTTTCTGAGACTTTTCCCAAGTACCTTATATAAATTAACATCCTTTCTCATTCCCTGGAGAAGGAAAATGGCAACCACAGTCCGGTATTCTTGCCTGAAAAACTCCATGGACAGAGGAGCCTGGCAAGCTATAGTCCATGGGGTTACAAAGAGTCAGAAATGACTGAAAATGCATGCACGCTCATCCCTGCCTTTTCACCGAGCTTTTTCTTCAAAGCCCTTACTTTTTCTGACTTAAAATTCTTTCTTTCTTTCTCTTTTTCTCTACATCCTAATTTAGCCTTTATTATTTTGTCTTCCCTCTACTAGAATGTAGTTCCCGAAGGGCAGGGCCTAGGTTTGTTTTGCTTCCTGCTTTATCTCTGGGTCTGTTTGATCTTTTTTTTTTTTTTTTTTTTTGAACAAATGACTAAAAAAGCAATTTACAGCACAACAGGGAAATAACTAAAACAATATAGTTGCTTTCTCTCTGTTCAAGACTTCTCATCCACACCAATAGGACAATTTCATATGAAAGGTGGGCATAGGTAGCAGGTCACTTCCTCACCAGTTTCCAATTTATCTTCTAAAGTATACAGATATACATTCTGATGCTGCACCTGACATAAATACTCTTCTCCCAAGCTAAACCTCTCTACTTATATCTATAGGTATCACTGTAGTTTATTTTCATAACTGTAAAATTTTCCATTGCATAAATATGCTAGATCTGTCTGTGCATTGCTATACTATTGACGGGCATTTGGATTGTTTCCAACAACTATTAAGAATATTTTTTGCACATGTCTCATTCTATGATTTTCTGTAGTATATATATCCAGGAATGCAGTTACTGGTACATAAGTGTATTAATATTTAGCTTTGTTGATGATGCTAAATTACAAGTGTGTGTTAGTTGCACAGCAGTCATGTGTGACTCTTTGTGACCCTATGGACTGTAGCCCACCAGGATCCACTGTCCATGGATTCTCCAGGCAAGAAAACTGGAGTGGGTTGCTGTTTACTTCTCTAGTGAATCTTCCAGACCCAAGGATTGAACTCAGGTCTCCTGCATTGCAGACAGATGTTTTACCATCTGAGCTACTAGCGAAGCCTGTTACTAGAATAGTTGACTGCTGAATCCCCAAAAGACCTCTAGAATAGTCTACTGATGAAGCAAGGTTTATTACACTAATTTTATAAAGGAAGAACAACACCTTGAGTGAATCTTAGTATTAACAGTGTCTCAAGAAGGAGTATTCTCAGGAAAATGTTTATATTAATAGAAGACTTGAGTGTCCAGGCTTGAGTTCTAAACTAAGGGTTTTAATTGAGAGAAATAACCATTAATGAGAAAAATGGCAATAGTTTAGGATTGATTGGTAGACACAATGATGAGAGAATTGTTTGATTAATAAGCTGTTTGTCTAAGTGAGCAACATATTGTCCAGAGAGGAGAGGTGTCTGCATAGACAAGCACATTCTTTGTCTGTATGTGTTGGTTCACAGAAATTTCTTGGAGCAAAGTTGTTTATCAGCTTAAAACCTTATCTTCATAAACAAATATCTCTTGGAATAGTTATTATGACACCAGTCACCTTAGTTTTCAGTGCTGATAGCTAAGTGGACTAAGGATATCTCAGTTTTTACAACCATGTGTGACCTTGCTCTTTTAATACAGTCTTCCACCAGACTCATTTTTTTTCTTTATTTTTGCTAATCTGATATATATAAATGCTGCCTAATTTTGATTTCAAATATATACATTTCTCTGATTTCCAAGAAGTTGAACACTTTTATATATGTTTATTGACAATTTCAGTTGTCTCAATGCTTTTAAGTATGTTTTCTAATTGCTTGTTACAATCATTGTCTTTTGTAAAAAATGTGTTGTCTATTTATTGATTCTTACAAGATATTTATATATCTTGACCACGAGCTTGTTGTCAGTTGTGTTGCAAACATTTTCTCCAGATTTTAGCTTTTATTTTCCTTTTATTTATTTTTTGATAAACACTTCTTTGTTTCAGTATAATCTACTTTAGCAATCTGATCCTTTAAATTTAGTGTTTATAGGGTCTTAAGAAATTTTCACTACCCTGAGAAAATATTCTTATAGTATCTTAGAAATCTTTATAATTTTTCTTTAACTTTTAAACATTTAATATACTATAATCATGATGATGATAATGATTTTGATGATTTAGATAGTGCCACAATTTCCATTTTCCATGTAATTTATTGAGAATTCCATCCTTTCCTAATGATATAAGATAAAACTCTGTCATATAGCAGGTTTCAGTATTTGTATAGGTTTGTTTTTCAAATGTATTCCAAGTCTGTTTGTCCATCTGGTTACAAACAGTACTGTTTAAGTTTTATGTCTTTAAATAAGACTTTCTGTCTTATATCTTGTATGCCATACTTAATTCTTCTGTAAAATATCTTGACTATTCTTACCCTTGTTCTTCCATCCATGTATCACACATTTGTCCTAGCACAATGACAATCTAGGTTGAGTGAGATAAGTCACTTCAGTCGTGTCTGACTCTTTGCGACCTCATGGAATGTAGCCTGCCAGGCCCCTCTGTCCATGGGATTCTCCAGGCAAGACTACTGGAGTGGGCTGCCATGCCCTGCTCCAGGGCATCTTCCCGACCCAGTGATCAAACCCACGTCTCTTACACCTCTTGCATTGGCAGGTAGGTTCTTTACCACTGGTGCCACCTGGTAAGCCCATATTAAAAAAAAATAGCTTGTCATATTCTACAAATGCTTTTCTGGGATGTTTAAATTTTTCTGGAATTAAAAGCAATATATACTTGTCCAATATATATTGCTTGATTCAATACTATTGATTGTCCTCAGAAGATTATCATATTACTAGCATCAAATGTAGTAATGACAATAGCAAATAATTGAATATCCTTGTTTGAAAGATTTCTAGTGCTAAAATAAAAGTCATCCTTTAAATAATTAATTTTATAGAATTTATGCAACTCATAGATGTAATGATCAAGACTGTAACAGATATGTAGCTGAAACTGGACTCAGTCAAGCTCCAATCCCATTCATTCTTTCAAAAATTCTGACTCAGCATTTATATACATCCAGGGAGAAATCCATAAGAAAATGTGTTTTCCCAGTGTTTTTCTGTGTCATACTATTTTTTATGCCAAAAGTCAAAAATAATTTACAGAAGTCTTTATTAAAATTCATCATATGAATCTATTAACCTCAAAACATGCTAGTAGAGTTGCAAAGGATACAACAGTAAGTAAAAGAGGAATGATTGCTCTCATACTGCTGAGAGCCTATGGGAAACAGAGATCTTAAAAACATAGGTCTAAATATACACTTGGCTGAGACTCACAGAAAGCATGGAGTATTATTACAATTAGAATGAAAATGGGGCTGTGCAGGAGTACTGACTAGTCTCGAGTATCTGGAAAATTTTTTCTGGAAAAGTAGTTTTTGAGTTTTTGACCTAAAGTATCTGGAAGAATTCCCTGGTTTAATAGGGAGAAGAAAAAGAGTGAGGCAGAAGGAAGCCAGAGAGCAGAGTAATGGTGGGAATCAGACTGAAGGATGAGGGTCAGTTGATAGATAGGACCTTGTGATGCATCATATTGCCTGTAAGAGGAAAGGAGTTCCCAAGACAGTATGAGCCATATTCTAAAACTAGTAGAATGGGGGTTTTCAAAATCAATACTCACATTCTTCAGAATAGATAATGATGGGTGGTTCTATTGATTTTCACTTGGCAGTAAGCAGCACCAGACAGCAGAGCTGACTCCTCTGAGTAGTAATTGGATCAATGGTCTGACACTGATTAAGTGAAGAAAATAGGAGAAGAATGTGCAAAAAGAGAATCCACTCTAACATAATTAATATATTTTAAATTTGTAGAATATTAAATTAGAAGTCTAGCTTAAAACTAATTTACATGTAATTTTAAACATAAATCGGAGAAGGCAATGGCACCCCATTCCAGTACTCTTGCCTGGAAAATCCCATGGACAGAGGAGCCTGGTAGGCTGCAGTCCATGGGGTCGCTAAGAGTCGGACACGACTGAGCAACTTCACTTTCACTTTTCACTTGCATGCATTGGAGAAGGAAATGGCAACCCACTCCAGTATTCTTGCTTGGAGAATCCCAGGGATGGTGGAGCCTGGTGGGCTGCCTTCTATAGGGTTGCACAGAGTCGGACATGACAAGTAACTTAGCAGCAGCAGCAGCATAGACATAAATATGTTAGCTATGTAATTTTTTGGTTTTGCCTTTTAAACTTTGTTTTAGTTCACTTTATTTTTTTTGTTCTGAATCTTTAAAATGAAGCTTATATCCCAAAGTGTCAAAATTGTATTAATGCATTTTAAAGATATTTTGAATATGTTGACATATTTAAAAGTGATTTCATTTTGAAATACTTCAGAATTAATATTTTTAAAATTACATGTTTCTAAGTACTCAAGATAATGTCATATGTAACAGAACGACTAAAATTCCTTCAGTGTCATTTAATACTATTCCATAATCAAATATCCCTAATTATCGTCCATATATGTTCTACAAATACTTTGTCTAAACCTGGATTCAGTTTGGGACTACACATTGCAGTAGATTAAATCTCTTTATATACAGTTATCTTTTTTTTTAAATAATACTGATATGGTGAATACCCAAATCATTAGTTTACCTTCTGGATTTGTAGTATCATTTAGCACATTGTTCTATCCTCTGGAATCCTGTAAACTGTGAGTTAGAGCCTGATTACACATTAATATTAATCATTTGGGGCTAGACTGCATCCTATATGATATATATATATATATATATATATATCATAATGCATTCAGAGACACATCTTACCTAGTTGCTATATCATCAGTAATTCCAAGAATAATCACTGATGAGAGTAATAATATTCTGATCTCTCTATTACACAGTTACGTTTTCCCTTTTTACCAGAAAATTATATCTGTGATGATACTTTAGCACAATCAAATGTTCAGTTCAATGTTATAATAGACCTGAAAGACTAGATTCACAGTAACAAAGAATTCTAAAATCTCAGTGACTTCAGTTCGGTAGCTCAGTCGTGTCCGACTTTTTGGGACCTCATGAATGGCAGCACACCAGACTTCCCAGTCCATCACCAAAACCCAGAGCTTGCTCAAACTCATCTCCATCGAGTTGATGCCATCCAACCATCTCATCCTCTGTGACCCCTTTTCCTCCTGCCTTCTATATTTCCCAATATCAGGGTCTTTTCCAGTGAGTCAGTTCTTCGCAACAGGTAAGCAAAACACTGGAGTTTCAGCTACAACATCAGTCCTTCCAATGAATATTCAGGACTGATCTCCTTTAGGATTGACTGGTTAGCCCTCCTTGCTGTCCAAGGGACTCTCAAGAATCTTCTCCAACACCACAGTTCAAAAGCATCAATTCTCTGGCACCCAGCTTTCTTTATAGTTCAACTTTCACATCCATACATGACTATTGGAAAAACCACTAGGCGGACATTTGTTGGCAAAGTAATGTCTCTGCTTTTTAATATGCTGTTTAGTTTGGTCATAGCTTTTCTTCCAAGGAGCAAACATCTTTTAATTTCTTGGCTGCAGTCACCATCTGCAGTGATTTTGGAACCCAAGAAAATGAAGTCTGTCACTGTTTCCATCGTTCCCCATCTATTTACCATGAAGTGAAGGGACTCGATGCCATGATCTTTGCTTTTTGAAACCTGAGTTTTAAGCCAGATTTTTCACTCTCCTTTTTCGCTTTCATCAAGAGGCTCGTCAGTTCCTCTTCGCTTTCTGACATAAGGGTAGTATCATTCTCCATGTCTGAGGTTATTGATATTTCTCCCAGAAATCTTGATTCCAGCTTGTGCTTCCTCCAGCCTGGCATTTTGCATGGTATACTCTTCACAGAAGTTAAATAAGCATGGTGACAATATACAATCCTGACATACTCCTTTCCCAATTTGGAACCACTCTGTTGTTCCAAACAGAGTGAACCACTCTGTTGCCTTGTTCTAACTGTTGCTTCTTGACCAGCATGCAGATTTCTCAGAAGTCAGGTAAGGTGTTCTGGTATCCCCATCTCTTGAAGAATTTTCCAGAGTTTGTAGTGATCTACACAGTCAAAGGCATTGGCATAGTCAATAAAACAAAGTAGATTTTTTCTGGAATTCTCTTACTTTTTCTGTGATCAAACGGATGTTGGCAATCTGATTTCTGTTTCCTCTGCCTTTTCTAAATCTAGCTGAAATATCTGCAAGTTCACAGTTCATGTACTGTTGAAGCCTGGATTGGAGAATTTTCATCATTACTTTGCTAGCGTGTGACATGAGTGCAATTGTGTTTTAGTTTGAGCATTCCTTGACATTGCCTTCTTTGTAATTGAAATGAACTAACCTTTTCCAATCCTGTGGCCACTGCTTGAGTTTTCCAGATTTGCTGGCATATTGAGTGCAGCACTTGCATAGCATCATCTTTTAAGATTTGAAATAGCTTAACTGGAATTCCATCACCTCTTCTAGCTTTGTTCATAGTGATGCTTCCTAAGGCCCACTTGACTTCGCATTCCTGGTTGTCTGGCTCTAGGTGAGTGGTCTCACCATTGTGGTCATCTGTGTTGTGAAGATCTTTATTGTATAGTTCTGTGTATTCTTGCCACCTCTTCTTAATATCTTCTGCTTCTGTTAGGTCCATACCATTTCTGTCTTTTATTGTTCCCAAGGCTGCATGAAATGTTCCCTTGGTATCACTGATTTTACTGAAGTGATCTCTAGTTTTTCTCATCTTTTGTTTTCCTCTATCTCTTTTCATTGATAACTGAGGAAAGCTTTCTCATCTCTCCTTGCTTTCTTTGGAACTCTGCATTCAAATGGGTATATCTTTCCTTTTCTCCTTTGCCTTTCATGTCTCTTCCTTTTTCAGCTATTTGTAAGGCCTCCTCAGAAAAACCATTTTGCCTTTTTGCATTTCTTTTTTCTTGAGGATGGTCTTGATCCCTGACTCCTGTACAGTGTCATGAACCTCTGTCCATAGTTCTTCAGGCACTCTATCAGATCTAATCCCTTGAATATACTTGTCAGTTCCACTGTATAATCATAAAGCATTCGATTTTTGGTCATCCCTGAATGGTCTAGTGGATTTCCCTACTTTCTTCAATTTAAGTCTGAATTTGGCAATAAGGAGTTCATGATCTGAGCCACCGTCAGCTCCCAGTCTTGTTTTTGCTGACTGTATAGAGCGTCTCCATCTTTGGCTGCAAAGAATATAATCAATCTGATTTCGGTATTGACCATCTGGTGATGTCCATGTGTAGAGTTTTCTCTTGTGTTGTTGGAAGAGGGTGTTTGCTATGACCAGTGCATTCTCTTTGAAAAACTCTGTTAGCCTTAGCCTTGCTTCATTTTGTACTCCAAGGCCAAATTTGCCTGTTACTCCAGGTAGCTCTTCACCTCCTACTTTTGTATTCCAGTCCCCTGCGATAAAAGGACATCTGTTTTGGGTGTTAGTTCTAGGAGGTCTTGTAGGTCTTCATAGAACTGTTCAGCTTCTTCAGCATTACTGGTTGGGGCATAGACTTGGATTACTGTGGTATTGACTGGTTTGCCTTGGAAACGTAGAGAGATCATTCTGTCAATTTTAATATTGCCCCAACTACTGCATTCCAGACTCTTTTGTTGACTTTGAGGGTCACTCCATTCCTTCTAAGGGATCCTTGCCCCCAGCAGTAGATATAACGGTCATCTGAATTAAATTTGCCCATTCCAGTCTATTTTAGTTCACTGATACCTAAAATGCCAATATTCCTTCCTGCCACTCCTCAGTGACTTAAAATGGCCAAAAAAAAAAAAAAAAAAAAATGAAATGACCAGAATGCTGTAGGTCTTAAATATTTCTACCCATCTCACTGCTATTCATTTATCATTGATTAGCAAATCACATGCTACATATACCTTCAAGGAGATAGGGAAAGGGATTATTACTGTGTATCTTGACAGAAGAAAACAGAAATAGTGATTATCAGTACAAATTTTATTCATTAACATTTATCTACCTGTTTTAATAATAATTGATAATTTGAGTCACTCATTTTACTAAATCTTGTAAAATGTGATTTTCTATCATTTATTTTATCTTTATTAGCTGATATTCTTTTGTAAAATCAAACTATTTGGCTATCCTGAAATATAGTTTTTGTGGAAAGGCCTGCTTCTTTTTCTCTAATTATTGATATTTATGAACTTGCCTCATATAGTAGTAATAAATGTTTTTATTTTCTTCCCTTTAAATCTTTATATTACCAATCAATTTTCTTAGAATCAATATATCTCCATCAATTAAAGTTATTTTTACTAGAAGCTCAGATTTTCATGATGGTAATAGCAGGAGACTCTTTCAAGTTTTGGCCTAAAATTTTTTGACATGGTCCCATTTCTTTTGATAGCTTGCTTGCTTTTTTCACCAATTTTTCCAGACTTACCTTGTACTTTCCCTACCCAAGACCTAGAAAGACTCATTTCTCTAATGATTCCTCATTCTTTTTAGTGGAGAATGGTAGTATAGAGCAGTACCTGGCCACTAAAGTGCTCATTGCTAATGGGGTAATATTACTTTTAGAATTTAAATGAGTAGATCTAGAAAATATGTATTTTAAAAAAATGATATAGCCAGCTCGATTTCAACATTATCAAGGTGGATCCTGTAGCACAGTAGTCATTTTAGACACAGAGAAGAAAGTAAATCTAGAGTCAGTTAATTTTTGGAAAAGCTACATATTATAAACTATACTGTTAAGATAGTCATAAAATATATTATTAAATTAGAGACTGAAAAGCTGTGAAATAAACATGTCTGTTTAACTTTGTTGAGACTAGTATTTCAAAAATGGCACTAGTTTTTATGGAACATATTTTGAGAAATACTAGTGTAAAGTATGGAGAAGGCAATGGCACCCCACTCCAGTACTCTTGCCTGGAAAATCCTATGGATGGAGGAGCCTGGTGGGCTGCAGTCCATGGGGTCGCTAAGAGTCGGACAGGACTGAGCAACCTCACTTTCACTTTTCACTTTCATGTATTGGAGAAGGAAATGGCAACCCACTCCAGTGTTCTTGCCTGGAAAATCCCAGGGATGGGGGAGCCTGATGGGCTGCCGTCTATGGGGTCACACAGAGTCGGACATGACTGAAGTGACTTAGCTTAGCTTAGTGTAAAGTAAGGTTTAAGGATAAGATTCTTTTTCACAATTCATTCCATACACTGGAGTTAAGATCTATTATTATACATAATCTCAGATGTCTTATAAACACATAAAAATGAAATCCCCTACCATAATGATTTTATTCCAGAAAAAATGCAATAAAAATTCTGTTAGATTGAATGAGATAATGTAAAATAAGGCCTTTCTGAACTTGCAGTGAAAGGACACTATAAATAGATGCTAATGTTGTTTTCTGTATCTTTGAACTGATTTTTTCAGACGATAACTCACAGTAATTTATAATTTTATCTATGGAAAAGTTCTTATAATGTAATAAACTTCTAATCCATAGCTATGGATTAATCTTTTATGAAATAATTTGGTTTCCTGTGTTTCTAATAATATTTGATGGTACTCTCTTATTAAAGAAATTTTTTCTGAAGAAGGTCAAAATATAGTGGTACACATAAACACACACACATCCATGTAAAATGCAAACATGTTCCTCCACTCAATCTCTTTAAAAAGCTGTAATTATAACATTACTTATATCTTTATATTATACAACAGTTAAAATGAACAGTATTTAGTTCTATAAAATGTTCATTACAAATCTTCAAAATTTATGTTAATATATTTTGCTTTTTATGGTAATTGGCACTTAAATTTGAGTACAAATTTAGCATAGTCAAAATATGTTATTTTGAATATGAATATGAATTTTATATACCATTTATTAAAAATTCAAAAGGGCAGACTCACAAACATGTTATTATTAAATGTAATATAGTCTGTGCACCTTGAAAATTGTTTCTATAAGTCTGACATGTATAATAAAAGGGAAAGGGGATACTTTCTTTTGGTATCATTTAAGCTCTCAAAAGTAAACATTATTCAGAACTACACTGATACTGGTTGTTGGCCAGTCAATAAGTCATTTCTGACTCTTAACGAGCACATGGACTGCAACACACCAGGCCCCTCTGTCCTCCACTATCTTTTGGAGTTTGCTCAAATTCATGTCCATTGAGTCAGTAATGCTATTTACCCATCTCATTCTCTGCACCCCCCTTCTTTTGCCTTTGGTCTTTCCCAGCATCAGGATATTTTCCAGTCAGTCAGCTCTTCTCATCAGGTGTCCAAAGTGTTGCACATTCAGCTTCAGCCTCAGTCCTTTCAATGAATATTCAGGATTGATTTCCTTTAGGATTGACTCGTTTGATCTCCTTGCAGTCCAAGGAACTCTGAAGAGTTTTCTCTAGCACCATAATTGGAAAGCATTAATTATTCAGTGCCCAGCCTTCTTTATGGTCCAACTCTCATATCTGTATATGACAACTGAAAAATCCATAGCTTTAACTATGTAGACCTTTGTTGGCAAAGTGATATCTTTGCTTTTTAATACACTTTCTGGGTTTGTCATAGCTTTTTTCCAAGGAGCAAAGGTCCTTTAATTTCATGGCTGCAGTCACCGTATGCAGTCATTATGGAGCCCAAGAAAATAAAATCTGTCAGTTAAGAGTTCCTTGCTAGATATGGATGTCTTTAATTTTTTCTGTGGGCTTCCCTGGTGACTCAGATGGTAAGGACTGTAACAACTATATGCAGATTATTTTCCCACTATTTTGTCGTGGCGATACTTAAATTCACTTTAAATCTCTGATTACAGAATTTTATGTTGCAGTTTTTAAAAAACTGCCATACAAAGAGGACTGGAGAGTATAACCATGACTGGTTTGTGACAATTTAGATCTGATACGCAACTTTTGGTTGCTGTATTTACTACTTAGGCTTCAGAAAGAAGCACAGTTCACTGAGAAGCACAATAATTCTGCGTGATGTTTGTGAAGGGCTGGAGAAGGAAATGGCAACCCACTTCAGTACTCTTGCCTGGAGAATTCAATGGACAGAGCAGCCTGGGGGGGCTTTAATCCATGGGATTGCAAAGAGTTGGACATGACTGTGTAACTAACTTTCAACTTAACTTGCACTGGAGTTCTGTATAAATGTAAGAAGTGTCTGAGTGATATGAGCCTTAGCAGCACTTAGATAACAATCCAGAAGACTTCTCTGACAGTTACTATAGCATCCTGGCAAAAAGAAAGTCTCTAGGAAGCGGCTCTCATTTCTTGTACTTGTTAGTGCTGTGCATTTTATTGTCTATGGATTTCCCTTAGAGCGATCATAGACAAGCAATTACTTTTGTAATGTTGATCTGGTCTAGATCCAGTGTACCCCCAGCAGAGCTTTGTAATAACGTTCAGCACAAAGTGGTGAACCCTAAAGTCATGTTTTGTCTTTCTCTTCTGTCTCGTATTGGGTTGTCATATCCCAATTCCCATGACTGGAAGGTGTAGCATATTTGCTCTAGGTACTTTTCTGAGAGCATGATTAAAGCATGAAGGGCGTGGGTAAAGCAGAATAATTACTAACATTTATAATAGGCTCTATTTTTTCTTCATTCCACATTCATTGTATTATCACTAGAAAATTGTCGTCGTTTCTCATTTTCCTCTTTGCTCTTGATTTTCTCATCTGAGAAAAATGGGTAAAGAATACATATATAGTAGAATCCTTAGGGAGGATCTATTACATGAAAAATTAGGTAATATATGTAAAAGTTCATGGTATGAGTGAGCCCAACTTAAAATCTCATATATTCATATTTAAAATAAACAGATGAAAGAGTTTGGAACCATAGTACTCTTTTTCACAACAATTCAAATGAGGAATTCTAAAATTCAGATAATTTTCTTTTCCTTACATTCTTCTGTACATTAATCATTATGAATTATAAAGAATACTTTACTTTTGAAGATATGCCAATATCACATACTTTTTAAACTTTCATATTTTGCTGGCAAATGCTTTCACACAAAATAGTCACTTCAACTGACTCTTAATTCTACTCTTGGACATCTAGTCAAATCCACATGTACTCCAGAGAACCTTCCTTAGATCCAAACACTTTCTGTTTCAAAACATCATTGCTAAGTCATTGTATCTCATGAAAGCACTGCAAATTAAATAAAAGTATTCTTTTATTTTTCTTTATAAACTCCAACTCCAAAAATAATGAGGTTAAGCTTTATTTTTCTAGTAATAAGGATCAAATGCTTTGCCTAGGGTTACTTGTCTTCTGTCTTCATATCTTTAGTTGTCCCTTTTAGAAACTAGTTACAAGGATTTAATTCAGAAATTAAAAAGTTAAGTGTTTTTAATGCTAGTGAATACATCTGTCATGCCAAAGTAAGTTGCTGTTGGCTACAGAGCTAATTCTTTTGGCAGAAGTTTGATTCTTATTGTTTGCATATAATTAGGGAGTTGGATGCCTGAGAAAACAAGATAATTTCTAAAAAAAAAAAAAAAAAAAAACTACAGATGGACCACAACTGAGGATATAACATCAGCAATTTATTTTATAATCTCTTAACTCACTGTATTCTGTCCTCCAACCTCGGTACCATCATCTCTTCAATTCAAAGACTGTCTGCAATTATTTATACTTAAGACAGCTCTGTGAAAGAAATATAACAAAGGAAACATATGATATAGTCCAGTTACTCATGTTTCTGAAGAATTTCCAGACTCCAAATCTCACTGGTTGTTTCAGAGGCCTTCGGTGAAGGATTCTTCCGTGGAGTTCAGATACCTGCCAAGCTCTCAGCTATCCTTTTAGTGGCCATGAATAAATGGTTGGTATATGTATTCGTTTCCCAGGCTGCAATAACACAATACCAGACTGGGTGGCTTGAATAACAGATACTTGCTCACAGCTTTGGTGGCTTGGAAGAAGAAGATCAAGGGGCCAGCAGGAACTTTCTCCCTTAGTTTGGGTTTCCCCATCTCATTGTGACCTCACATGAACTTTCCTCAGCACATGCCTGTTGTGAAAGAAACGCAGTGAGTCTCTCTCTTTCTTTTTAAATTATAGTTGGTAAAACATTATATTCATTTCAGATGTACAATATAATGATTCAATATTAGTTATTTGATACTTAATATTTGATATTTTAATATTGTTAAATGATTACCACGGTAAGTTCAGTTAGCATCCATTACTATATATAGTTTTTTTTTCCCCAAGATCCATTCTCCTAGCTATTTTCAAATAAACAATATAATGTTGCTAACTATAAGTTACCATGCTTTACATTACCTTCCCATGATTTATTCACTTTTTAACTAGAAATGAGTACCTTCTGACTTCCTTCATCCATTTTGTCACCCTAGCCCCTGCCTCAAGCTTCCTCCAATATGTTCCCTTTATCCATGGACTCATTTTGTGTGTATATGTTTGTTTGTTTGTTGTTTATATTCTGCATATAAGTGAGATCATACAATATTTATTATTCTTTTCTGACTTATTTAATTTAGCATGACGCCCTCAAAGTCCATTAATGCTGTTACAAATGGCAAGATTTCGTTCTCTTTTGTGGCCAAATAATATTCCACAGTGTGTATATCACATCTTCTTTATCTATTCATCCATTGATGGATACTTGGATTGTTTCTGTGCTTGGCTACTGTAAATAATCCTGCCAGGACTGTGAGGGTGCACGCATCTTTTCAGATCAGTGGGTTTTTTCCCTTTAGATAAATACCTGGAAGTAGGATTGCTGAATCATGAGGTGGTTCTAATTTAACTTTTTGAGGAACTTCCGTACTGTTTGCCATAGTACCTGCGCTAATTTATAGTCTTACCAGAAATCCACAAGGGTTTTCTTTTATCCATATCCTCACCAACATTTTTTTTAAAAAACTTTTTATTATGTACTAGAGTATAGCTAAGTAGGCTTCCCTGATGGTTCAGACAGTAAAGAATCTGCCTGCAATGCGGCAGACATGGGTTTGATCCCTGGGTTGGGAAGAACCCACAAAGGAGGGCATGGCAACCCCCTTCAGTATTCTTGCCTGGAGAATCCCCAAGGACAAAGAAGCCTGGCAGGCTATAGTCCATGGCATTGCAAAGAGTTAGATACAACTGAGCGACTAAGCACACATGTAGTCAATTGACTGTTGCGACAGTTTCGGGTGAACAGCAAAGGAACTCAGTCTTCCGTTTACATATATCCACTCTCCTCAAAACTCCCCTCCCATCCATGTTACCACATAACAAGGAGCACAGTTCTATGTGCTCTATAGTATGTCATTGCTTATCCATTTTAAATATAGCAGTGTGAACATGTCCATTCGAAGCTCTCTCAGTTCAGTTCAGTTCAGTCGCTCAGTTGTGTCCGACTCTGCGACCCCATGAATTGCAGCACGCCAGGTCTCCCTGTCCATCACCAACTCCCAGAGTTCACTCAGACTCACGTCCATCGAGTCGGTGATGCCATCCAGCCATCTCATCCTCTGTCGTCCCCTTCTCCTCCTGCCCCCAATCGCTTCCAGCATCAGAGTCTTTTCCAGTGAGTCAACTCTTCGCATGAGATGGCCAAAGTACTGGAGTTTCAGCTTCAGCATTATTCCTTCCAAAGAAATCCCTGGGTTGATCTCCTTCAGAATGGACTGGTTGGATCTCCTTGCAGTCCAAGGGACTCTCAAGAGTCTTCTCCAACACCACAGTTCAAAAGCATCAATTCTTCGGTGCTCAGCCTTCTTCACAGTCCAGCTCTCACATCCATACTTGACCACAGGAAAAACCATAGCCTTCATTAGACGGACCTTAAGCTAACTATCCATAAATTCTAAGTAACTAAGTCTGTGAATCTATTTCAGGTTTTTAAATAAGTTAATTTGTCTCATTTATTTTTAGATTCCACATATAAGGTATGTCATTCAATATTTCTCTTTCTCTGATTTGCTTCACTCAGTATGACAATTCTAGGTCCATCTATGTTGCTGCAAGTGTCATTATTTCATTCTTTTGATGACTGAATAATATTCCATTGCATACCACATCTTCTTTTTCTATTCTTCTGTGGATGGCCTTTTAGGTTGCTTCCATGTCTTGGCTATTTTAAACATTGCTGCAGTTAATTTTGGGGTGCATGTATCCTTTCAGATCATGTTTTTTTCCAGATATATACCCAGAAATGGAATTGCAGGGTGATACATTAGTTCTGTTTTTATTTTTTAAGGAAGCTCGATACTATTCTCCATAGTGGTTGTCAGTTCAGTTCACTTGCTCAGTCATGCCCAACTCTTTGCGTCCCCATGGACTGCAGCACGCCAGGCTTCCCTGTCCATCACCAACTCCTGGGGCTTGCTCAAACTCATGTCCATTGAGTCAGTGATGCCATCCAACCATCTTATCCTCTGTCATCGCCTTTTCCTCCTGCCTTCCCCAACATCAGGGTCTTTTCCAATAAGTCAGTTCTTCATATCAAGTGGCCAAAGTATTAGATTTTCAACTTCAACATCAGTCCTTCCAATGAATATTCAGGACTGATTTTCTTTAGGATTAATTAGTTTGATCTCCTTGCAGTCCAAGGGACTCTCAAGAGTCTAACACCACAGTTCAAAAGCATAGTGATTGTACCAATTTATATTCTCACCAATACGAGTAGGAAGGCTCCCTTCTCTCCACACCTTCTTCAGCATTTATTGTCTATGGAGTTTTTGATGATAGCCATTTTGGCTGGTGGGAGGTGATATATCTTATCATAGTTTTGATTTGCATTTCTCTTGCTATTTTTTTGTCTTTTTGATAATAGCCACTCTAATAGATGTGATGTGACAATCTAATTGTCGTTTTGATTTGCATTTCCCTAGTGACTGGTGTTATTGAGCACATTTTCATGCACCCATTGGCCATATATATTTTTTCTTTGAAAGTTTTTTGGACTTTTTGTTATTGAGTTGTATAAGTTCTTCATATGTTTCGGATATTATCCCTTTATCAAAAAATTATTTTAAACTATTTTCTCCCATTCAGTAGGTTGTGTTTTCATTTTCTTGATGGTTTGGTATCTTTTCTTAGGACACTAATCCCATCTAACAAGGACCCAAAGCTTATGACCTCATTTAACCTAATTAATTCCTTACAAGCCCTATCTTCAAATATAGACACACCATGGTTTAAGGTTTTAATGTATAAATTTTGGGTGGATAAATCATTTAGTCCATAGTAGTATGTGTATCACTTAAATTTTAGATACTCAAAGGAAATCTACTACTAATTTTAGCACACAATTTTTAAATATTTAATTAGGGAGAAAAGAACTGAAATCCTCTCAATGCACAACAGTATAGCTATTTTGGAAGGCAGTTTGGTAGTTCCTGGACAAGTTACACATAAGCTTACCTTATGACAAAATTTCACTATTAGGGATCTACTCCTCTAAATGAAAACTATGTTTACAGAAAGACATGGACATGAATGTTCTTAGCAACATTATTCAGAATAACCTGATACTATGAATAATCTAGATTTCCATCAATCTGGCAAATGGATAAATAAAATGTGGTATATCCATGCAAGTTGAAGAATTAATGCTTTTGAACTGTGGTGTTGGAGAAGACTCTTGAGAGTCCCTTGGACTGCAAGAAAATCCAACCAGTCCATTCTAAAGGAGATCAATCCTGAGTGTTCTTTGAAAGGAATGATGCTAAAGCTGAAACTCCAGTACTTTGGCCACCTCATGTGAAGAGTTGACTCATTGGAAAAGACTCTGATGCTGGGAGGGATTGGGGGCAGAAGGAGAGGGGGATGACAGAGGATGAGATGGCTGGATGGCATCATCGACTCAATGCACATGGATTTGAGTGAACTCCGGAAGTTGGTGATGGACAGGGAGGCCTGGCATGCTGTGATTCATGGGGTCACAAAAAGTAAAACACGACTGGGCGACTGAACTGAAGTGAACTGAAACAGTATTCAGTATGAAAAGAATGAAATACTAGTATATGACTTCAGCATGGATGAACCTCAAAAACATTATGCTAAATGAGAGAAACCAGATGACAAAGGCTACATATTGCATGATTTTATTTATATGAAGTGTTTAATGAAACACATTTATAGAGAAAGAAAGCAGAGTTTTCCTATGGCTGGTGTGGGATTGGGGCTGATTACCAGTGAGACTCCAGGGGACTATGGGAAAAGGGGACATGTTGAAAATATTCTAAAACTGAATTGTGGAGATGGATGTATGTCTATACATTTAGTGTCCCTCTATCATTTCAGTAGTATCAAGTCAAATTCTTGCCAGTTTTCAGTAAGATTTAATCCTATTATCCCCTTGAAATGATCTTTGATTTCTGGAACTCACTTCTGTGTTGTCTCTAATCCTTCTGCTTTCAGGGAAGAATTCTCTGTAAATATTATTTTACCCTAGAAGACTTATATTTCTTGGTTTTTATTTGTGTGAAACCTTTATCTCTTCTCTTTTCAAAGAAAAGAGATCTAGCTCCCCTGACAGATGCACTCATCTCATTTATGAGAGTGTTTGTTGCATCATGGTATAGATGAAAATGCCTGAACTATTGGAAAAATGAGAAAATCCTATTCAAAAAAAAAAGTGGGGGGTGTTAGTTGCTCAGTCACGTCCTGTTTTCAAACCCTAGCTCATTTTCATGCTAGCTGAGTGTTGCTGCTACCTAATTTTTCTGAATTTATCTCCTCATCTCTAAAATATGGATGACATCAACCACATTGTTGAGAATATGATTCCAAAGTAGTGGCAGAAGTTTTACAATGTTTGTAGCATTATAGCATTATTTATATAGCCTTTTCGTATTAAATATGTTCTCTTCTTTCATTCCTGGAAAATATTTCTTTAACATATTGTTTAATTCATACATGTAAATAATTTAAAATTGCACTGACTTTAGTGAAATATAATTTTCTTCCATAATTGAAGAAAATTATTGAATCAGTGACTAGCATAGTGACACAGCCAACAACAAAACTGTTATTTTGAGTATAATGAGCACATTAAAATAAGTTTCAAGGGCAATATAAGAAGGCAGCACATGTCAACTATTTGTTATATGATTTAAGTATTTTTATTCAATGTTATGGACTTGAACAAACTTATAGAACTTAATGATTAAATGATAGAATCTGCCAGCATGAACCTTTGAGGGAAGTGACTGGTTGGTTTCATTCTAATTCATTTTACAGAGGTTCTTATCACAGCTAAGCTGAAGGGGAAAAAAAGAGTTTAGAGGATTCCTATTATTTAAAGATAGGATAGCAGCAGTCACTTTGGATTTATAGGAACAGTATAACAGAAACAGGGGTCCACATATTGTTAAGGATTTATATAAATCCTTTACCACAACCCATTAGATTTTTTAAGGTATAAATATGTTAACTCTTCAATAATGGAAATTCCCCTTGCCATAATGCATATATTTGGAATGTTTCCAGTCCATTTCTTAGCATCCAGTTATAGCTCTCTGATAGTTTCAGGTTCTTTTTTTTATCACAGTCTTTCCTTTGTATTAAATATTAGTATGAGTCCTTCAGCAAGTTAACAGTCAAATGACTGTACAACCAACACATACAATTAATTTTCTATTCAATAGATTTTTTTTTAATGTGTTGTACAAAGCAAAGCAAACAAACAAAACCAAAAGAGAAGCTTGCTCTTAAGAAGCAAAACATTTTTCTGGGTCTGATTGCCATGTTTGCTCATGACATGAAAGCTTTATGGCTCATGGACAAAAACAATAAGATGGAAGTCATATCTCAAATTTCAGTGTGGTGCCATCCTGTTGGTCGTTTTTCATTTTAATAATCGAATAGCTCACTAAGATGAAAATAATTATACAAAATGCCTAAGAGCATTTTGAAAGAGTTAGTTAATTTCAATGAGTTTCCACTCTCATGAACAGTAAAGCCTGCTGCTGCTGCTGCTAAGTCGCTTCAGCTGTGTCCAACTCTGTGTGACCCCATAGACAGCAGCCCATCAGGCTTCTCTGCCCCTGGGATTCTCCAGACAAGAAAATTAGAATGGATTGCCATTTTCTTCTCCAATGCATGCAAGTGAAAAGTGAAAGTGAAGTCGCTCAGTCGTGTCCAGTTCTTAGTGACCCCATGGACTGCAGCCTACCAGTTTCCTCCATCTATGGGGTTGTCCAAGCAAGAGTACTGGAGTGGGTTGCCATTGCCTTCTCCGACAGTCAAGCCTAGGCAATCTAAAATCACTGTTTCAGACATCAACATGGCCTATCATTGATATGGGGTGGCAATGAAGCAAAAATGCCATGCAAGTATTGATGAAATAGTTAAGATATTCTTTATTTTGCATATGAGATTAAACTGAGGAGGGTTTTTAAATTGGTTGGCAGCAACTTCGTCCCTTCTCTCCACCCCAGCAGAGAGCATATGAGAGCTTTGGATTTCACAAATGAAATGAGCTGTTAAAATGTGACACAGTAATAATATATTATTGCTCACATTTTTTCATCTTTGAAAAGGAAAAAAAGATCACCTCTAGACTATGACTTTATATGTGATTGTAAGGATGTGATGCATATAATATATATATATATGTGTGTGTGTGTGTATGTGTGTATATATATATAATATATATGATTTTTATGGTGTTGTACACTTAAAATGTGAATTTTTTATTCCTGGAATACTTGTCAGCAATAAATATGGGAAAAATATTTTTATCACATACTTTTAGAGTTGTAATCTTAGCTCAAGTGGACATAGAGAATTACAGTCTAGTATCAAGTTGCCTAATCATTAGTATCAAAACTGGCGAGGAAGCTCATAGTCAAACTCATGCCATTCTTGCTATTGGGAAACAGAAGAAAGAAAAAATAAAATGTTACTTTATTGGAAAAAAGACCATTATTGTAATATATGATGCTACTTTCTAGTATTTTATTGGATTATATATATTGATAAATATTATGTTATAGTATTTATTATTCTATACTATCATTATAGTTATGTGTCTATACTAATATCTTTGTTTCCTAGAATTAGTTAACAGTGCAAAATCATTATAATGTTTATGTGTGTTTCTTCCTAGATTGTGAGAAACATATACTGTTGTAATCTTGGGTTTTATGCTATGTTCTTTGTGAGTGCTGAAAAAAAATCTGTTTTTGAACATCACTTTTAGAGATTCCCTGAAACATGAGCAAGGGAGATTTCCTCTTACACAACAATATACAGCAGTATTTCAGAGTTCAGTATTATGAAACAAATGACACTTCAGTGGTACGCAAAGCCCTTTTAAAGTACCTTAAAGTGTCAGATCACATTAACATATTGCTTTAGACAATCATTATTTTCCTATTTTCTCTTTTTGAGGTTTGGCTAATGACTTCTAGAGATGTTTAAATTTATAGCTGGTTAATGTCTTGCTACTGATGTTCTTATGTCCATTGAAAGGGGCTTTAGAAAGTGTCCATTCCAACCACCTAATTTACCTATGTGCGTGAGTGCTATGTCCCTTCAGTTGTGTCCAACCCTGCAACCCCATGGACTATAACCCGCTGGGCTCCTCTGTCCATAGGATTTTCCTGGCAAGAATACTGGAGTGGGTGCTATGACCTTCTCCAGGGGATCTTTTAGACCCAGGGATCAAACCTGTATCTCTTAGTCTCCTGCATTGGCGGGAGGCTGAAATACAGGCTTTTGAAAAGGCTCATCTAAAGTCATCTGGCTAATGTTCCAAGGCTAGTTAATTCTCCGTCTGAGTTTGAACTTCCAAAGCACTCACTTTTACTCTGACATACTATTAATTGTGCTGTATACCATGCCTTCTCATCCAGAAATATCACATAAAGGTATTTTCTTTGGAGGTAATAGCCATCTGAGAGTTTGACTACCATCTGTTTTGTTTCCTGCCAAAATTAGTTGCTAGTGATAATCTAATAATTAATTAGATTAATCCAAAATTAGATTATGCCATTCTCTGATGTCCTGCCAAAATCAGAGACTGGCATAATTTCTCTATTCAAATGTATATGGGTAGAAGTTCAAAGATATCTACCTCAGAATGCCAGCAATTCCACTTGAAGTGGAATTCAAGTCCCCTTTTATTTCGTCATTCTAACTCGCATAAGATTTCCAAAACTCTGTGTACTTGTTAAAGGACACTGTATTTATGAACACAGGGCTTCCCAGGTGGCTCAGTGATAAAGAATCTGCCTGCCAATGCAGGAGATACAAGAGATGCTGGTTCGATCCTGGGTAGGGAAGATCCCCTAGAAAAGGAAATGGCAGCCCGCTCCGATATTCTTGCCTGGGAAATCTCATGGACCGAAGAGCCTGAAGAGCTACAGTCCATGGGATCGCAAGAGTCTGACAAGACTTAGTGACTAAACAACAATATTTTATGAACATGCTATTTACATAGCTATTTAAGTGAATAAATAATAATGGAATCCTAACATTATTTGATATTTAACCACTGTAGATTATGAACTAAAGTCAACTGTAGGTCTTCAAATATAAGATGAATGTCAGAGAAATGTACAAATAGCATTCCATTTTTGGTAAATCATAGAATTTTTATTTTACTATGGTTTTTTACAATATTTGCCTAGTTTTCACAATTAAGGTATTAAAATGAATTATTAGGATTTCCTCTAAACAGAGTAATATTTCCTAAGTTGCTACTGATTGAGGTTTGGATGAAAAGAGAAAGTGATGTCAGAAAGGAATATTCATTTACTTATTGTAATTAGCACTTTAGAATTTTCCTCTTTAACAGTGTTGCCAGGTTCAAATCTCTGCCAGTATTGAGGAGGAAAACAATCATAATTTTTAAAAGTATATATTTTTATTTGAGACAATATGATTTGTATATTTATATGTTACATATATAATTTTTCTCTTATTACTCAAGGATAAAATTTGTGATTCTTTGGAGCTGATTAATTATAAACATTTCAGGATTCAGGATTTTAAAATTACTCTCTGCAGTTGGACTGCTCAGTTGAAAGAAATTAACTTTTATCATGTCACGGTAACCTCCGAGATGTTTTTCATATATGCATTCCATACTTTCTGCTGTTGCTATAGGTTATATAATCCAAATGCATGAGTTGCTGTAGGTTACGTGACTTAATGAGAGGACCCTTAATGCATCTCTTCAGATTTTCATAGGACTTTTGAAAATGCAGCTAATTACTCTAAAGGAAAAAATATATATATTGATTTGATGATTTGAGGGGAAACAATCTGATAAGCTTACTTACTAGTCCTTAAGAATTATATATAACATTTTAGACTGAAACTCTGGTACTCCCTTATCTTGCTTTCTTCTGTTCAAGTAGAAATTGTGGTTAGTTTGTACTGAGAAAAACTAGAAAGTGTTGGAGATTAATGGGTAAAATATGCAACAGTATAGTAGCTGAGTATGATAGTTTTGCTTTTTCTTTGCAAAACAGAGTTTTCTAAACTCAGAAATGTTTCTTATGATTTCATAATTCGTTTAGATATATATCATTTCTAGTATGCAAAAACAGAATATAGACATTAGAAAATGTATGAATGTGTGATTTTGAAAATTCACTGTAATTTGAATTAAACATATTATTATTTTTTAAAGTAGAGTTGCATTTCTGCCTTCTTTTAACTTCAAATTGCCAAAGTGATATTTCTAAGAATATCTTACAATAATTATTTTTCAAAGAGATTATCATTCTCCTTATTCTGTTTAAGGGCTTCTCTGGTGGCTCACTGATAAAGAATCCACCAGCCAATGCAGAAGAAGTGGGTTCAATCTCTGGGTCAGTTTCCTGGAGGAGGAAATGGCAGCCTATTCCAGTATTCTTGCCTGGAAAATCCCATGGACAGAGGAGCCTGGCGGACCATCCATAGGGTCACAAAGAGTTCGACATGTCTGAGCATGCAGGCATGTGCTTTAAACAGATTCTATTCCTCCTCACCCAATACACACACACACACACACACACACACACACACACACATTTTATTGGCTACAGTCTAGATTTACAAAGCTAAGGCTGAAGAGTGTGGATGATAATGCTCTGGATGCAGATTGATTTTTAATTCTAGGTCCACTATTAAGTAATTGTGCCAGTTTAAGAAACTTAGTTAAACTCTCAAATTCCTTGTTGCTTTATCTGTAAGTTGATGATAATAATATTTAACAACTATGGTTGTTTTGAAGATCATATGCCTCACACAAAATAAATAATAAATATTAGTTTATAGCTTCCCAGGTGGCACTAGTAGTAAAGAACTTGCCTGCCAATGCAGGAGATGTAAGAGATGCTGTTTCAATCCCTGGGTCGGGGTGATACCCTAGAGAAGGGCATGGCAACCCACTCCAGTATTCTTACCTGAAGAATCCCATGAACAGAGGAGCGTGGCTGGGTACAGTCGATAGGGCTGCAAAGAGTTGAACATGACTGAAGCGACTTAGCATGTATGCACGTATATTTACTTATAGAGACTTCAATATTTTTATTCCCCCAAAGTTTGACCATGAAAAGAAAAGCTAATGAAAAAATTAATATTTCTCAGTGAGTATGTGACTTTTCTTTATGAGTTATCAGATATAATAGCAGTTTAAGGAAAATTCAGTGTTTTGTTTAGATTTTTAAAACCAGACCATCTTATCCTTTACACATGGTACAAGTATACTTAATAAAGTATTAATTCTTGATTATTAACAACAGGTAATCTTTTCACACTTTCTCAAATTTCTCTGATTTGCCATTGTTTATTTTTGTAGCTATTGGAATGTTGAATCACTATATAGAAAATTGTATAGACATCAGTAGATCTCACTGCTAAGTTCAATATGTTGTAATTAATACAATAGCAGACATTCAATTGTATACAATTGAATTGATTAAATTAACTCTTCAATTTATTCAGTTAATAAAGTCTTGCTTAGAAGCTTAAGACATTTAAAAATAGAAGAATTCATTATAAACTGTTAAAAATTTTAATTGTTTTTTTGACTCTGCTGGATCTTCATGGCTGTGCAGGCTTTTCTCTAGTTGCAATAGTGGGGGCTACTCCAGTTGTAGTGCACAGCTTCTCACTACAGTGGTTTCTCTTGTTGTGGATAATGGGCTCTAGGGTCTACAAGCCTCAATAGTTATAGCACATGGGCTCATTAATTGTGCCTTCTGGGCTCCGGAGCATAGTCTTGATAGTTGTGGTGCACAGGCTTAGTGGCTCTGTGGCATGTAGGATCTTCCCAGGTCAGGGATCCAACCCATGTCTCCTGCATTGGCACAGGGATTCCTTGCAACTGAGTTACCAGGGAAGTCTGAATTCATTATTCTATAAAATTTAATTTGATCTTGACATCACTGTATCCCACCCAAATATCTAACCAAATAGGAGCTAGATTTCTATATTTAGCTCGTGGGTTCCTCATCTTTTAATTCTCTGTAAGTCAACATGTTTCCAAGGAAACTAAATTCCCTTTCCAGCTGGGTACTGCCAAACACAAATTAGGACTATGAGTAGGGTCTACCTGGATCAAGACAACATACAATATTAATCTTGTAGTGACTAAAAATATTATCATGATACTATATGAGACCTTTTGAAAATCTTTCAAAAGGTTTTGTGTCTTCATTTTGGGGTCATTTGCATAATGGGAACAGTTATATTATTCTTGATTATCACCAAGACAAATAATGCCGAGTAATATCATAGTTTTCTTTAACATTTGTGATATAAGAAATTTGCATAATGATCAGAATAAAACAGAATTTTCATTATCTATCTATCTAAATGATAGTACAGATTACCAAGCATGGTAATAGGCATACATATCTTCTGCTACTTTTTGAGCAATGTTAGAATCAGGAATTTCTTTTAAGTTTTAGGGAATACCACGGTATCAGTTAGGAGTTAGTGTGGTAAAACACAAAATTTTGGGGAATCATCTGGCTTCTTCATGAAATTTGCTTTTTCTTTGATATAGATAAATTTTGTATGGCATGTCTGATATTCTACATCTTGAATCCAAGATTAATTCATGCTTTCATCAAGCATGAACTATTTTATACAAAGCAAGCTTCATTAATGAAGACCCTTTTTTTAAATCTTATGCATTAATCCTCAGTGCCTGGGGCAATGCCTTACTCCTAAGGCATAGATGATACATCTGCTGAAAGGATTCTGAATAAAATATTAATTTTTTCTAAAGATCTCATTAATAGAGCTAATGAATCAATGATTTTTCTTTGTATTAAACACAAAGCAATAAAACAGTTTTTAGTTTGAATGAATGGTCAAAGTTTATTGAATTAAAATTATAAACCTTTCACCTGCTCCTTCCCACTTAAAACATCCTAAATTATTGTCATGTTTACTTTCATTTGTATTAGGTAAAACTAAATTTGAATGGATATGAAAAAGTAGAATTACTTATACTTGACTAAATGGTTTGAATTTTTTCCCCTATCAAGACCTACCAAAGGTTCTACCTCATTATATTTCTAGTTTAAGGTGATGGTTCTTTTACTAATTTCCTATGACATAGTGAATTTCTCCCCCTTCATTCTGATGGTCCCTTAACTTGTATTTTCATCACCTGGGTAATGCAACTGACAAGTGTGTATATGAGCACTGACACATCTCATCTATATATATTGTAGTCAAGGAGAGTAATTTGCCCAAAGATCATAGCCTGCCCAGCAATTTATCTCACACCTGCCCAGACAGACACAGCAGTCCAGCTCATCCATCAAAGTTCATGATATAAACTCAGTGGAATTTGAAACTTACAATAAGAAAGTGAAAAGGGTGTAATCAAGATTACATGCAAAGCATCATAGAGCATACAGGTCCATATTTTAAATCAACTATTTGTCAACACTCAAGTTAATTTGAAAGTATATATCCTTTTGAATACATATATATTTCATGAATTCAGGCTAACTTTTTATGGATTTAAATTATAATTTCCCATCATTAAAATGTAAATTTATAGAAATTCTTAAAAATCTTGAAAATCTTTTAAATTAGAATTATAAACTAGGGTTAAGTCTTAAATGTCCAGAAACACAAAGATTACAAATAGAAATCTTTGTTCCTGTGTTTCACATTTTCATTTCTCAGAAAATTCAAATGCTAGAATAAATTCTGACAGTCAATCAATCCTAGCACAATAAACATAATCCTTTCCAGTTCATTATGGTGGCATCTTAGCATTTTTTTTTATGTTTTAGCATATTATTTTAACAATTTTGTTCACCAGAATGAGCACTCCATATGGGTACAGTTGATGGTATCCCTACTTTACAGATGAGAACACTGAAATTTAGAAATATTAAGAAATTTGTTCAAAGTCATAAAACTGGCTACTATAAGTACTAAGAACAGCATCCAGAAACATGTGAAACCAGAACTCCCCCCACCAACATAATTCAAAACTGCCTTTTCCTGTATTTATGTGTTTCAGAAAGAGTTGGAATGACACTTGGAGACCATCTGGTCTAAGCTACCTGATTTTATAGATTGAAAAAAACAAAATGAAGTTCAGAGTGAGGGGATAGAACTAAGATGAGGACTCAGGTTCCTACATAGAAACCTGAATACCATATGTTCAAGGTACTGTTTCTGGAAAATTCTCAAGCATTTGGTGTGGTTATTGGTCATGTTTAGAGCATGTGAATTTATTGTCTCTATTTTAGTGCTTATAACACAGAGGCAACATTTTGTGAACAAACAGTTCTAACCAGGAGATGAGAGGTGGTTCTTTAAAGTGCCAGGCACTTGTGCCTGTGCACATCCAGGCACCAATCTAGCAAGAAAACCTGGTTTCAAATTTAAATGAAAGGCATCGTTTTCATGTACCATGTACCATCAGTTCAGTCACTCAGTCGTGTCTGACTCTTTGTGACCCCATGGACTGCAGCACTCCAGGCTTTCTGTCCATCACCAAATCCTGGAGCTTGCTCAAACTCATGTCCATTGAGTCAGTGATGCCATCCAACCATCTCATTGTCTGTTGCCCCCTTCTCCTCCTGCCCTCAATCTTTCCCAGCATGAGGGTCTTTTCGAATGAGTCGGTTCTTCGCATCAGGTAGCCAAAGTATTGGAGCTTCAGTTTCAGCTTCAGTGCTTCCAATGAATATTCAGGACTGATCTCCTTCAGGACTGATGGTTTCATCTCTTTGAAGTCCAAGGGACTCTCAAGAGTATTCTCCAACACCACAGTTCAAAAGCACCAATTCTTCTGCGCTCAGCTTTCTTTATGGTCCAACTCTCACATCCATACATGACTACAAGAAAAACCATAGCTTTAACTATAGGGACCTTTGTCGGGAAAGTAATGTCTCTGCTTTTTAATATCCTATCTAGGTTGGTCATAGTTTTTCTTCCAAGGAGCAAGTGTCTCTTAATTTCGTGGTCGCAGTCACCATCTGCAGTGATTTTGGAGCCCAAGAAAATAAAGTTTGTCACTGTTTCCATTGTTTCCTCATCTATTTGCCATGAAGTGATGGGACCGGATGCCATGATCTTAGTTTTTTGAATATTGAGTTTTAAGCCAGTTTTTTCACTCTCCTCTTTCACTTTCATCAAGAAGCTCTTTAGTTCCTCTTTGCTTTCTGCCATAAAGGTGGTGTCATCTGCGTGTCTGAGGTTATTGATATTTCTCATGACCCTATGGACTGTAGCCCACCAGGCTTCTCTGTCCATGAGATTCTCCAGGCAAGAATGGTAGAGTGGGTTGCCATTTCCTTCTCCAAGGGATCTTCCCAACCCAGGGAACGAACCAGCGTCTCTTTTGTCTCCTTCATTGGCAGTGGATTCTTTACCACTAGCACCATCTAGGAAGCCCCAATAGTACTAATAAGTTCTGAAATATATTAGCATCTAATTGAAATGACAGTGATTGAGTTAATTGATCTATTTTCCAACTCCTAACCCGAATTTTTCAAAATGTTTCCAAGGTATGTAAATATTTTCAAATTTATATGAAGATTTGTGAAACTTACGTCTGTGTTGGCAAGTAAGAGGGGGGAAGTCTGAAGGGTTTAAATTGATTTAATTCCTCTGGGTCAGATACTTCAAAATCCAATACTTCAGAGAATGAAAATATGAAGAAAGGTCCAATTTGTCACATTGTTTAGCAGTTCAATAGATGTTCTTGTCTGTGAACTAGAGAACTATTTATTGTTTGCCTGAGTTCGGAGATGAAACAGAAAGTATGGGGTTGTGCTCTATTGCTGAGGTATCAACCTCTTAATTTCCTAGAGCATCAATGCTATTGTTATGGATGCAAGCACAGAGACTGCAGGTCACAAAGATCCAATATCATAAATTTTGTGTAAGTAGTTTCAGATTTAGCAGCCAGAACAATACTGCACTTCAGTTAGAAAATGTATGACTTGGTTTTCACTTATGGTGTCCTTAGTGCTGACATAACCCCAAATATCTGTTTTATCAGTTACAAAAGATTGAAGTTAGATTTGAGGATGTATTTTTCCTTCTACCTGTGAGCCTGTCATGAGGCAACACTAGAGGACCTATTTGAAGTGTTGGATTTATTGGTTTCGATAACCTTGAACTCTACCTTGGTGTCTATTTAAAGACGATTCATATCAGCACAGCTCATCTGTGCTTTGACTAATTGTTGGGCATTTGCTGCATACTGGAATGTCCAACTTGCACTGTGGAAAGACCACCCATCATTTCACAGCATCACAAGATTGCGGTAATTGCATTGGTTTAATACTATGCCATCCTTCAACTGGTAAAAATTACCCTCTCTTCAGATCAACTATTTAATTAGGCAATACATGACCTCTGGTTGGAGCATATTATTCTAATATTTGCCCAGAGAGATGGAGAAAACAGGTTACTTTAGTTGTTTTAGCACCTTTATTCTTATAATGAACTTTTGCTGCTGCTAGAGTTACTAAAATGCTATAATATCCGTTAAGTTTGGCTTATGTAGCTATCAGAGAACCATTGTGGCATTTGGTAAGTTTTATGCCATGGCCACAAATCTTTTTTTATAAGCTATTGTTTTTTCTATTATGATAGCCTAGCGTTGTAATTTTACTTTAGTATTGCAGACTGTTTTTACTGTTTTCAGATATTTTCATTTTCAAGCACAAAAATGAGACTGTCTAGCAGCTGCCACTATACTACATGTGAATGACTTTTGGTCTTGTTTAAGTGACCAAAGAATAAATAACAGCAGTCATACATACAAGAAGACATTAGTGAGGGCAGAAAATGTTACTTCAAGCCATTCGTATAACTTTATATTATTTCTATATACAAATCTTAAGATTTCTTTTTCTCACCACTGCTGTCTTCTTTGCAACAACTGATTTTTTCTCATCAGGTTTTGCCTTGATAGCAATGACAGTAGCATTTGTACACAAAGACAATATTTTTTTCTTTTGACAAAACTACATTGCCTCAGTTTTCCACTTGGAATAATGAAGAAAGACCAAGAAGGTCTTGAATGCAGTAAAACAACAACAAAAAAAAAACCAAAACAATCTTACATCTTTGTTTTTTGATATTTGTTTTTTTCAGATGCAAATTTTATGACCATTAATAGCCAACATTTATCAATAGCATTTATTATATATTATGATGTGCTAGGCAGGGCAAACTATGTTTTATATTCACTATTTTTGGTGAGTATCATCTCCATTTAACCAATGGGTAACAGAGGCTTAAATTTTTTACTTTGGGAGACTTAACCAAAGATTTAAGAGAGCAGATTATTATAGTCCACTGAGAGTCATTACAACCAAAGCATATCTTATTGCCACATATTCCCTCATGCTTTTCTAAATCCCTGAAGCAATTAAATAAGAAGATAAGTGTAGCCTAAACTAAGTATGGGTTATTTTTGTTTTTTATTCATTGCTAGTTAGGAATTTCTTGTTAATTAAAAATACTTAATGACCGATGACTTTGAAATCATGTGACAATCTATTTTAACCGAAATATGATAATATGTGCCATCCAGAGAGTTATGCCTTTCTTAGCCCCAGTGGTCATCTCAACATGAGTTGTATCATAATGCAAAAGCTTTTGTGGCTTTTTATGTTGAAATCACCTTCAAAGCTTTCAGAATGTCCATTTTGGACATTTTTCAGAATGTCCATAATGATGTGCTCCTGTATTCATTGAGGATGAAACTTCTTTTTTTTCAAATTGGTCAAAATTAATCCAATGAGACTATAACTGGAACATACTTGGCATATAAAATATTCAATAAACTTGAGTTTTGTTATTGTTTTTAACATTAATATTTTAAGTTCATGTCTGATAACTACATTGGATGAGCAGTTTAGGAGATACTGTTTGCAGCACTAGCAGTAATGAGATAATTTTCTTACTTTGTATTTGGAATGACTCCAAAGGTAACTCCAAAGTAGAAAATCTAAAATGTTTTTTTTTATTAGTGGTGGTATGAGATAAATGCATAATTTCTCAAGTGATAATAATAAAGCACACCATTCATTTGAATAATGGAGACTAGTTTATCAAAAATCCTTCTCAGTGCTTGATGATAATTTCATAATCAATAATATATAAAAATGAAATAATAAAATTAAACACTTATGTAGAGCTTACCATGAACTAGGCACTGTTCACTGTGTATCGATTCATTTCCTTTAACAACTTTGTGAAGTAAGCTCTCTTATTGTCACCACCATTTTATAGATGAAGAGAGAGAGGCATAGTATGGAAGGTAGTAACTTGACCAGGATGACAGAGCCAGCAAGTGACAAAGCTAGGATTTAAACCCAGATGGTCTGACCCCAGAGTCTATGCTCATAATCAAAACTAGGGACAATCAGCAACAACCACTTCAAAGTAAAAAGTACAAGTCAGTCACTGACTGACTTATAAAGATTAGGAGGTGAAGTTTAAGAATAACTAAATTAACTTCATTAAATTGACTTTAAAAATTATTTTTTTTGTTTTAATCAAAATGAGCAACATATTCAAGGAGATTTTATATTCATATATTTGTTTTCCATTAATAAAATTTTAAAAATCTTACAAAACATAAAAGTTTTGTTTAATGGAAAAATGGACACCTCTGATGACTCTTGACCCATGGCACTTTAGAATATACGTACAAAGTTGTCCAGCATTTTTGGAAAATATTATTTCTTTGTAAACATTGCTATTTTAAAGTCTAATGCTTGAAGAACATTACAAATAAAAATATACTTAAAAGGCATATTAATTTCAGATTACTAGGGGCATTAAATGCAATTAAAAAGCAATTTTGAATATTTCTGATTCATATGAAAACTAGCTTATTTTGATCTCGTGAGAAATGAGTAGTCTTTCGTTGCAAAAAAAAATTGTAAATTAAAATATAGAAAAATGTTTTAAATATGTTTCCTTGGAAAGCATTATATTTTTGTTTTTAAAGAAAATAATCAATATTTAACTGTGACTCACATTTTAATACCTGTGAATTTTGAGTTTTATTGAGGAAATGAAAATAATAATTTGAGCATTTTTCCCCTTTCATTTCTATTATAAGTTTCTGTAAAATATTAATTCCATTTTTTGGAAGGTAAATTTGCTCTGAACTCTTTTCTGAAATCCATGAAATATGGGTATTTGCATAAGCTTTTAAATTAATTGAAAAAAAAAGCTTATGCTTGCTCAATAGTACTATTGTTTGTATGAATTTATTTAATGGTTTTTAGTTTAAGTTGTTAGCATCTGCTTTCTAATCTCTTAAGGATAATTTCAGATATCCTGGAATTTGTTGTCAAAGTAATATTAACATGAGATATCTATTGTTTTACATTGAGATAATGAAGAAATATCACATATATTTAGATTCCATTTTAAGAGAATCTTAGTTACTTTGGTTTGGTTTCTTGTTTGTTCAAAGGAGTTAATCTCTTGGAATCTTACATGAGCCTATCCTTGGAGATTTGTATCCCAATTTTGCAAACCATTTTAGAGAAGACTGAAAGGTGGTGAGCGTGTTAGGAATAAACAGCTAAATTATTTCACAATTACTTAGAGAATTTCTTGCTAGAAAAATTCAAATTATATAAAGTCCATCTAGTCAAGACTATGGTTTTTCCAGTAGTCATGTATGGATGTGAGAGTTGGACTGTGAAGAAAGTTGAGTGTTGAAGAATTGATGCTTTTGAACTGTGGTGTTGGAAAAGACTCTTGAGAGTCCCTTGGACTGCAAAGAGATCCAACCAGTCCATTCTGAAGGAGATCAGCCCTGGGATTTCTTTGGAAGGAATGATGCTAAAGCTGAAACTTCAGTACTTTGGCCACCTCATGCGAAGAGTTGACTCATTGGAAAAGACTCTGATGTTGGGAGGGATTGGGGGCAGGAGGAGAAGGGGACGACAGAGGATGAGATGGTTGGATGGCATCGATGGACGCGAGTCTGAGCGAACTCCGGGAGACGGTGATGGACAGAGAGGCCTGGCGTGCTGCGATTCATGGGGTCGCAAAGAGTCGGATAGGACTGAGAAACTGAACTGACTGACTGACTGACTATTTTTTTTTATTTTTCAAGAGAAAATTGTGTCTCCAAAATTCAACCTACTTTAAGATTTCAAACAGAATAGGGATGATTTTACTAATTTTAAAAAAAGGTTTTTCTCTCATTATTTTTCAGGAATGAATCATTAAAAATATTAATGATTAGGGAGATTAAATTATTTTAGTTTATTATTATGTTATAATAGTTATGCAAAAATTTATTCTTGGATCATTTCTTATGAAATTGTATATTTTTCTCCTTTCTAGTACAATGTCTAGTAATGCTAAGGTTTTAATCTATGACTTCTTTTATTAAAATGTTACTGAAAGAGATCACATTTTTCCATGTTTAGAACACTGATATTTTAGAATTTAGACATGACATTAATTACTGAAGTTCATGGAACAGGAATTGCTGAGGGAGGGAAATGTTGCTGAATTAGAACTTCAACATGAGTCGTGTTAAATCATTTTTAGAAATTGTGCTGGCTTCTTTATAGTGCTTGCTTGAAACTGCCAGAAACATGTTTCCTTCTTAACTCCATTACAAACATTACAAAGTGAAAACGTTCAGTCTTGTCCAACTCTTTGCGACCCCATGGACTGTAGCCTGCCAGGCTCCTCTGTCTAAGGGATTTTCCAGGCAAGAGTACTGGGCTGGGTTGCCATTTCCTTCTCCAGGGGATCTTCCCAACCCAGGTCTCCCACATTGCAGCAAGACTCTTTACCGCCTGAGACACCTGACTAAATTATAAGCACCAGATAATGAGTACAATGCATAAATACAGATCTGCCTTTATTTTGTTTTTCTTCTGTAGAAATATCTGTCCAATAATGGGAAGTCCCCTTTATCCTGTGGGTTCTATGGAGAAAAATAATCTATTGGTGCTTTTTAATGAAAATCTTACTGAACAGGACTGCTTACACTTGGCACCTGAGCAAAAAGAAGTAGAGTGGATTTTTTTTTTTCTTCAGAATAAAGATAGGGAAAATATTGCATAACCTCTTATTTAGCTCATAATAAAGTTTGAACTTCAAAAGACTGAACTAGCAATAGATGAAGGAACCAGTTAGGATTCATAAATCAGAACTTTGAACTGAAATGAGAGACTAGGGCTTATCAACTCAATCAAAATGGCTTGTGTCCAAAAAATACTAATGTATGAATATGTCACTTTTATCCTTAAAGTGCACATGAAATATTTGTAAGTCAAAACTATTTCTAATTTAGGATTTATTGCCATGGTTCATGACTGAACTAGATATTATAAATCTGCTAATGGGCTTGTAATTGTAGCATTTTTTTGAAATTTTATATAAAACAGTGTATAAAGCTATTCTGAGATATATAAACTATTTTATTTACATATTATTTTCTTAAAATTCAAGATTCAAACTTAGAGAGTCATCCTCCTTAGATCTCAGTTATGTGTCAATTTGGTACTTCAAGCCATGGTTATTTTATGAGTAAAGCTGGAATCAAGATTGCTGGGAGAAATATTAATAACCTCAGATATGCAGATGACACCACCCTTATGGCAGAAAGTGAAGAAGAACTAAAGAGCCTCTTGATGAGAGTGAAAGAAAAGAGTAAAAAAGTTGGCTTAAGGCTCAACATTCAGAAAACTAGGATCATGGCATCCAGTCCCATCACTTCATGGCAAATAGATGGGGAAACCATGGAAACAGTGCCTGACTTTATTTTTCTGGGCTCCAAAATCACTGTAGATGGTGATTGCAGCTATGAAATTAAAAGACTCTTACTCCTAGGAAGGAAAGTTATGACCAACCTAGATAGCATATTAAAAAGCAGAGACATTACTTTGCCAACAAAGGTCCATCTAGTCAAGGCTATGGTTTTTCCAGTGGTCATGTATGGATCTGAGAGTTGGACTATAAAGAAAGCTGAGTGCCGAAGAATTGATGCTTTTGAACTGTGGTGTTGGAGAAGACTCTTGAGAGTCCCTTGGACTGCAAGGAGATCTAACCAGTCCATCCTAAAGGAGGTCAGTCCTGGATGTTCATTGCAAGGACTGATGTTGAAGCTGAAACTCCAATACTTTGGCCACCTGATGTGAAGAACCAATCATTTGAAAAAACCCTGATGCTGGGAAAGATCGAGGGCAGGAAGAGAAGGGGACGACCAAGGATGAGATTGTTGTATGGCATCACCAACTCGATGGACATGGGTTTGGGTGGACTCTGGGAGTTGGTGATGGACAGGAAGGCCTGGCGTGCTGCGGTTCATGGAGTTGCAAAGAGTCGGACATGACTAAGTGACTGAACTGAACTGAACTGAATGAGTCTTGTGGGAATATGTTTAATTTTTTATAGTGAACATGAATATCTTATATAGTTGTTTTTCTTTTAATACTTCTTTATTCTGTGTTCAGCTGACTCACTTCTGTCATCACCTTCTAGCTCTGCGTTGCCCACAACAAGTATCCATTTAACAGGCAGACTCAATTATATTTGTTCTAAGAATAAAACTTTTACATAGTTCTTTAAACAATTTACATCATCTTCATGCTACAAAACCATTATATTTTGAACTGGAAGCTTCCTTGCCTCCTGAGTAAAAGGGAAATCAGAGCATAATCTTCAAAGTGGTTGGAGATGGATAACTATATAATATTCTTGGGGAAAAAAAAAAAACTCTCTACACGTTTCTCGGTCTTGAGGATTTATGTTATCATAAGTTTTGCTGAGAGCTTTATGTTTAACTTTTTAAATCCTCTCTGTGTAAATTTGATAAAATCACTAAAATAAGATTAACTTAATTTGTTTTTATCAATTACTAAGATAGTCTAAAGATGCAAATCTAACATTATGAAGGGGTAGATTGTGAATAGTCTCCTTGTATCCATGTTCTCCAGTCATCCAGTTCCTCTTCTCATGGAAACTAGTGTTGCAAAAATACCTTCTGAAAGATTCTTACAATTGACATTGAACAACATGGGTTTGAACTGTGTGGGTACACTCGTACATGGCTATTTTTTTCAATAGTAAATACTACAGTATTACATGATTCCAGTTTGGTTAAACTAAGAACACAGACCCATGGATGCAGAGCAACCTCAGATACAAAGGAACCATACGTGTGAAGGGCTGACTACAAGTTGTACACAAACTTTGAACTGCTCAGAGGGTTGGCGTCTGTAATCCCCAGCTTATTCAAGAGTCAGTTGTATAATAATTTGAATCAATACAGAGAGGTATAAAGATTAAAATTGTTAAAAGTTAACCCAAATCCTACCTTCCCAATAACCATCATTAATATCTTGTAAACATTATTTTAATAGTTTCTCGATGCATATATACAGTTGGAAGACAGAGCTGGATGAATGGAGGTGAATAGATGTATTTTAGTTAATAATTATTTAATTGCAATATTAAGAAAAGTATTACATTTAATTTTGCTTCAATATAATATATATTGGGGCTTCCCTGGTGGTTCAGCTGGTAAAGAATCTGCCTGCCGTGTGGGAGACCCCAGTTCTATTTCTGGGTTGGAAAGATCTCCTAGGGAAGGGAAATGCTACCCACTCCAGTATTCTGGCCTGGAGAATTCTGTGGACTGGATAGGCCTTGGGGTCACAGAGTTTGACACGACTGAGCAACTGTTACTCACTTGCTCACTCACAATATATATTAGATTCTGAAGAAGCTCTACTATGTATGGAGAAAAAAAAAGATCCTGAAAAAATCTGAGCTCTTGGATTCATTGTGCTCTTTTTACTACCTGTTTCAACTTAAGATGACATCCAGTATATTTCTGCTTATAAGATGATGTAGCTAGCATACTTACTACACCACTGCTGAGTCCTGAAACTTGATTGCTAATACTTATTTATTTTTTGTTATTTATATTATCAAGACTACATTTTATTTTATAATAGTCATTTCTATCTTTTTAATTGAAATGGTTAAGCACTGAATCCATTTAAATAAAAAAAAAAAGCAATCAAGGTTAATGCTTAACACCAGTTTTATCACTACAGTTGTTTTATTTCTGAGTGTTTTTGAGTATTTTGAGTATTCTTATTTAGTTGAATGTTTATTTTATAGTTTAAAATGTAGGCAATTTAAATTTAAATACATTTTTACATTACATTTTATTATATATATATATCTCACACTCAATTCAGTCTTCAATTTTTTTAATTTGGTATTGCATTGAATTTTTGTATTTTAAAATACTATACACTAACTTTTGTAGAAATACAACCTGTATTTTCTAGTACAAGGAACCCACTAAATGTGTTTCAGGAATGTAGAGATATTTCCCACTTAAATAGCAAAAAAGTGAATTAAAATATTGCTATGTTGCAGTCATTTCTGCTTTAAAAAAATAAATATATTATATGACAATATCCAAAATAAAGAGCAGTTATGAACAACAGACATCTACATATACTTTCAAAGCCTTATTGAAACTATCCTATTGGCACTAGATACCAATCAAGGTGCAGCCATAGTTAGTAACATATGCCTATTGGTTATAATGTGCATGTTTGAAATATTCTGTTTTGCCATTGGGCCCATTCCTCTCTCCTTAGAATGACCTTAACCTCTGTCTTTGATCAACTGAAGCAACTTGGGATCATTTGCGGGTCTGACTTCATGAAGCAGATATTAGGTAGCTTAGTTCCTTTCTATGATCAGCTGTGAAGCAAGTGTTTTAATACTGAGTCACTCTTCCAGTTAGAGGAATATAACCCTCCGAGGAGTTAGGTAGTCATTATTGATGAGAACTTTCACATCTTCCAGATCCAATCCTCTGAAAATCCTATCTGGACCAATCAGAATAGGAACTTCTCCGTGTTTGAAAATTTAGGGCCCAGTTATGTTCATTGGAAGTCTTTTCATCATGAATATTCAAGACAGGCCACACTCCTCCCATTTGTCAGATAAGCTCATCACACCTTTGGTTTCAACAAAAACAATAGTTTTATCTTCTTTCTCCCTCAAGTTCTCTTCCATTAGTTTCCATTAAGATTTTCTTCCTTGCATGTGTCATTATATATATCCACAGTCTGAAGAATATTGTGGTTTTTATTCTAGTGGACTAGTATTTATATGAATAAAATGTTTCAGGCAGTCTTGAGGAAGCAGTCTTACTTTTTTGGCCAAGTTGGATCCTACACTAGGGCTTGCCTATCAGATCCTAACAATACATAATCTTATATGGGGTAAAAGGCATATCAGGCATTCCATATGCTTCATCAAGAAAAATGTCGGTTGTTGTCCTTAGTTTGATTTTTCTCACACGCTAAATATCAGTTAGTTTTCTTGGAGTTGCAATACTGGTTTCCAGACCTCTCTCCAAATGCCCTTGTGAGGATCACCAAAGATGCAAGTAGACTATAAGCGATAGATTGTATAGTATTCACCAGCTGCTTGGTTACTGTTGGCTAGTTTCTGATTTGATGCAGTACCAAGATGACGATCAATGAGGATGATGGTAGGCAGTATATAAGAAGTTTGCTTGAATCCATTTGAGCTAATCCAGTTATATCCAACCTATTTAGAACAACTGGAGACCCCTGAGTTTGAACAACAGGGGGTTCAGTAAAGTTCTCTTATAATTCCATCTAAGACATGTACAGGGTAGTTTGCTTCAAAGAAATTCAGAACTGGCTTTGGGCAGTTATTGGGTATCTCTGTTGGCTCAGATGATGAAGAATCCACCTTCCAAAACAGGCTGCTGCTGCTGCTAAGTCGCTTCAGTTGTGTCCAGTTCAGGAGACCCCGGTTAAATCCCTGGATTGGGGAGATCTCCTGGGGAAGGGAATGGCAACCCACTCCAGTGTTCTTGCCTGGGAAATCCCTTAGACAGAGGAAACAGCCCATGGGGTCGCAAAGAGTCGGACATGACTAAACAACTAACACTTTGACTTGGACAGTTATACCTCTAACTGCAGTTTCCTTGCTTCTGCAGTATGCTTCCTCCTATTGTGCTATTTGTGGCCAAATTCATATGTTCTTGATCATAATTCTTCTCAAATTTAGGCATCTCATCAAAATTCCTGTTCTTTTTAATCAGTTTCTCTCCAGAATTTCTATACTTATTTCCAGATAGATGCTCTCCCTCAGTTCAGTTCAGTTGCTCAGTCATGTCCGAATCTTTGTGACCCCATGATCCACAGCACACCAGGCCTCCCTGTCCATCACCAACATGGAGTTCACCCAAACCATGTCCATTGAGTAGGTAATGCCATCCAACCATCTCATCTTCTGTCGTCCGTTCTCCTCCTACCCTCAATCTTTCCCAGAATCAGGGTCTTTTCAAATGAGTCAGCTCTTCGCTTCAGGTGGCCAAAGTATTGGAGTTTCACTTCAACATCAGTCTTTCCAATGAATACCCAGAACTGATCTCCTTTAGGATGGACTGGCTGGATCTCCTTGCAGTTGAAAGGACTCTCAAGAGTCTTCTCCAACACCATAGTTCAAAAGCATCAATTCTTCAGCGCTCAGCTTTCTATATAGTCCAACTATCACATCTGTATGTGACTACTGGATAAACCATAGCCTTGACTAGATGGACCTTTGTTGGCAAATAATGTTTCAGCTTCTTAATATGCAGTCTAGATTGGTCATAACTTTCCTTCCAAGGAGTAAGTGTCTTTTGATATCATGACTGCAGTCACCATCTGCAGTGATTTTGGAGCCCCCAAAAATAAAGGCAGCTGCTGTTTCCACTGTTTCCCCATCTATTTGCCATGAAGTGATGGGACCAGATGCTATAATCTTATTTTTCTGAATGTTGAGCTTAAAGCAAACTTTTTCACTCTTCTCTTTCACTTTCATCAAGAGGCTCTTTAGTTCTTCACTTTCTGCCATAAGGGTGGTGTTATCTGCATATCTAAGGTTATTGATATTTCTCTCGGCAAACTTGATTACAGCTTGTGCTTCCTCCAGCCCAGCGTTTCTCATGATGTACTCTGCATATAGGTTAAATAAGCAGAGTGACAACATACAGCTTTGACGTACTCCTTTTCGTATTTGGAACCAATCTGTTGACCACGTCCAGTTCTAACTGTTGTTTCCTGACCTGCGTACAGGTTTCTCAAGAGGCAGGTCAGGTGGTCTGGTATTCCCGTCTCTTTCAGACTTTTCCACAGTTTATTTTGATCCACACAGTCAAAGGCTTTAGCATAGTCAATAAAGCAGAAATAGATGTTTTTCTGAAACTCTCTTGCTTTTTCAGTGAACTAGCAGATGTTGGCAATCGGATTTCTGGCTCCTCTGCCTTTTCTAAACTAGCTTGAACATCTGGAAGTTCACAGTTCACATATTGCTGAAGCCTGGCTTGGAGAATTTTGAGCATTACTTTACTCACGTGTGAGATGAGTGTGATTGTGTGGTTGTTTTAGCATTCCTAGGCATTGTCTTCCTTTGGGATTGGAATGAAAACTGACATTTTCCAGTCCTGTGGCCCCTGCTGAGTTTTCCAAATTTGCTGACAAATTGCATGCAGCACTTTTACAGCATTATCTTTGAGGATTTGAAATAGCTCAACTGGAATTCCATCATCTCCACTAGCTGTTCATAGTTATGCTTCCTAAGGCCCACTGGACTTCAAATTCCAGGATGTCTGGCTCTAGGTGAGTGTGAGTGATCACATATTGTGATTATCTGGGTCAGGAAGATTTTTTTTGTACAGTTCTTCTGTGTATTCTTGCCACTTCTTCTTAATATCTTCTACTTCTGATAAGTCCTTACTATTTCTGTCCTTTATTGAGCCTATCTTTGCATGAAATGTTCTCTAGGTATCTCTAATTTTCTAGAAGAGAACTCTAGTCTTTCCCATTGTGTCATTTTCCTCTATTTCTTTGCATTGATCACTGAGGAAGGATTTCTTATCTCTCCTTGCTATTCTTTTGAACTCTGCATTCAGATGCTTATATCTTTCCTTTTCTTATTTGCTCTCACTTCTTTTCACAGCTATTTGTAAGGCCTCCTCAGACGGGCATTTTGCCTTTTTGCATTTCTTTTTCTTGGGGATGGTCTTGATCCCTATCTCTTGGACAATGTCATGAAACTCCATCCATAGTTCATCAGGCACTCTGTCTATCAAATCTAGTCCCTTAAATCTATTTCTAACTTTCACTGTATAATCATAAGGGATTTGATTTAGGTCCTCCCTGAATGATCTAGTGGTTTTCCATACTTTCTTCAATTTAAGTCTAAATTTGACAATAAGGAGTTCATGATCTGAGCCACAGTCAACTCCCAGTCTTATTTTGCTGACTGTATAGAACTTCTCCATCTTTGGTTGCAAAGAATGTAATCAATCTTATTTCGGTATTGGCCATCTGGTGATGTCCATGTGTAGAATTTTCTCTTATGTTGTTGGAAGAGGGTGTTTGCTATGACCAGTGCATTCTCTTGGCAAAACTCTATTAGCTTTTGCCCTGCTTCATTTTGTACCCCAAGGCCAAATTTACCTGTTACTCCAGGTGTTTCTTGACTTCCTACCTTTGCATTCCAGTTCCCTATAATGAAAAGGACATCTTTTTGGGGTGTTAGTTTTAGAAGGTCTTGTAGGGCTTCATAGAACCATTCAACTTCAGCTTCTTCAGAGTTACTGGTCAGGGCATAGACTTGGATTACCATAATATTGAATGGCCTGCCTTGGAAATAAACAGAGATCATTCTGTTGTTTTTGAGGTTGCATCCAAGTACTGCATTTCAGACTCTTTTGTTGACTATGATGGCTACTCCATTTCTTCTAAGGGATTCCTGCCCATGGTAGTAGCTATAATGGTCATCTGAGTTAAATTCACCCTTTCCAGTACATTTTAGTTTTCTGATTCCTAGAATGTCAACATTCACTCTTGCCATTTCCTATTTGACCACTTCCAATTTGCTTTGATTCATGTAACTAACATTCCAGGTTCCTATGCAATATTGCTCTTTACAGCATCAGACCTTGTTTCTATCACCAGTCATATCCACAACTGGGTGTTGTTTTTGCTTTGGCTCCATCCCTTCAATCTTTCTGGAGTTATTTCTCCTTTGATCTCCAGTAGCATATTGGGCAACTACCAACCTGGGGAGTTCATCTTTCAGTGTCCCTTCTTTTTGCCTTTTCATACTGTTCATATGGTTCTCAAGGCAAGAATACTGAAGTGGTTTGCCATTCCCTTCTCCAGTGGACCACGTTTGGTCAGACCTCTCCACCCCACCATGATCTGTCTGTCTTGGTGGCCCCATATGGCATGGCTTAGTTTCTTTGAGTTAGACAAGGCTGTGTTCCATGTGATCAGATTGGCTAGTTGTCTATTATTGTGGTTTCAGTCTGTCTGTCCTCTCATGCCCTCTCTCAGTGCCTACTGTCTTATTTGGGTTTCTCTTACCTTGGACGTAGGGAATCTCCTCACTTTTTCTTTTTTAAAGCTCTCCTTAACTGCCTCCTAATCAATCATCAGACCATATATACTGCCTGCCATCTTGGTCATCTGAGTAGGAAAACATGTCGGTCATCTGAGTAGGCAAACATGTTATCACTGGTTTGATTGGTGAGGAAGAAGCTGGAGAGAACTGAGTACAGTGACTCCCTGGGAGTGACTTTGGTAACAGTGAAGCCTTGAGGGGGTTTGGGGGTATCCTTAGCTGAACAATAGCAAGACAAGAACTAGAGATACTGGACTAGAAACTAGTGGAAATAAATAAGGTCCTTGTATTGTTTTAGAAAGGGTTTATCAGTACTTTGGTCTGTAAATTCTTTTATGTTTGAAGAAGCCTGCTCATTGCCTTTAAAGTTGAAGGATCACTGACTTTATTATCATAATTATTAAATCATTAAAATGTGTTAAAATTTGAATAGATATTTCTGGTAGCAGATGAATGGTATAATAGTGAGTGAGTATGTGTGTGTGTGTGTGTGTGTGTGTGTGTTTAAGTAAAATCTTCACCTATAGCAGGTTGCTAAGATAGGGGTATAGATCTTAGAAAATCAGAAAAGGTATTGTTATGGTTTATTCTTCTTTCTCCCATCTTTACTGCCCTATCCGGGAACTCCCTCATCTAATTCTCTCTGAATTATAGTCCATTAAACTTGTGTACTTATTTACAAGTAATCAATGAAGTGTTCTGCAAACTCACTTAAAAGTATTTGAGATGCTTTCTGTGTATATTTTTAATAGCAATAAGATGGTGTCTTCTTAGGCAAAGTGAAGGAGTGAGTTAATGAATTTAATTATTATAGATGGCCAATCTGAATAGTTCAAGCAAATATTATCTCTTCCTCAGCAGGAAATTTTTCTGCTTGAATTACTCTAATAATTGCCTCAGGTCTCTACCTGAGTAGGCAAGCCAGTCTTCAGTTGTCTTTATATATTCATAGTTAAATTAGACTTGACTGAAAAACAGCCTCATAGGCATTTCCTGGGGAATTTGAAAGGTTCAGAGGGTTAGAACCTGGTAGCCCAGCCCCTAATCAACAAAGTGACAACATTGTTGCAATTTCAATTAAGGTGTTCCTCTCATCTAGGTAAGTTAGGTTTTGTGTTTGTTTTTTGATCCCTTCAAAATGTATTTTTTTTTAATCTTTGGAAGTATAAAAAATAGTTTCTTTTAGTGGGGAACACAATATTCAGCTAACAGTTGATATTTGACAATTCTGAGAGATGTGTGCTATGTCTACTCTATAGGTCTGAGTAGTTGTTTTTGGAGGAATATGCATGATAAAACACATTTTTTTTTTTTTAGAAAAGAGGGTAAGATTTGAGGTAGGCTAATGTCTGATGAACAAATGATTCTAAAGTAAGAAAAATATAGTAGTAAAATGTGATTTTTTTTAATCTAAAGTACACTTTCATTCCTCTAGATAGTCTTATTGAGAATGAACTAAAAACATTGTCCATACTGTGGAATTGCTTGTGAATTTTAGAAGAGTATACATATCTGTATGCCATTTCATCACAGCTTGTTTTAACTCAGGGTTTAATTCTATAGTTCTTTTTAGCACTCTTAATTAGAATACCATATTCTGAGACAAACCAATCAATACAAAACCCATTTTACCCATGATAAGCAAAACTAACTTCATTAACATCAGCAACCACCACACCTAAGAAGTGAGGGAAGGCTGTATTTCCTAGCGATTTTCTTACCCTGAAAATTGCCTATGTCATGCATTTCAGAGACCCAATTTGAGCAAAGATCTTTCAGTGAAGAGTATAACAAATAAGAAGAAATAGAATTTGGAACTTGAGTTCAGACAACTCAAGATTGCACAGTCAATTGATAGAGAGAAGGTGACAAAAACAGGATAATTTCACACAAATCTTCACCTGCCTAAAAAAGGAAAAGAAAACGGTGAGGAGAAAAGATTCTCCTTACCTTTGGAAAAATTATCATCACTTGTTCCAAATTTTTGAGCACTTTGAAGAGCCCAGAAGTAACCTGAGGTTTATAGTAATTGCTTTGAGATATTATTGGTTCAAAGGTCTTTTAACCCTAACACATTTCAGGAAAGCCATGATCTTTTGGTAGTTGGGTATCTTTAATATACCTTTCACTGTTACACTAAAAAAGTGTGCTGTGGTAGTTTTGACTGCATAGAAATGTCATTGTTTTTGTGAATACATTTTGTTTTCTGTTTGGGGGCTCTCTAAAGAAATGTGCTTTCTCTTCATTTATTTACCTGTTCTAGACTCTGGGGCCATGGAGATTCAAAAATCTCCTTTTCTTGAGGAGCTCCTGGTCTAGTGCCAGTGATAGAGGGATATATGCATATTAACACTCAGAAATGTAAATGTCATTAGAAGTTTCCACCATGTTAAAGGAAAGCAAATTGTATATTAATTTACTTCATTTATCAAAATAATATTTTAGCTAACCTTATGCCAGTGTTCTGTGTTTTACACACTTGATCCTGCTTAGACCTTATAATGCTCATGTAAGTAGATATAACCAGTATCCCCATATTACAAATAAGGAAACTCAGATTAAAAATTGCCATATTTCTGAGCAAAGACCACACATCTACTGAATATCAAAGCCTGGATTCACATCCAGGACTTTTGGATTCCAGAACTACGTTCTTTACTCATTAGCTTAAACTTCTTCTCTATGCAAGAATCATATAATATGCATGCATCAGAAACTGTTCAATAAAGAACATCCTTTATAATCCTTATCTAAATTTATTCTTATTCTCAGTTTTATCATCTACTTTACACTGTTAGTATGTTATATCTCAATAGATTTGAGAATTATGAATAATATTTTTAAATGGATAACAAATATTTACAAAATAAGTATAAGTTACTCTGGATATATAAAGTCACTATCTTTCAGTTTAAAGCTTAGACATATAGCATGACTCAGAAATCTCCTTTATACATTCTTCAGAGTACTTCTAATTTTAGTGGAAAAATTAGTTCAAATCACTATTATACTTCCTAAATATTAGAATTTAAATATATTTAATACTATAATAAATCAAGTAATCCATAATAAGATATTTTTTTGTTCAAAATGTGTATCAGTTTTTATTATAAAGTTTCAAGGCTATATCATGTATTCGTCTGTTTTCTTAGATGATTCTAAAAGAAATGTTACAAAAGTACCCAGTATTTTTGTTCACAGTGGCTCAGCTTTCATTTTTTATTCCTTTATTCCAAACGTACAACATCTGATAAAATATAAAATAGTTTTCTAAACTAAAAAGCCAATTTCTTTGCATTGGCAATGAGGAGTTTAGTGTGTATCACCCATGAAGTGTAAATAACTCAAGATGAAACTATTGTAAGGGATCAAACCCTGACTCAATGTTTGAAAACAAAGCCTGATGTGGGACTCTGTTTGAAGTTAAATTATGTTAAAAAAAAAAAAAAAAAAACTCTGTTGTCATTGTCACCTGTAGTTATAGCTTTCTATAAGCTATACACCTAAAGAAGTTAGTAACTGAATCAACTTATCTGTTAACTTTGAGATTGAGTCCAACATTGATTTTTCCAACAACTTTATGGAACAAAAGTGCTAAAATGCCATAACTACAGGTCAGGTTTATAGGGCAACAACTATAATATCATTGGACAAAAATAAATCAACAAAGAGAGAAAAAATCAAAGCATATCACTTAAGTAAACTTCGACCTAGAAACACCAATTCCAAATGAAGAGAAATAAATTTCTTAATTTCAGAAATTCTGATTATGAGAAAGACCAGATGAAAAACATCTAGAATATAAATTCTCTTTTGAAAAATTATTATTTAAATTTATCATATATATGTTTATTCTAAATTCAAGAAAGAAATGGATTAATGTAAACTAACAGGAAAATAGCACTGATGAAATTCGGGAATAAAAATATAGCCTTGAAATTTTAAAAGCCCAATAGATTTTGCATTTGACTAGACCCTGTTGCAGAAAGAATTAGTGAATTAGAGGTCAGCAGTGAGGCATTAATCTAGAATATAACACTGAGAGATGAAGAGAAAATAAATATAATAAAGCAGTTATAATAAATTGCAGAAATTTAATGTCTACCCCAAAAAAGTCCTGGAAGAGAGTGGAGAAAATGAAAAAATAGTATTTGAAAGTACAAAAACAAAAATAGTTTAAAAATTGACATTTTAAAAATAAATGCATAGCCACATCAAGAATTTCTTTTAAAAAAGAGGGTTCTTTATTTTTAGTTTGTTACTTTTAACCTACATTTTATTTATCTTGTCTGATATAGATAAATAGATAGATAGATAGATATGAGCTGAATATGTAATGGCTTTGGGGAAGCAAAACAAAATCAAAAGAAAAGATATCCAGTAAATCAAATAAATATCAATGAGCTAAATATAATACCTATGTGTTTGCTGGACCATAGCTGAATAGAATGTTGATAGGGAGCCCAAGCATGAGAATTTATTTGGTCTCCAGAAAACAAAACTGAAAGTATCAAACTTCATTTAGATTGGCCAAAACTTCATTTGGATTTTTCCATAAGATCTTACAAAAAAAATATGAACAAACTTGTTGGCCAATCCCATAGTTTCAGTGGCTATATCTATATAGCAAAATATTGTCAAAACAAACAATAATCCAATTATTGTCAAAATTTATATTTAAATGCTTATTTCACAGGAAAGAATATAAAGATTGGATAGATAGATGATAGACATAAAGAGAGGAGAGAATAAGAGTGTGAGAGAGAGTTTTGTTATAAGGAACTGGCTCATGTGATTTTGGAAATGAGAAAGTCTCCAGATCTACTGTGTGACTTGTCAGCAAGCTACAGACCCAGGAAAGCTAAGGGTTTAGTTCTAGTCCAAGTCTTAAAGCCTGAGAACCAGGTATGCTGATGGTGTAGTTCCCATCTGAAGGGCAGCAGACATGAGACCCAGGAAGAGCTGATGTTTCAGTTTAAGTGTGAATCAGGAAAATTACTGGTCTCAGGGCAAAAGCAGACAGGAAAGAATTATCTCTTCCTCTGGAGAGTCAGCCAAGGCCCACCCAAATTAACAAGGGCATCTACTTTACTTCTCTCCTTGGACTTCCCTGGTGGCTCAGATTGTAAAATGCCTGCTTACAATGAGGGAGACCTGGGTTCAATCCCTGGGTCAGGAAGATCTCCTGGGGAAGGAAATGGCAACCCACAGAGGAGCCTGATAGGCTACAGTCCATGGGGTCACAGAAAGAAAGTCTGACAAGACTGAACTTTCTTTCTTTCTTCCTACTTTACTTGATCTACTTATAATGTAAGTCTCATCCAAAACCACCCTCACAGACACACTAGAATAAGGTTTGACCAAATATCCTTTAACCCTGTGATGCAGTCAAGATGGCACATTAAAAAAAAAAAAACATAGCGATGGGTAAACAGATAATCGCCCTAACCACCATTTCTATATTCCTTAGCTGCTTTTCCTCCACAAGAATCTGCCCCATTTTTTTTGCAGTGTTTTAATGGTTCTTCCTCCACAAACACTATTGAAGACTGATTAAAAATATCTTGAACTTTGACATGCTATAATAAAATAAACTGTAATTATTGAGATTAGGTCATGGATAGCCACTGTAAAAGTAACAATAAACGAAACTAATAATTATGATTATATCAGTTCAGTTCAGTCGCTCAGTCATGTCCGACTCTTTGTGATCTCATGAATTGCAGAACGCCAGGCCTCCCTATCCATCACCAACTCCTGGAGTTCACTCAAACTCAGGTCCATCGAGTGGGTGATGCCATCCAGCCATCTCACCCTCTGTCGTTCCCTTCTCCTCCTGCCCCCAATCCCTCCCAGGGGCTTCCTTGGTGGCTAGTGGTAAAGAATCTGCCTCCCAATGCAGGAAATGGGTTCAATCCCTGGGTCAGGAAGATCCCCAGAGAAGGAAATGTCAACCTACTCTAGTATTCTTACCTAAAAAATCCCATGGACAGAGGAGCCTGGTGGGTTACAGTCAATGAGGTCACAAAACAGTGAGATATGACTTAGGCATTGAACAACAATAGCAGTCTTTAATTATGAAGGATATTAACAGATTAGCTTAAAGAATAACTACATGCCTTAATTCTAGACTTGGATAAAATATCTCTAAGAGAGGCCCTGATCAAATTTACTTGCAGACTTCAAAATATGTATATTTAAACATATCTTAATTTTAAAAAGTGTCCAATGTTACAGAACAGCCAAAATAAAACACAAGTAATCAAAATTGCTGCAATATAATTACATGTTTACCATTAGAAAGTTGTCTTCTAAATTTTCTGTACTTCTTATTTAGTCTCACTCTATCATATGGCATTTAAACCTTTATTATTCTTATTTCATATCAGGAAATAAATTCTTAGAGTTCAAGTAACTTGTCTAAGTTACAAAGTTTTGAGTTGGCAGAGCCAGAGTTTGAATCTCATTCTAGATAAGTGATTTGCTCTATGCCAGAGAAAAAGTTCTCTAATGAAGCTGTCGTAAGCTCCTATATAGTAGAAAATTGACACCTTGATATCTATATAGTAGAAAAGTGAATCTATAAAAACAGTAACAAGCCGTCTGGAGTAAATGTAATTTGGTAAATAAAGTAGATAATTACCAAATAAGTAGTTTGGTAAATAAAGCAAATAGTAAATTTGGATATTATAAATTATAATAAAATTTTCAAAGTGAAACATAATCACTTTCTCATTTATAGATTATGAATTTTCTGTGGTGGTTGTTCAGTCGCTAAGTTGAAATATAGAAATTTAACTAAAGTGAAGTAAAAATCTGTCAGGATTACATTTCCATATTTAAGTTGATAATCTCCAAAGGCAAGAGGCAAAAAGATCCAAGTCTGAGGTCAGAATGCATACTAGATTTGCTGTGCAGTCGCCCAGTTGTGTCCAACTAGACTGAAGCAGTCCAGGCTTCCCCGTCCTTCAGTACCTCCCAGAGTTTGCTCAAACTCATGTCCATTGAGTCAATGATACCATCTAACCACCTCATCCTCTGTCACCCACTTCTCCTGCCCTCAATCTTTCCCAGCATTAGGGTCTTCCCCAGTGAGTCTACTCTTTGCATCAGGTGGCCAAAGGATTGGAGCTTCATCTTCAGCATCAGTCCTTCCAATGAATATTTACGGTTGATTTCATTTAAGATTGACTGACTTGATCCTCTTGCAGTCCAAGGAAACTTTCACCAGCACCACAGTTTGAAAGCATCAATTCTTCAGAGTTCAACATTTTTTATGATCCAGCTCACACATCTGTACATGATTACTGGAAAAACCATAAGTTGACTATACAACTTTTGTCAGCAAAGTGATGTCTTTGCTTTTTAATAAGTTGTCTAGGTTTGTCAAAGCTCTCTTACTAAATAAGTAGTTTGGTAAATAAAGCAGATGATAAAGTTGGATATTGTAAATTATAATAAACTTTTAAAAGTGAAATATAATCACTTTCTCATTTATAGATTATGATGGAATTTCTGTGATAATATGTTCCAAAACTAATTTAAGTATTCTTAGTATTTTCCAGAAGGATAAATTATACTTTGAAAGATAATAATGATCGATTATAAAATTTCTAGAGATTTGCAAAATAAAAAGTAATATTATTAATCAATGATTACTAACCATAGATCCTTCTAAATTATATTTCTTTCTGAGTGTGTTCCACTTACCCTGTAGATGTGTTATAAGGAAATGTTGATGGTAGAGATGATAGTGCAGTGATCAATACACGCAGCATGATGAGCTACATTCCATTCACTATTCCAAGTGCCGCCTATGTATTAGCATTTTTTCTTTTTTTAATTATTAATTTATTTTAATTGGAGGCTAATTACTTTATAATGTTGTGGAAGTTTTTGCCATACACTGACATGAATCAGCCATGGGTGTACATATGTGCCTCCAACCTGAACCCCGCTCCCACTTTTGTCCCTTTCTCATCCCTCTGGGAGGTCCCAGTGTACTGGCTTTGAGGACCCTGTTTCATGCATCAACTTGGACTGGTCATCTGTTCCACATATGGTAATATACATGTTTCAATGCTATTCTCTCAAATCATCCCACCCTCGCCTTCTCCCAAGTAGTCCAAAAGTCTGTTCTTTATATCTGTCTCTTTTGCTGTCTTGCACTTAAGGTCATCATTGCCATCTTTCTAAATTCCATATATATGTGTTAATATACTATATTGGTGTTTTTCTTTCTGATATACTTCACTCTGTATAATAGGTTCCAGTTTGATCCCTCTCATTAGAACTGACTCAAATGTGTTCTTTTTCATAGCTGAGTAATATTCCATTGTGTATATGTACCACAGCTTTCTTATCCATTCATCTGCTGATGGACATCTAGGTTGCTTCCATGTCCTGGCTATTATAAACAGTGCTGCAGTGAACATTGGGGTACACGTGTCTCTTTCAATTCTGGTTTCCTCAATGTGTATGCCCAGCAGTGGGATTGCTGGTTGTATGGCAGTTCTATTTCCAGTTTTTTAAGGAATCTCCACACTATTCACCATAGTGGCTGTTCTAGTTTGCATTCCACCAACAGTATAAGATGGTTCCCTTTTCTCCACACCCTCTCCAGCATTTATTGTTTGTAGACTTTTTGATGGCAGCCATTCTGACTGTTTTGAGATGGTACCTCATTGTGGTTTTGATTTCCATTTCTCTGATAATGAGTGATGTTGAGTATCTTTTCATGTGTTTGCTAGCCATCTGTATGTCTTCTTTAAGTAAATGTCTGTTTAGTTCTTTGGTCCATTTTTTGATTGGGACATTTATTTTTCTAGTATTGAGCTACATGAGCTGTTTGTATATTTCTGAGATTAATTCTTTGTTAGTTGTTTCATTTGCTGTTACTTTCTCCCATTCTGAAGCTGTCTTTTCACCTTGCTTATAGTTTCCTTCATTGTGCAAAAGCTTTTAAGTTTAATTAGGTCTCATTTGTTTATTTTTGCTTTTATTTCCATTACTCTGGGATGTGGGTCATAGAGGATCTTGCTGTGATTTATGTCAGAGAGTGTTCTGCCTATGTTCTCCTCTAGGAGTTTTATAGTTTCTGATCTTACATTTAGATGTTTAATCCATTTGGAGTTTATTTCATTAGCATTTTAATCTGATAAAACATCTATGAGGTAGATATTGTGCCGTTGTGGCCATTGACATCAAATGTACTGTTGCTAATATCCATTAAATCTGTTATTGTTTATGCACATCTTAATGAATATTAGAAATTCTGATGAGAACATGCAGCAGTTTACAGAGTAGCTCCACCTGATCTTCCTAGCAATCTTTGATATAGAAGAGTCAGGTATGATTACTGGCTGGTCCTAGATTATGGGTCTAACAAATAAATAGGGTCAGAACATTGAGTCCAAAGCTGATACTCTTTACATCCACCAAACTCCCTCAGTATTTGTCATATATAACTTTGGAAAGCAACATACAGTATCAAAATACAAATTAGTGTTCAGTGTGTTTAGGAATCCTAAGGTTATGATCCTATATAAAAGTTTTGCTATGAAGAATGAAATAAACTATCATTATGAAGACTCTATGGGTTCCCTAGGATGAGAAATTAGTGAAAACTTTTTCTTGAAGTTGTAAAATTAACCCAATCAATGTTTTTTACTAGTAATTATTTTCTCAATATGTGTTCCTTTTTCTGCAAGAAATTAGACATCATTTTTAGAGGTTAACTATATTTTTGTGTTGAATGAAAAGCAAGATTATTGAGTAGTATTATAGGCTTTTATAATAACATATTGCCAGGAGCTTAACTGAGATGAGAGAGACAGAGATGAACTGTTAAGTATTGGAGAAGCCAATTAAGGAAACAAGCTAAAAATTAAAGACAAACATTTAATCACTTATTATGGTGATAAAAGTAAGAGTCTAAAACCAGATAGAGTGCTGACTCCTTTGTCCCCTTTTCCTCCATGGAATGGGGGCATTGATCAAGGGTCAAGTGGTTTAGCACAGGTGTAGGAGGGTCTCTCTGTTGAGGGAGCCCAGAAGAAACTGCTTGGGAATTCTTATGGACCTTGTGGTCCAGAAGAGGGAAAGAAGGAAGAGCTTAGAGTGAGAAGTGCTGCTCACTTAGAGAGAGGAATAGTGTCTTCAAGTTCTCTTTTTTCTTTTCCACTATTCCATACTCTACCCCACCCAACCAGTAGATCTCAGCCGAGGCTCTTGAAGAAGACTTGTGTTCAGAGCCTCAGATACAGAGACCTAAGAGTAAAGGCACCTGGGCTGAGCATGCAAATATACAAAGAGAATGACTGGGAAGGGTGCCTGCGGCCTAGAGTACAACTTCCTTCAGGAGAGCAGCACTCTGGCTGTACATTACATCTCCAGTGGGGAGATCAGCCTTCTCCCATGAGGCCTACCAGGGAAAGCCTTTGTAATTGCCAAGGGTTGGGCCTGAAAAATAATGCAAAAGTTTTTAACCAGACTCCTCACATAAGATTTCAACTATATGCTTGGCCAAACCATACTTATCACATGGTTGTCTGCTAAATATAAAATCCTTCTTCCCACCAATTGCAAACATTCCTAATGAATCCTGCTGCTACTTAATGCACTTTACAGGATAAATGGACTTAAACTTTCCTTTTTTCTTGATGAGGAAAGTTGTAATGATTCCTGATATTTAGAGAATTGTTGTTGTGATGTTCATGTTCTTTACTGTGGCCTTTGTCAAAATCTCCATATGCTTCAGGCTAAAAGGACCTGCAACATTGAGATGACTTTTTATCCAATAGACATTATTAGTTATATTCCAAGAGTATTTATACTCTCTTCTATCACCTTGACCTCCTTTTTATTTTTTAAATTGTACTTCTATCTTTGGAGTTATTACTAACTGAATATAATTGCACTGTTAAGCAAATACATTATATGCCCTTCAGAATGCCTTGGGGCTTTAGTAATACTTCCTATACTGACAATTATGATTGGGAGGAATTTTAGTATGTATGCAAAATACATAGAGAATGTAGATAAATATACATAGAAGGCTTGATTCTGTTAGTCTTTCATGAGATCTGGGGGAATTTTTACTCCAGAATTTCTACAGTCACTCATATTGGGCCAACTTAAAAATCTGGCTGTGAATATGAGTGGTAAAATACAGTATTGAGTCTCTATAGAAATTAAGGAAGAGGAGGGTCAATATACAGGGACTTTGAGCTGTAATTCAATATCTATTAAGAATTGAGAGAATAAGTTGTAAAAGTATAATAAGGTATGCATCATGGCTATAAACTTATTATCATGTAGCAAACTTGAGAAAAATCTATTGGTTATACCAAAGATGTTTAATAAAAATCACCCCAAATTGTTACTGTTACTGTTTCTGTGTTTTGTTTCATCTCAGCTGTTCAAATTACATTGCTTCCTGGATTGTGATAAGACCTAGGAGACAGGATTCAAGAACCCTGAGCGATGAAATCAGAATGATAGTGAAAATTTGGATAGCCAAATATGGGAGTAGCTGGGAGTCTCAATATGCACAACATCTGCTGAAATTAAGAAAATGAATGTTTAAAAATCTCTTTGGAATTACAGAAGGAAGAGATTGAGAAAAGAGTCTAGCAACTGAATGATGATAAATGACAATTAATTACATTAATAATTCAGGGTGTCTAAAAGCATTATTCATAGTGTCTGCCTAACAAGCTGTCTTGTTGTATTCTAGTGAAAAAATGGTAATAAGGGTTTTTATGGATTTTCTGATTATCATAGTTCTCAAACTCTATTTTCTCTATAAGATCTTAAATATTTCCAGTGTCGATTCTTCTTTGTTAGTAATTTTTCAAGATCCTAGTTTTCATATTTGAAAAACTCATTATTGATCCATGAGTTACCTTTGAAATATACCTTTATACTTGTGCTTGAATCACTTGTAATATTAATAATTACATTTATTGAGTTACTGCTATGAATTACCCACTTTACATACATTATTTTATTTAATCTTTAGACATTTCTATAATAAATATTATTACCTACATTTAATAAATGAGGAAATTGAGGGTCAGAGGAGTTAGGTGCTTGCCCACATTTTGCACATAAATTGTGTGACAGGATTCATGCTCAAGCCAAATTGACTCTAAAACTTACTTATACACTACGGTATGGCTCTCTTCTTCCAACTACAACTCAGAATAAATAGATAAGCAACATAAAGGGGGTAAAAATGCATGTTATGGACTCAAATCATATGGTTTATTTGGAAAATCTCTACCTTATAAACAACTTTCAATGAGTGAATCCCATTATTGCCTTTAATGTGCTTCTGTGTTTTCTTTTTTTGGCATGGTGATTTTAATGTTGCCTTTCCTTATACCGGTGGTTGCAGATAAAAATGGCAAATCTTGAGGGAAAATGATCTAATAACTGTAAGGCAAACAACAAATTGAAGGCTGAGTATTTCAACTTGCTGAAAATGTGAAATAGAAAATATGAGATCCTGAGATGGGTAAGATTGTATAGCTGTATAACTTCAAATACGTTAACCCACAGTATGAATTGGGTCAGAGATAGGGAACTCAGAACATAAGCATTATTTTTCTGAATTACTTAGCTGTAACTTACAGATGTACAGTTTCATATCTGTACCCCTTTCTCCATCTCAAAGAAGAATGTAACTTCCATGGGGAGACTTTCAATTCAGCTTCTTTGGTCACATTTCAGACCTATTCCAATGCCTTGGAGAAAATGTATGTCTTTCTGGATTTCCAGGTTATTCTAAAATGCTACCAGATTTAAACACCTTCATTTCTCTAGAGAAAATAATACTACGAAGTAGAAAAAAAAAAAAAAAAAGAAGCCTTGTTGACTTTGGTATATAAAGTTTAAGACATTACATCGAATTAAGGCACTACCTTTATCTTTGAAAAAGATTGTGTGGGTGTCTAAAAATATAACACTTTCTGAATTTTTAGTTTTCATCTAATTAAAATTAGAATATGGAGTGTTGATAATAGGTTTTAATATCTAGTAAAAATAGTCTCTATCTTGCCTTCATTTTCAGTGTTTTTCTGGCTAGTTTGCTTTTTTTTTAAAAAAAAAAAAAAACAAATTTGAAAATCATACATGGTTATATAAAAGCAAAACCAGAAGCAAACTTGTTAGTTATATTGGTGGCACCTGAAACCTGTTGTTACCTTAGATTGAAAGGATGCCTTTATGATGCTAATCTTATTTTTTTTTTTTTCGACAAGAACCTGTCAAATCTTTGATGTGTACATATCTTCTTTTGTGTCCTTCAGTACCATGATAAGTTTTCTTCTCATAGATACTGCACATTTCTTATTAAATTTATCCCTAGGCACTTTTTCTTTCCTTTAATAGGTAGTCATTGCTTTCATTGTATATTGTAATTGGTTGTGTTTTATGTGTATCTACATATGTAGAGTTGCTATTTTATACATATATATATAGTTATATATATTTATGTATATATAGAGAGAACTTCATATCATATTAATGTATTAATTTCATAACTAAAGGTGTTACTGAGATTTTTATCTGTTATAGTATTTTTTAATTGATACTAGGTTTTGTAGTTTAAAACCTTATCCTCTATTTTCTCCTTATTAGTTTTTATGTCACTAATTTATATCCCTTTCCTAATTGTATAGGTTGATACCTACAGTAAACAAAAATAATAGTGCTGATATGATTCCTGGGTTGGGGAGATCCACTGGAGAAGGGATAGTCTACTCACACTAGTATTCTTAGGCTTCCCTTGCATCTCAGCTGGTAAAGAATCTGCCTGCAATGCGGGAAACCTGGGTTTGATCCCTGGGTTGGGAAGATCCCCTGGAGAAGGGAAAGGCTACCCACTCCACTATTCTGGCCTGGAGAATTCCATGGAATACAGTCTATGGGGTCGCAAAGAGTCGGACAGGACTGAGCGACTCTCAGTTCAAGTAAGTTTAAGAAATCACAGAAAAGTAGCAATGAGGGAAAACAATCAAGCACACAGAAAAATCTGAAAGAAAATAGTAAAGAAACATCTTTAGCAAAGTTAAAAAAATGTTTTCACAAAAAACTTTTCAGTACTTTCCTTTTCAAGAAATGTTTTTAATCTTAATTTATCTAATTTGTCACCACATTATACTTTATCTTCGCTGGTGACTTCAACAGACATTCATATTTTGAGAAGAAAGGGAAAAATAATTTTAAAATGATTGCTATTGCCTTGTAGGATTCAATATAGAGGCTTGGATAAATTCTTGATATTGAACAGTAGGCACATTTTAAAGGAGTGGTAAATAGAGGCAATCCTGGGGGAAAAAATTCAAAATATACCTTTTCAAAAAATGTATCCAAATCATTGTCTTACTTACATAGCATTAGATGGATTACTAAAGGAAAATAAACAGAAAACAATGACGCTGAACCCCAAAACAAAGCAGGCCCTTAGAGTTTTGTGTTTTAAAAAATAGGATACGGATAAGCTGTAAGTTTTGAAATCAAGTTAACAAAGTACCATACCCTCGGCAAGCACAGTCACTGCTTCCTTTCTATTTCCTGCTTGAAGATTTTCTGTACTTAATACCAAATTAAGAACTGAGAACAAAAATGTATTCTCTACATTTCCCCAGAAATAATAAAAGGTTATTTTATATGTACAATGCAAAAAGATGAAATTAAAGTTAGGAAAGAATGGACATGGAATGGTAAACAAAGGGAAATGATTAAGAACGTTAAGTCAAAGCCAGATGTTAAAGTAGTATATACAATGCATGCTGTGATCACTTCGAGTTGTTCAGTCAATTGATGAGGAAAAAATAGAAGAGGAAAAATGATGGTTATTGGCAATTAATTCTGGGCATTTAAATCTGTTTTTAATGTTTTTCCTTTCCATGAAGAACTTCAAAATGCTGAATTATTTAAAGTTCATTGAATTAAACATCTTTTCCAATAAAATTGTAAATATATAAAGGTAAATAAAAGTTTAAATTGAAATGGAGACAGTGTGATACACAAAACACACTTATAACTATTGAATAAATAATCTCAGATAGATTTAAGAATGAAGGTTTTGGGGAAACTGTAATGGTATTTTTGCCTTTTTTTTTTTTTTTTTACTTTTTCCTTCTCTGCATTTTCCAAGTTTAGTGTGCTTATCTTTGTAAGAAAAAAATAAAATAGGTTATAAAACTAGGCTTATTGTCCAGCTAAAATATATATTGGATATAGCAATCTATGAAAATTTTATGAATAAGACCTATGCCAAATTACATATAATACCTATTTGTCTTCTTTTTTAAATTAATTAAATTTTTAGGGATAATTGCTTTACAGAATTTTGCTGTTTTCTGTCAAACCACAACATGAATCAGCCATAGGTATACATATATCCCCTTCCTTTTGAAACTCTCATATTTGTATTCTTAAGCCAACAAATTGATATGATTTATTACCTTCACTAAAAAAGAATATTACATAGATTACCAGCTTTTTCTGTATCTTCTTATAGAATTTAATCTTCTGCCCATGACATAAGCTTTATCAGAAATGTCAACAATTTTATGAAGCTATAATAATATCACATTTAATATATGTGTTGTAAAAAACCTATATTTTAATCAGGTTATTCTGCTTTTAGGAGAAATAACTGATGCCATAATAGCACATATTGGTCATATAAAAACATTACTGTTGAGAAATATGTTTTATATAGGGATTTGTAGGAATTAAAGAAAAAAAACTTGTAAGAAATATGTCTAGAAGTTCTTTTGGTAAGTCAAAGAAAATAAATGCAAATAAATCTGCCATGAATAAATAATAAAGCTCTTAGTTCATATTCTATAAATTTTCACTTGTTCCAATAGACATAGCGAATATAACCCAATGAAGTTACAACTTAATCCACTTTAACAGTGTATTTAATTCTTCATTCTGAAACTAATCAGTTTCTTTTTTTAAGAGAAAGTATTTTACTTCCATCAATGAAAATATGTCTAAGAAGTCAAAAAGTGACTCATAAATAAATCATAAAATTTAAAATGGTGTATATACAAGACATGTTCTTGAGAGCAGTAACAAATCCTTGGTGTGAACATATTTCTGAAAAGTGGTAGAAGAATATGGTGTATAGACTGTAGTGATTTGTTATTATTGTTCTCTTGGAAAAATGAGTTTTAGTGCATTTTAGGATATTCATAGTAAATTAATTCTTTGGGAATTCTAATACTATATACCTTGTATCTATCCTGTATGCTATAGTGACTTTCTGGAGATATGAAAGGAATTAACATTGCAGAGGGAGGGGTAACAACCTTTAAGATAGCTCTGTAAAATGTCCATATTTGAAACAAAAAGTGATATCTTGACTTTAGGGGCTTTTGTTTGTTTTTTCATCTTTGAGTCCTTTGTCCTTTGTCATTAATCAATAAATGAATTTAGTCCTCTTCAATCTCCCATTTCATCTATCAGATTTTTAAAGATATAGAAACAGGAATTCAGGTAAATAAATTATTTAATCCAATGATAGGTCTTTCCTAGTAGTATAGCAGTGAAGATTTTGGGGCCTTTCAACAATGTAATTGGTAAACATAAAATTAGATTCAGAGTTCTGTTTTTAATGAGCATTTTCGACTTCACTGCTCTTAGACTTTCAGAAGCTTTCCGTGTTTACATTGCCTAATTTGACATGGTTATGGTGAGATCCATATAGATGCCTTAACAAGAATCCAGTCTCTGGAATAATTGGGTATTTTTGTACAATGCATGCTTGCAATTTTATCTAGAGTGCTTTTTCTTAAATTATGCATAAATCATAGTTTAGAACAAGATCGCTACAGATTTTGAATAGGGATTTTTCTGTTTTCCTACTTCTTCCATCAAAATACTCTTAAATTGTAGACTCCATGTTGCAATTCTGTTGTTGAAGTTTACTTTCCAGCATCTGTTGTTATCTTCGTAGTGATGTTTAAAAGAATGCTTGCTGAAAAAATGCACTGCATTTTTAGTTTAGGGACATATGCCTTGCTTCTGTAGGCACAGTTATTACCTCTTTAATCTGTGCAGGTACAATTAGTGCTTTTTTTTTTCTTTCAATATCAAAGCTACTCTAATGAGCAGACACCATCTTTTCAGCAATAGCTCTGAGAAAAAATGGATAAAATAATTTTCAAAAATGATTCCTTAGAATAGTACAATAGTTCCCAAAACAAATTTAAATGCATGGGAGATAAATTTAGAATATCCTTTGAGTAATAAACAATGATATATGTCTCAAACTTATAATCATCAAACATAATAATATTTAGTACTCCACAGAGGCTGATACATTTTATTGGTCATAATAGCCCAGTGGTCCCTGTGGAAATTAAAATGATAATATAATGGTCTACTTAAAAAAATTTTTAAAAAGGGTGAGGCTAATAACTGACCATCACACTAGGTTTGCAAAAATAGAAAATAAATGGCATTAGTTGTGTTATTACCTGATCTTGATCTTTGTAGATCTGTCTCTGAAGAGAATGTTGGAACATTTTCTAGTTTAGCAATTAGTTTTTATAGAAAGAGTGAGAAATGTTCAGATTAATCCCCAAATTCTCACAAAACTACTCTGATCCAGTGTTCTCAGGGACATATATTAACATTTATCTAATAGGTCTTACTGAGCATCTAACATATACAGAGTGCATTGCTAGAAGCTTTGCAGAGGTGTGTATCCTTGCAGGAAGCTGAGACATACATACAAAACTGTAATAGAGTGAGAAATGAATCAGTGTTACAAAGCAAGTATAAATGAATGAGAATTCAGGGCAGGAAGTCTTCCTCTCACCCCAGGTTGGGGGATCATTTGGAAGTGATGGGTCTTGAGAGAAAAGATTTAGGGAATAATTAAGGTAATTGGCACTCCAGATAAAGGAAAGAGAGTTAGCAAAGCCTAGCATATTGAAAAGCAGAGGCATTACTTTGCCAACAAAGGTCCGTCTAGTCAAGGCTATGGTTTTCCAGTGGTCATGTATGGATGTGAGAGTTGAACTGTGAAGAAAGCTGAGCGCTGAAGAATTGATGCTTTTGAACTGTGGTGTTGGAGAAGACTCTTGAGAGTCCCTTGGACTGGAAGGAGATCCAACCAGTCCATTCTGAAGGAGATCAACCCTGGGATTTCTTTGGAAGGAATGATGCTAAAGCTGAAACTCCAGTACTTTGGTCACCTCATGCAAAGAGTTGACTCATTGGAAAAGTCTCTGATGCTGGGAGGGATTGGGGGCAGGGGAAGAAGGGGACGACCGAGGATGAGATGGCTGGATGGCATCACTGACTCGATGGACATGAGTCTGAGTGAACTCTGGGAGTTGGTGATGGACAGGGAGGCCTGGTGTACTGCGATTCATGGGGTTGCAAAGAGTCGGACATGACTGAGCGACTGAACTGAACTGAACTGAGAGATGTGGATACACAGGATGAGTTTGTGGGCCACACAAATGGGTAGTTTCACTAGACTGTAATGGATATAAAGGGGAAAAATAAGGGAGGGGAGGTCAAATTGGAAAAGTATGTTGGCCAGGGCTAGATGATGAACTTGAGATATTCTTTTAAGGAGGTGGCCTAGTGGTCTCATTGATGGATTCTAAGGCAATGCACCCCACTCCAGTACTCTTGCCTGGAGAATCCCATGGACGGAGGAGCCTGGTAGGTTGCAGACCATGGGGTTGAGAAGAGTTGGAAACAACTGAGCTACTTCCCTTTCACTTTTCACATGCATTGGAGAAGGATATGGCAACCCACTCCAATGTTCTTGCCTGGAGAATCCCAGGGATGGAGGAGCCTGGTGAGCTGCCGTCTATGGGTCGCACAGAGTTGGACATGACTGAAGCAACTTAGCAGCAGCAGCAGCAGCATCCTGTCCAGGAGCATTTGGGATATATCAGTCAATCTTAAGACTGCACTAGCACCACAAATGCTACAGAATTTAGATATTATAAGGAGGCTCAAACTAGGTCTCTGTAGTTTATGCCCTCTTGAGCTTGTGCAGCTGGACCATAAGAGCAGCAGAATGCTCACAGATGTGATTCCTCCCATACCTTGGAGGAGGATATAGAGGATCCTATTTTCACAAAATGTGTGTTTTACGGGTAGGACTTACTAGCCACTTTCTGCTGAACAACTGGTTACAGTGTGCTGGTGTTGTGCAAAAAATTGCACATGAAGATGTATTGTTCTTTTTGTTTTTCAGATGTAGAAACTGACTTTGAGTTGTGGGCTAACTCTAGAATCGAAAGTAAAATTTGACTCCAAAACTAACCTGTCCACCATTTTAATCTCATAATGTTGTAAATCATAATTTTCTCCAAGATAAATTCTCAACTGCAATTGAAAAAGGACAGAAAATCTCACCGATGGGGAGGGGGGGGAGGCAGAATTTTACATTTATACATACACATCAAGAAAAAATCTATGAAAGTAGAATGTAAGAAAATTGATTGTGATGATTCTAATGATTCTGATGACTAGGTGCCTGAAAAGAGGAATATGAGTTGTACATCCTTTAAGAGTAAAATCAAGACAGCTTTTCCGATATCATATATTTAGACAAATACATTAAAAATTAAAATATGTGGATTTTAGAAATATTTGGTGGCATCTTCCATGAGTTACTTCCATGAGTTTCATGGCATTTACTTAAGAGACAGACATAACCATTTATCCACATGAATGTGTGATCCTTTAGGTCCATAATATCCATGAGAATAGAGCGTTTGGTCAAATAATATTTGGCCTCAAAGACCATAAAGCACTAGATTTTCATTAATTCAAATATTACTTGATATAGCAAAGAGTCAGACACGATTGAGCGACTGAACTGAACTGAAATGAATTGATATGTACATATAATACTGCAAAAAATGTTAAAAAGTGTACTAAACACACAAAATGAGCAGTTCAGAAATATACAACACATGAAGCTCAAACTTTGAATTGTTAGACTCTAAAGTTTCTAGTTTCTGGAAACCAAAACAATTCTGTAGAAAAATGTTCTGTAAAATCTCCCCCCAAATGTAAAATTTTTTCACATTTTCAAATTTTGTTTTTATTATTAAATTGTATGGGACCAACTTAGATGGTATATTCAAAAGCAGAGACATTACTTTGCCAACTAAGGTCCGTCTAGTTAAGGCTATGGTTTTTCCTGTGGTCATGTATGGATGTGAGAGTTGGACTGTGAAGAAGGCTGAGTGCCAAAGAATTGATGCCTTTGAACTGTGGTGTTGGAGAAGACTCTTGAGAGTCCCTTGGACTGCAAGGAGATCCAACCAGTCCATTCTGAAGGAGATCAACCCTGGGATTTCTTTGGAAGGAATGATGCTAAAGCTGAAGCTCCAGTACTTCGGACAACTCAAGCTCCAGTACTTCGGACAACTCATGCAAAGAGTTGACTCATTGGAAAAGTCTCTGATGCTGGGAGGGATTGGGAGCAGGAGGAGAAGGGGACGACCGAGGATGAGATGGCTGGATGGCATCACGGACTCGATGGATGTGAGTCTGAGTGAACTCCGGGAGATGGTGGTGGACAGGGAGGCCTGGCGTGCTGCGATTCATGGGGTCGCAAAGAATTGGACACAACTGAGCAACTGAACTGAACTGAACTGAACTGAACTGAACTGAACTGAAAGAGCAGGATCATTTCAAGAAAGAAATATTGTGGCAACATGCCCAAGCTCTAGCTGTGCAAATTCTTGCTAGAAGGATCTGATTTGAACCCACTAGTTACAAACTCAGGAAATTAAAACTTCCCTGGTGGCTCAGTCAGCAAAGAATCTGCCTGCAATGCAGGAGACCTGGGTTCGATCCCTGGGTCAGGAAGATCCTCTGGAGAAGGAAATGGCTACACACTCCAGTATTCTTGCCTGATAATCCCGTGGACAGAGAAACCTGGTGGGCTACAGTCCATAGAATCACGAGTCGGACATGACTTAGAGACAACCAGAGGGCCCGCATATTCTTCATTCACATAAAGAAATATGTGTGTTTATGTATACATCCATATACTTTCATGCATGCATATATGTGTATGTATGTGTATATACATACAATTGTTCTGAATAGAGTCTTTGAGGTTTTTTTTTCCTATAACCTTATAGAAAACAGGCAAAAAGGAAGTAAAAGTAGCTTTCTTGAGTAGTTCCATGCCTCAGGTGTGCTAGTTGTGTAGTTGCCCAGTTGTGTCTGACTCTTTCCCACCCCATGAACTGGAGGCTGCCAGGGTTCTCTGTCCATGGGATTTCCCAGGCAAGAATAATGGAGTTCTTAGGTGTGCTAATATACATGAGATACATTCACTAACTTTTATCTTTCTCCAGGAGTAATGCAGGATATTAGTTCTTTATTCGAGAGTATAGCTGTAATTTCTCATTGACAGCCTGTAAGTTGCTGCCACCCCTTATGACCCTTATCCCTCCATGTCTACTTGAGAGGGTATAAATCCACATAATATAATTATTTGCCAGGAGATTAATACTCTTAAACTTTGATCTATCACAAATCATTTTTATTCAACAAGTGTTTATTAAATACATACTCTTTGCCCTTTCTGGAATTAGATAAATTAAGTACAGGGTTGTGATAAACACACAGACACACACATATACGTGTACATATCCATATGTTCATTGAGTACCACCAAGTGACAATTAGAAAGATATTTTTATATCCTATGGTGCCTATCATAGGATTTTTCCCAGCATAGTCATTATTGTAATAGATCCTTTTAAATAATTGACAAATGCCAAATCCTTTAATACTTAATTTTAAGACATTTTAAACAATGTTGTACTTGTAATATCAGAGGACAGGAGATTCAAAGATGTAGCAGAATAGCACTTTCTATAGTCCGTCTAGTCAAGGCTATGGTTTTTCCAGTAGTCATGTATGGATGTGAGAGTTGGATTGTGAAGAAGGCCGAAGAATTGATGCTTTTGAACTGTGGTGTTGGAGAAGACTCTTGAGAGTCCTTTTGACTGCAAGGAGATCCAACCAGTCCATTCTGAAGGAGATCAGCCCTGGGATTTCTTTGGAAGGAATGATGCTAAAGCTGAAACTTCAGTACTTTGGCCACCTCACGTGAAGAGTTGACTCATTGGAAAAGACTCTGATACTGGGAGGAATTGGGGGCAGGAGGAAAAGGTGACGACAGAGAATGAGATGGCTGGATGGCATCACTGACTCGATGGACGTGAGTCTGGGTGAATTCCGGGAGTTGGTGATGCACAGGGAGGCCTGGTGTGCTGCGATTCATGGGGTCACAAAGAGTTGGACACGAGTGAGCGACTGAACTGAACTGATAGTCCAGTTAGAATATCATAGATAGTAAGCTTTTATGATTTCCAAGTTGCATTTGGGGATTGTGTTTCTAAAGATAAAATCTATCAAAAGTTTTCCAGAAACAGATTGATTATATTTGTAATCAACATAGTGTACTATAGTATTATTTTGAGAGCAAAAATGATAGTGTCTGTGAAGGCTTTGTTTCATTAAAAATATTATAGATTGGATTATGTTTATTCAAACATGTTGATAGTGAAAGTGAATTCGCTGAGTCGTGTCCGACTCTTTATGACTCCGTGGACTATAGCCCACCAGGCTCCTCTGTCCATGGGATTCTCCAGGCAAGAATACTGGAGTGGGTTGCCATTTCTTTCTCCAGGGGATCTTCCCAACCCAGGGATCGAACCCAGGTCTCCCGCATTGCAGGTATAAACTTTAACCTCTGAGCCACCAGGGAAGCTATTCAAACATGTTCAGTTTAGTTCAGTTCAGTTGCTCAGTCATGTCTAACTCTTTGTGACCCCATGAATTAGAGCACACCAGGCCTCCCTGTCCATCACCAACTCTCAGAGTTCACTCAAACTCACATCCATTGGGTCAATGATGCCATCCAGCCATCTCATCCTCTGTCGTTCCCTCTCCTCCTGCCCCAAATCCCTCCCAGCATCAGGGTCTTTTCCAATGAGCCAACTCTTTGCATGAGGTGACCATGTTAGTTGTGTCTAAAAATAAGAGTGTTTTTTTCTTTTTTTTAAAAAATGCTAACTGATAAGTTTTCCCTTGGCTTCAACTGAGGTAGTTGATTGAAATAAATTTAAGAAAGATCAATATTTCTATCTGGCCAGTAGAAGATGAGCTCAGAAAAAGCTCAGGGAACTTCCATGAATGAGATTTAAGATCCTAAAATCTTATGTGTTCAGAGGAAAAAGCTAGAAAATTTAAAGACTGACTTTCCTTTAGAAAATGAATCACCAAAATTGTTCTAACAAAGGTAGCTAGCTGTTCTAAAACTCAGGGAAGAATCAGATAAGTATTCAAGATCTAGCTGCTCTTTATGAGCTTTGCAATATATATGACATTTTAAAAGTCAGAAACTTTACTACCTAAAGTTGCTTACAGGAGGCTATATGGAGGTATTAAGAAAATGTAAGGAATCATAGGGTTTTAGAGGAACCTTAAAAAAATCTCATCAATTTTCCTGACTTCCTTGATGAAGACATTAGTAAGTAAGTTCCAGTTTGTGTTTCATCATTCTTCCTAACTCATTCTTGTTTGTATTTAATTAATGACAGAGAATGACTCAATGGACATGCGTTTGAGCAAATTCTGGGAGACAGTGAAGGACAGGAAAGCCTGGCATGCTGCAGTCCATGGGGTCACAAAGAGTAGTACACAACATAGTGATGGAACAATGTTGGTTGATAAGTGTTCTTTTTTTTTAATATGAAATACTTATTCACGTTGAAAAATATGTAAGAGCAGTAGAGTAGTTGTTGAGTCTTAATCTGTGGTGTTGACTGTATCTTTGAACATGCAATACTGTTTTGCTTGCTGGAGTGGAAAGGCAAAGAGGAGCATGTAGGAGGAGCCATCCTGAGGACTTTAGGGTGCTCCAGACTAAGCAGTGTGGGTCATGGAAGACTACTGCTGTGGAAATAAGTGAAGACCACTCAAATGAGAATGCGTAAAGACTATTTGTTCAGAGCTGACTAGAGCAAGGGAATGAAACTTCATCACTTGTCTTTGGCAGATGCTCTAAGGCAGACAAAAGAGTAGCAAAGGTCTGTAATGGGGAAAAGGGAAGACTTTACATATGCTCTATTTGGAAGCTGTAAGCATGGGAAATTGCAGAAAGGCTAGCTAGAAGCAGGGCATCCTAAACAAGTGAGTGAAGAATATTTGACTTTTTCTGATAGGTTTTGTGTTGGAAATGGCAAAAATTAGAGAATCTATCAGTTTTGGTAAAATTTGGCTGTTCTGATGTTGTGTGTTATAGAACTTGTGGGTTGACATCCTGTCTAGTTGTTGCAGATTGTGGATTAGTGTTCTTTTTTATATATAGCCCAGCCATTATTTGTATATTCAGTCTCTCATTACAGACATGTCTCTACTATCCCTTGTGTACCTCTAATCAGCAGATGATCTCACATATTTGTTTACCAGAAATACCATGTATTCCATTGAAAAATTGTGCTTGTAGACTTAGGAAAAACTGCAATTGGCTAATTCACTATGATTCTACTGGATTAGATGTATCAAGCAGAAAGAAACAGCAGAAGAAGCCAACACCAGTGGAACCCTATTAGGAACAATTATAATGTTAATATCATGATTGTATTTTTAGAAAGAGAAACAAAAATTGTCTTTGAAGTCCAACTTTTCTGGTAAATAGTTTTTCCATTTGCATTTCAAATTTCCAAAAAATGTACTTAATGTGATAGGATTATTATAATTGAATTAACATCTACATTTAAGTAATATTAGCTATATATTAAAATTCTCTTTTTGTTTGCAAATTGCATGTTCTTCAATTTTATTATATGCTTCTGTTTTTCAAAACTAAGTGAACACCACACTAATTTATCCAAATTTCAATTTCCTGAATAATGGACTTTAACTGTCATCAGAGCTAATGTATTCAGCTAAATTTATTAGACCCTCCAAATCTCCAGTATTTATTTACAGTTTCCTTTGAGGTTCTTTTCCTTGAGAAAATAAATTATGAATATGTCAAATATGCTAGGTCTAACATTTAACAAGATAATAAATGGTCTTATAAAATGGCACTAAAAAAAAAGAAATAGAAAGCTAATCTTGTAATTCTGTTCTAGCAGTACTTTATAGAGGACTGGTGTCAAAGTTTTGATATTCTTTATCTGCAGGTCACAAAGCACAAAAGGTGCTGTTATTCACAAATGACAATCTGTGACAATCCCATATATCACCTGGGGCTTCCCAGGTGGTGCTAGTGGTAAAGAATACTTCTGCCAATGCAGGAAGGAGATGCCAGAGACATGGATTTGATCTGTGGGTCAGGAAGATCCCCTGGAGAAGGAAAGGCAACTCACTCTAGTATTCTTGCCTGGGAAATCCCATGGACAGAGTCTAGCAGGCTATAGTCCACAGGGTTGCAAAGAGTCAGACACAACTGAGCACGTACTCACTTACTCATATATCTTTACATGAAGTCCTCAGTAAAAAATTTGGAAGATAGAGTTAATGTTCATGTTTCTTTCAAAGTAGCTTAAGTGTGCTGATTTTATTTTGTTGCCAAATTGCTATAAAAATATCTTTACAGAGGACTTATTATGTTGAAAGTCCTCAGGAAAAAAGACAGGAAAAAACATAAAAACATAATCACTACCCACAAAAATACAGAATAACAAAAAATACTTGACTAAAAGTACTACATTAAACATATCAAATAAATGTGGCCTTTGGATTTCAGTTATAGTTCACTGTAAGATACATAATAGAATTTGTCATTATTCCATGAAAGATCCTGATAAAAGTTATCACAATGTTACTAATTTTAAAACCCCAAACTTCTAGGAGCTAAACCTTTCTCAGTGGTCAAAGGATGAATCTAAGAAAAAAGAAAAACAGCAGCAATCCTTTCTATTTCAAGTACTTAAGATATATTACTAGCTAAGTACATATTGTAAATTAAATTGTCAGCACATGAAAAAGAAAAATCTCCAGAAGAATATATTGTTATGGGTAGGAAGAGTAGATCTTTAGATTGTGATTTTAAATCTAAAAAGGAGTACACTGAAGAAAAGAAAATAACACAAAATATAAGTGGGTATGAGACGTTTCTCATAACTAGAAGAGGATGGTGTTCTGCTGAAATGCTATGAAATATCCTATGCAATATGCTTACTATGTTTTATCTGCTGTATAAATTATCTTAATTAAATTTAGTTTCATGATTGTCTTCTGAAAAATAGGAAAGATGTTCCATTGGAGTTCTAATTTAGGGTTAGAATAATACTCAATCAAAATGCACTAGCACTCATAGAATTTTTCTTGTAAATAACCCCTGAATTTAAAGCATTCTTGGAATCCTATTTTCTCAGCTCATGAACAGATTTTTTTAATGTGAAGAGAAATTTCTTTTGCAAGTGAATCATTAAAACTTGGGAACAAGCAGCATAATTATAAAATAATTCAGGAAGTCCATCAAACTGTCTAGAGATTCTCCAAGGTGTTATAAGTCTGACAGCTTTGGCATTTTCTACTAGTCTAGGGAGAAACTGGACAGTCCTCAATATCTGTACGATAATTAATGCTTTCTTTAAGAACCTTCTTTTCCTTATTACTTAACCTAAGTTGCTGAGAGCTAAATAAATCAACTCATATATATCTTTTTTTTTTCTTTTTTCATCTCTCTACTTGATGGGATGAACACATTTTATATCATTTTCTTAAAAGGTGTCCATTCATAATACTCTATATGAGTTCATCTAAATAATTAATTGACTCTTGAGTTTCCTTTGGAGCTTCAGGACCAAGCTTGAATGAGATTCTGATCCTGTTATAACTGAAAAAGTAAAACTAAAAGAGTTTGGATTCTTGAATTAAGGAAGAAAAACATTTTGATGTATCTCTGTGAAGAGAAAACACCTTCCTTTTCTAAATGTTTTTTCCCTAAGAGTCTCTGAAACTAATTCCAGTCTTTTATAAAATACCTTCATGGTCCAATTTTAGTCCCTAAGTATGTTAATTTCTCAGATCCTCAAGGGGCCCAGAAAGAACTCATTAAGTGCTGTTGTGGGTCATAAGGTTATTCTGGTCATAAAGTACATGCCAAGACCACACAAATCCTAAAAAAGGATTTATTTTTTAATGTGTTTTATGTACTATGTGCTCAGTATACTCATGCATTCTTTATTCTACATGCTAAACTTGCTAAGTGCTGTTACAGATGAGGAAACTGAGATGTAGATAAGTTATTTATCCTAGGTTAGTTACAGAGCTTGGGAGTTAGAAAATGGGGAGTGTGGGAATTTGCTCTCAACAACTGTCTCCAAAGCCCATGTTCTTCAACAATATAATTTGTGGCCTCTTTCCCCCATATGTAAGATTTGGAAGTCAGACAATATGAGGTCCTCAAACAAACAAGGATTTCACAAAGTTGAAATCTGATTGACTTTGTAGTTCAGCTCTGCCTATTGTCATATCTGTGACCTTACAAATGTTTATTTCTTTCAGGCTTCCATTTTTCTAATGAGCAAAATGGAATAAAAATACCCAACTTCACACAGTTGTGAGGATTATGTTTAATAAAAAAGTTAAATTTTTCTGTAAATTTTAACTTATGCTCTGAGTCTTGGAGTGAAATAAATGTTTTTAAATATTAATTTTTACAACTAGCAGTATCCGAGGTTCTTGGATTAGTGGGGTTATGTATAATGTTTTAGGGAGTGGAATCATGATTCCACTTTCTTCCATGAAAAATGTTTCACAGAATCATGAAACTTAGTGGAAATGATTCTTTCTTCTTAGTGGAAATGTCATATTCTAGAAATGACTAGTTGATTCCAGAAGCCAGTAAACCTGGTTGGATGTTGTCCATCTTTTGGGAAGAAGCTTCTGCAATACAATGATGATCACCACATAGGAGGGATGGGAAACGTACCAAAATATAGTGAAGAAAAAAATTTCTTTATGAGTAAATGGAATATTGGCTTAAAATCAGGCAGTGATCTTAAGGGTTCCAAATTATTGTCTGAGAACCAGCAGCATCAGCATTACCAGGGAATACCTTAGACACAAATTATCAAACTCAACCCCAGACTGAATCTAAAGCTCTAGGTAATGTCAGAAATTTGTGCTTTAATAAGACCTCTGGGGACTTCCACTGGTATGGAGTTTAAGAGCACTGATTTCAAACCAAATTGTCAATTCTTGAATAATGACTCAACGTGTCTCAGTGGTAAGACATATGCAAGATATTTTCTTTCTCTGCATGTCTCTCCTTCCTTCTACAAAATGGGGATAGAATCATATTTGCCTGTTAGAATTGTTGTGAGGATTAAACTTGCTAATAAGTTTAATGTAAAATTCTAAAATTCTTAGCACAGTCCTTGCAATAAACTAAGTACTCCATAAGTATAAGATATTGTTACTTGAAAGAGAGCTCTATGCTGTGAGAAAGGGTTTCCTCTGTCCTCTGTGCAAAATTTGTTTGTTGTTGTTGTCCAAAGTCATGACTAACATTTTATGACTCCAGTTTCTCTTCACATCAGGTTGCCAAAGTATTGGAGCTTTAGCTTCAGCAACAGTCCTTCCAATGAATATTCAGGGTTGATTTCCTTTAGAATTGACTGGTTTGATTTCCTTGTAATTCAGGGGACTCTCAAGAGTCTTCCTTAGCACTACAGTTCAAAGGCATCAATTCTTTGGTACTCAGCCTGCGTTATGGTCTAACTCTCACAAGCCATACATGACTATTGGAAAAACTGTAGCTTTGACTATACAGACCTTTGTTGGCAAAATGATGTTTTTGCTTTTTAATATGCTATCTAAGTTTATTATAGCTTTTCTTCAAAGGAGCAAGAATCTTTTAATTTTCATGACTGCAATCACTGTCTTCAGTGATTTTGGAAGACAAGAAAATAAAGCCTGTCACTGTTTCCATTGTTTCCCCATCTATTTGCCATGAAGTGATGGGACCAGATGCCATGATCTTAGTTTTTTGAATGTTGAGTTTCAAGCCAACTTTTTCACTCTCTTTCACCCTCAACAAGAGACTCTTCAGTTCTCTCTCTCTCTCTCCCTTTTTTTTCCATTAGGGTGACCTCTGCATATCTGAGGTCATTAATATTTCTCCTGGAAATCTTGATTCCAGCTTGTGATTCATCCAGATTGATATTTCTTATGATGTACTCTGTATATAATTTAAATAAGCAGGGTGACAATATACATCCTTGATGTACTCCTTTCCCAATTTTGAACCAGTCCATTGTTCCATGTCCAATTCTAACTGTTGCTTCTTTACCCTCCCACAAGTTTGTCAGCAGACAGATAAGGTGGGCAGCTATTCCCAACTCTTTAAGAACTTTCCAGTTTGTTGTGGTCTATACAAAGGCTTTAACATAGTCAATGAAGCAGAACTCAATGTTTTTCTGGAACTTCCCTGCTCTCTCCATAGTCCAATCAGGGTTGGCAATTTGATCTCTGATTCCTCTGCCTCTTTGAAACCCAGCTTGTACATATGGAAGTTCTTGGTTCACATATTACTGAAGACTAGCTTGAAGGATTTTGAGCATAACCTTACTAGCATATGAAATGAGTGTAACTGTACTGTATTCTTTGGCATTGTCCTTCTTTGGAATTAAAATGAAAACTGACTTTTCCAGTCTTGTGGCCACTCCTGAGTTTTCCAAGTTTGCTGACGTGTGAAACATCAATTATAGTATTTTATTAGCATCGTTTAGAATATTTTAAGTAGCTCAGCTGGAATTCCATCAGTTCCCCTAGCTTTGCTTCCTAAGACCCACCTGACCTCACACTCCAGGATGTGAGTGACCACACCATCATTGTTATCTGGTCATTAAGACTTTTTTTTTTTTTTAATAGTTCGTCTCTGTATTCTTACCACCTCTTTTTAATCTCTTCTCTTTCTGTAGGTCCTTACTGTTTCTGTCCTTTACCATGCCCATTCTTGCATGAAATACTCCCTTGATATTTCCAGTTTTTTTGAAGAGATCTCTAGTCTTTCCCATGCTATTATTTTCCTCTAATTCTTTGCACTATTCATCTAAGAAGGCTTCCTTATCTCTCCTTGCTATTCTCTGGAGCTCTACATTCTGTGCAACATTAGATGCAAACATTTGAAAGGGCCTGGAAGATATAATTTCTAAAATTGACTCTTATCCTATGAATTCCTGAAACAATACTTTCTATGCCATGCTTAAAATAGTACTTCTGACAAAACCTCCCCCCGCAGAACCATTTAACTGATATTATGACATACAAATAGGCTAAAATATTTTTTTCCACAGGTAGCCTTTTCCCAATACAATAAAAAATATGAAACAAGCATCTATGTGCCATTTCCCCCCCTTCACCTTCTAAATTCCTTTTATTTTCTGGCCTCTGTTCTTCATCTAAATTCCAGATATATACTAACTATTCACAGATTTTCAATACAAAATCTTCCCCATACATTCATTTGCTCTGCACTAATCTGTGTTTTTGTTTCTCCAATTCTTTAAAGGTAGGAATTGCAATGACTTTAAAGATTAATAATCATGCTCATATATCCCCATCTTACTTGGACAGATCTGTGTGCTAATATTCTCCTTGATATCCAAGTGTCAAAGCTGAATGAGGACCCCTGGTTAAGGACCTCTGCTTCCACTTCAGGTGGCCAGGTTCCATTCCTGATCAGGGAACTAAGAACTCACATACCACATGACATGGCCAGAAAAGAAAAAAAAAGCTGATTGAGCCATAGAATTTGTTTTGAAATCTGGACTCCATGTGTAATCAGAAATTTCATTTAACTCTGATGAAATATATGAATGTTTTATGAACAAATGACTATGGGAGCAAAGAAGGGAGGAGGAACTCTGTGTCAAAGGGTTAGTGCTGAGACCATCTTCTGGATGAGGAATATGTGAAAGGCAAATCAGAACTTGAGGTAGAAATAAATTCCAGATGGAAGAAACAAAACTATTCAGGGGTGTTTGCTCATGAACCTCACTAATCTTTAGAATTATGTCTTGTACAGCTAGAGAGAAGGAGTAGTGAGAGAAAAGCTGGAAAGGAGGAAAGAGATGGGAACCATGAAAGGATGTTACATCAACCTATGAGGCCTGTATGGTTGATTTTATCCTAACTTTTTTTTTTTATTATTTTTTATTTTACTTTACAATTCTGTATTGGTTTTGCCATACATTGACATAGGAGAGGAAAATGAGGCCCATTGAATATAAGTGGTATAGAAAATAAATAGCAGAGCCCAAACTCGAGACCAGGTCTTCTCCTAACTCCCATTGTGTACATTTTATACTGTATTATATATCTAGTTAGCATTTCTTTAAGTAGTAAATTTCTAATTTAGATACAAGGCTTTATACTTTGGTGTTACATATGTTGCAGGGATTTTGAGGGGAGGGCAGAATTCCTTTAACAGGTGATCCAATATTCTATTTATTCATAAAGAAGTTTTTTCTGGTTGTATTTTTGTGCTTTCCCATCCTAAAGCAATCAAAAGTGAAGATAAAGGGAAGAAAGGAAAGAAACTAATACTGATTGATTGTCTACTGTGAGCCAGGGACTGTGCTAGATATTTTCTATATGTTATTTGAATTTTCACAAGAATGTTTAAGTTAAGTATTATTATTTAGTTTTTTTTAAAATTTATTTATTTTTTATTTTACTTTACAATTCTGTATTGGTTTTGCCATACATTGACATGAATCCACCACGGGTGTACATGCATTCCCAAACCTGAACCCCCCTCCCACCCCCTCCCCACAACATCTCTCTGGGTCATCCCCGCGTGCCAGCCCCAAGCGTGCCATATCCTGCATCAGACATAGACTGGCAATTCGATTCTTACATGATATTATACATGTTTCAATACCATTCTCCCAAGTCATCTCACCCTCTCCCTCTCCCACTGAGTCCAAAAGTCCGTTATACACATCTGTGTCTTTTTTGCTGTCCTGCATACAGGGTCATCATTGTCATCTTTCTAAATTCCATATAAATGTGTTAGTATACTGTATTGGTGTTTTTCTTTCTGGCTTACTTCACTCTGTATAATTGGCTCCAGTTTCATCCATCTCATCAGAACTGATTCAAATGTATTCTTTTTAACGGCTGAGTAATACTCCATTGTGTATATGTACCACAGCTTTCTTATCCATTCATCTGCTGATGGACATCTAGGTTGTTTCCATGTCCTGGCTATTACAAACAATGCTGCGATGAACATTGGGGTACATGTGTCTCTTTCAATTCTGGTTTCCTCAGTGTGTATGCCCAGCAGTGGGATTGCTGGGTCATAAGGTAGTTCTATTTGCAATTTTTTAAGGAATCTCCACACTGTTCTCCATAGTGGCTGTACTAGTTTGCATTCCCACCAACAGTGTAGGAGGGTTCCCTTCTCTCCACACCCTCTCCAGCATTTATTGCTTGCAGATTTTTGGATCGCAGCCATTCTGACTGGTGTGAAGTGGTACCTCATTGTGGTTTTGATTTGCATTTCTCTAATAATGAGTGATGTTGAGCATCTTTTCATGTGTTTGTTAGCCATCCGTATGTCTTCTTTGGAGAAATGTCTATTTAGTTCTTTGGCCCATTTTTTGATTGGGTCGTTTATTTTTCTGGAATTGAGCTGCAGGAGTTGCTTGTATATTTTTGAGATTAGTTGTTTGTCAGTTGCTTCATTTGCTATTATTTTCTCCCATTCAGAAGGCTGTCTTTTCACAATTATTTAGTTTTTATAAGTGAAGACTTTAAGACTGAGCTGTATGAAACTTGCCTAAGTAACTTGACCAAGATCATGCAGCCAGTTGACTGACAAGCTGAGATTTGAATCTGGGTCTGCTTGACCTAGGCCCAAATCATCTCTTCAACTTATCTAACTCTGCTTCTTAGGAAGGAGTTCAACATTAAGCTCAAAACAAGATGAGTCAGCAATCTAAAAATGTTGATGGAGGAAAGGTTTTACTATAATGTCTTTAAGAAAGGACATAGGCAAGGAAAGTAATGGGACATTTTCAATGCAGTCATGTAAATAGCCTTCGTTTTGAATAGCTTTTGGGCTCCACATGTCCAGAAAGACTGAGGCCAGGGGAACAGATGATTGCAAAATAGGTCATGAGGCAGCATGAAGAAGAAACAATGAGTGAGTGGAAAGAGATGCACTGTATAACAAGGGGGTGGGTGTAGAATCTCTGGCTCTCAGGAGTTTTATTTGCCTGCTCAAATTATATTTTGTGGTATGTGTACCCAACATCCATTACTCCACATTTCCCAAAGTATCAGTGTTCCAAATGGTTTGATTTTGTCCCAGAATCCCAAATAGTTAAATATTTATAAATTGCATTGTTGAGCTAAGTTCCAGAATACACTGATACTTCATGAGAAGATGCTGTTAATTCAAGCTTCTACTCTAGAATCCCTAGTGTCTGAGAGACTGCCCATCATTAACCTCCAATTAAAATAAATAAATTTATATTAAAAAAAGAAGAGGGCTTCAGTAAGGTTGAGACTAGTCCCAACTTCTTTACAAATCTTGGATGCTCAATTTAACCTTTCAGTGTTGCTGTACAGTATCCTGATCTTAGAGGGATATCTTTGATAAATATTTATTATTATATTATTGTACAAAGGTAGAAAGTAAGGTGAGTTCTGAAAAATTGAGTTCTACCTCCAGAGTACTTTAAGTATCATATGTAGTTCTTTGTATTTATATTTATATTGTTTGTATTTGTATTGTTAAGTGGTTTAACTCATTAAAAGCAAAACAGTGTTTGATTACTTGACTCTATGTATATAATGTATTTACTTGGAATAATGACAGAGGAACTTATCATTATAGTTTATTAGTCATAAATTTTCCTGTTAGATGAAGTATAAGTAATTTATACTTATATACTTCCATATATATATATATGTATATATATACTTATATACTTCCTAGTATATACTTATACTAGGAAGTCACTTGTCTCTTTATTATTAAAAATAATATTAAAAGTTATAGGTGCATAATTGAGTGCCTACAGGCATTTTTCTAAATATTCTGGCTTTGTGACCTGCCGGGACCAGCCCCAGTGGATCCAGGGTAATTTGAAGTGGGGACAGTGTGGCGAGAGAGATATAGATTTAGAGGGAGATAAGGAAGGAGTTTGCAGTTAAGAGAATAGAGGAGAGAAAGAGGCTGTATTCCTTGGTTTACATAGAAAGCCAATAAAGCCCCGAGACAAGGGACTTGAACCATCTACGTAGGGCCACTGGCACCTGCTTGAATAGTGGAGGGTGCCCCGCCTTGGGCTCCCTCTCACGTGGGTCTTAGAAGCCCCGGCAAATAAGTAGACACGGCTAGCCTCTATGCCCCAGACGGGAATCAGCCAGAAAATAGAGTAAGAAAGGAAAGAAGACATGGGGGAGCCAGTCTTTCCAGGAACTGGCCCAAGAAACTGGTCCATCTTTTATTTTCTAGGAAAAGCTTTAATACATTTAGTTGTACATAGATATCGATGGATAATACAAAGTCATGCAGGGTCAGCAGCCCTGACCCTTATCGAGACCAGGCTTTCTCTCTGCATACTTAGCTGTATACACAGGTCTTAGGTGATTTACATCATCTTCTGGCCAGGAGGCCTATTAGCATTTTATGGCCTTTTCTGATAAGGGTCCATCAACCAGAACACTTATTTGCCTTAAAAGTGTTGTTCTTACTAAAGTGGGGTACCACTCTCAGAAAGCACTAATTAAGGTTACATTCTTACATAGCAAGGACACAACAATTTATAACAAGGAAAGAGGAGTACAGTGATTTATAACAAAGAGAAAATTCATTAATTCAAAAGTCTAGTATTGCTAACATAAAAACTACTATATTCCTATTTCTGCATCCCGATGACATTGATTAATATCCTCCCAGGTGCCTAAAAGATAAAGGATATGGAGGCCTGGTGGCAAACATTAACTCAACAATGAAACCCTTCACCAAACTAATTCTTAGCTCTAAAAGACTCTATATCTTTAAGATGTTTTAAGCTTCAGGCCTCTCGCAGTTGGGGGGCTGTAAACAATCACATGCATAGTTGTAAAAGTCTGGGGGAACCTGTCAGGCAAGTTAGAGAGCCATCAGAGGGATTTGAGCTGAGACACTCGTTTCATATGCAGGAGACCAGTTGGAGCTCTAAGTTAACTTTTTCTAGAGAAAGGTGTTTGGGGATAGCCCCCTGTAATGTCAGAAGAGTATAGTATAGCAGACAGTAAACAGACAGATTTTGGTTTCGGGGTAGATGCTCAGGCAGAGGACCCCTTGAGACCTGACTCACCTTGCCCCGTCAGGTCTCTCCGCATGACCTTGTCATGGGTGGGATCTCCCGTGCTGGCTCCTGGCAGTGACCCACATAGATCTGTTGTAACTATCAAAGTCTGTTGGGACTAAAGCAAAGTACAATGTGTAAGTGGGTAAATGTAGTAGTGTTCCAATGAAACTTTATTTATGGGGAGAGTGAAATTTAAATATTGCATGACTTTTTATATATTATGAAATTCTTTAAAATTTTTAAGGCCATTCTTAGCTCACAGTTCATATAAAAACGGAGTAGATTGTATTTACCTGTGGACCATTGTTCTAGACATTTACCTTTTTCATTTCAAATTCTATCATCCATGTCAAGGCAAAGTTTATTTGCTTCTAGTGTATTGATGACAAAACAAAGTATCAAGAACAGTAAACTGACTAGAATATTGCATAGCAAGTAACTGACACATCTTTGAATTTTTTTGATTTCTGTGAGTCCTGGTTTCTTTATATGTAGATTAGAGAGAGAGAGAGAGAGATTTGGTGATATTATAGGGATGAAATGAAATAATTCATTTATTCAAATACTGTTTAAAATTTTCCTAGGAGCAGAGATTTCCCTGAAATACTAAAGTTCAGGTGATATACAATGGAAACAGCATATGCTGCCATGAAGCTCACAATTAAGTTTATTAGATATACACTGAATTAAAAATTGTAGCAAGTGTGCTGACTGCTTTGATAGAAAAAAAAAATAGGCCTAAGGGAGAATATAGAACAGGTGCCTATCCTAGGTTTTAGGAAACGCTTTCTAGAAAACAGTGGTGTCAAATGGAGCCATGAAATGATGTCCTAAAGTGAAAATAAAAGGGGGGGAAATAGGTATTCAAGGCAAGTGCAAGGTTGTGGGTAAATTCCAGAGGTGAGAGAGAGTTAGTCCACTAAGAAAACAAAACAAATTCAATATGTCTAGGAATAGAGATCAAGACATAAAACAGATTCAGGAGCTATTGCTGAAGAAGTAAGAAGAAGTATGAAGACATGTTAATAGGTTTAGATATTATCTTAGGAAGAAAAGGAAACCCTGACAAGTTTTAAAAAATGATGAAATAATATTAGACTTGCATTTTGAAAAGGTCATCCTACTGCAATATAAAGAATGGATTGGAAAGTGATGAGAATGAGTCCAGGGAGACTGGTTAGAAAGTAGATACTGTGGTCAGATGAATGGTAGCAGTGTCTTGAAATAGATTAATGGCAGAAGAAATTAAGAGAAATGGCCAAATTCAAGAAACATTGAATAATGGACATATTTTAAAATATTTATTTTATATCTGCTTATTTTATCCACTGTTTGAGGTGCTGGGGACATAACAATAAAAAAAACAGGTCAATATCTCCATCCTATTTTAAGAATGATGGACAACATAGAGTCAAAATTTCTAGGTTTTACCTCTAACAACCGGGTAGATGGTAGGTTCCTGAGTTAAGAAAAAAATAGGAGAAACAGATTTGATGTATATTGATTAAAAACTCTGACTAAAATTCTTTATAGTTCTTCCTTACTGCATTTCTCCTAAGGCTATTTAGGATCAGAGCAAAAGCTAGACAGTAGGTTTATGGCTCTCTAAAACAGATTCATCAATAACCGCAGATATGCAGATGACACCACCCTTATGGCAGAAAGTGAAGAGGAACTAAAAAGTCTTTTGATGAAAGTGAAAGAGGAAAGTGAAAAAGTTGGCTTAAAGCTCAACATTCAGAAAAATAAGATCATGGCATCTAGTCCCATCACTTCATGGGAAATAGATGGGGAAACAGTAGAAACTGGCAGATTTATTTTGGGGGCTCCAAAATCACTGCAGATGGTAATTGTAGCCATGAAATTAAAAGGCACTTACTCCTTGGAAGGAAAGTTATCACCAACCTATATAACATATTGAAAAGCAAAGACATTACTTTGCCAACAAAGGTCTGTCTAGTCAAGGCTATGGTTTTTCCAGTGGTCATGTATGGATGTGAGAGCTGGTCTGTGAAGAAGACAGAGAGCTGAAGAATTGATGCTTTTGAACTGTGGTGTTGGAGAAGACTCTTGAGAGTCCCTTGGACTGCAAGGAGATCCAACCAGTCCATTCTAAAGGAGATCAGTCCTGGGTGTTCATTGGAGGGACTGATAAAAAGCTGAAACTCTAACTCTTTGGCCACCTTATGTGAAGAGTTGACTCATTGGAAAAGACTCTGATGCTGGGAGGGATTGAGGGCAGGAGAAGAAGGGGATGACAGAGGATGAGATGGCTGGATGGCATCACTGACTCGATGGACATGAGTTTGAGTAAACTCCAGGAGCTAGTGATGGACAGGGAGGCCTGGCGTGCTGCGATTCATGGGGTTGCAAAGAGTCGGACATGACTGAGTGACTGAACTGACTTAACTGATACACACATAAATTTGTTATTAAAATTACTAGGCTCTGACACTGTTCAAAACCCATATTGACTCATGAACTCATGAGTCATCCTTTGGAAGCAAAAAGGCAGTTTTTGTTCTGTTTTAACCATATCTTTCTTCTGCTTCCTTAGTGTCTATTTTTCTACTTTTTAACATTTTAGGGAAACATATATCACATCATCACATCTCTCCAAAATGCTAACACAATATTAAGTATAAAAGAAGTACGTGGTATATACTGTCTCATTTAACTTTTAAAAACAAGAAGTATATTCTAGTTATGAATGACAATGTTGGAGTTTGAAGAGGTGATATAATTGTTGAAATTATCTAAGTTTTTCATAGCTGAGAATTAGCATAGCTGGTGCTCAAACACAGGTCTGACTGGTAAGACCTTTTATTGCTCACCATCCATTTGTGTGCTTCCCCACATCTCACAGACCTTTTGCAGTCAGATGGAGATAATGTGACTAGCTCTAACTAATGTACAATAAATAGATGACATTTAGGTCAGTTTTGAGCAAAAGCACTTAGTAGTCACTGAGGGGTACTCCACTCTTTCACTTCACCTGTCTTGTCAGCCAGCATTGTCCCAAGGGAAGATTCAGGAGTCCTAAGGACAAGTGACTATATGAGGTAGAAACCCCATTGACCAATATTATGCTAAACCACTGAGATTTACTAGTTAATTTGTTATTGCAGCATAACCTAGTCCATGACTGTAGCTTGTGAGGTAATTAATAAAGTCTCAAAATCATTGGTCTTAATTTAAAAGCTGTACAAATTGTGATTTAATAGGAAAACAGTTCAAATGCAACTTAATATATGAGTTTATTTCTCCTACAGTTTGAAATTAGAAGTCAAACATTGGTTTCATTTTCATATATAAACTATGAATTGGTAGATTTCCTGTAAGGTGATAATGACAAAGTTAAGATTCACAGATAAGTAATTTCACTGTTGTGATTTCGTAAAATGCTTAGTAGGATCCTAACTACAACAATTTAAAGTAAGATAGCTTTTCATGTTTTTACTTGTCCACCTAATATATCTTTCATCAATGCTTTTGAATTTGATTCATTTTAAGTATAAATATTGTTTTGTTTGGAAGAATAGAATAAAGTATTCCTGGCAGCTTGTGATTTTATTCACAGACTTTGGTTGCTTAAAAATAAGTAACTCCATTTATTCTTGAAAATGTCTTCTACTGTCTTGAAATAAAAAATTTCTATAATTGTATACATATGGAATTGGCTGCTAAAATATATTTAACATGATTTCATGGCTTCTAGTACAGAGATTTTTTTGAGGAAGGTTAGCATTTTAGATGTATTTGTGATGTTATTTAATTATTGGTAAAGGAGTTCCAAAATCACTGTAGATGGTGATTGTAGCCATGAAATTAAAAGACGCTCCTTGGAAGGAAAGTTATGACCAACCTAGATAGCATATTGAAAAGCAGAGACATTACTTTGCCAACAAAGGTCCATCTAGTCAAGGCTATGGTTTTTCCAGTGGTCATGTATGGATGTGAGAGTTGGTCTGTGAAAAAAGCTGAGTGCTGAAGAATTGATGCTTTTGAACTGTGGTGTTGGAGAAGACTCCTGCAAGGAGATCCAACCAGTCCATTCTAAAGGAGATCAACCCTGGGTATTCTTTGGAAGGAATGAGGCTAAAGCTGAAACTCCAGTACTTTGGCCACCTCATGTGAAGATCTGTCTGAATCATTGGAAAGACTCTGATGCTGGAAGTGATTGGGGGCAGGAGGAAAAGGGGACGACAGAGGATGAGATGGCTGGATGGCATCACCGACTCGATGGACATGAGTCTGAGTGAACTCTGGGAGTTGGTGATGGACAGGGAGGCCTGGCGTGCTGCGATTCATGGGATCGCGAAGAGTCGGACCCAACTGAGCGACTGAACTGAACTAAAGGAGTTCCTAAACAACTTTGACATTCTGTTCAAATCAGGCTTTTAAAACAATCAGCATTTTCTCTTGTGTCAATTATCTATTCATATTAAAAGTAGTTATAAATATTTAAGAACGATCAGATTTACTCCAATATTCTTTATATTATTGTTAATAGTAACAGTGCCTTAAGTATTTATAAATCCTTTCCTTGGTATTAGATAAAGTACTCTCACATCATCCTGCATGAAGTTAAAAATAAAACAAAAACCCCAAACAAGGCCTGGAGAATTAATTTTAAGGACTCATGGGTAATGACAGAACCACATTAGAATCCATTTTCGCTGACACCCCAGTGTTTGTTCTATTCTGCTTTGTTGAATCACATGTGAATTCCCTTTAGGTGATGTTTAAAATGCTTAATATAATAGTAATATCTTCAAAACCTCACATTTTTCCTTGATTTATCTCTCATTTTTCCTTGATTTATCTCTAATTGTTACTTATATGAATGGTACTATTTTTTTTTACATAGACATTTCAAAATAATCTTATAATGATTTTATATGTTTTTCCTTTGCAAATGGTGGTAATTGATCAAACAACATTGGAGTCAAAATTTTCATTACCATATGTAAAATAGATGACCAGTGCAAGTTCGATGGATGAAGCAGGGCACTCAAAGCTGGTGCTCCGGGACAACCCAGGGGGATGGGTTGGGGAAGGAGGTGGGAGGGGCATTCAAGATGGGAGGACACATGTACACCCGTGGCTAACTCATGTCGCTGTATGGCAAAAACTGCCGCAATATTGTAAAGTAATTAGCCTCCAATTAAAATTAATTAAGTAAAAAAATTTCAACATATGACTATACAATGGTACTGAGATATTTGGAGATGTAGACATGACTAGTTTTACAAATCCTTTATTCATTAAATGAATGTTCCTTTATCATTTACTGTAAACAGTGAACTGTAGAAGGTACTGGGTATATAGTGGACAGCTCCCTTTAAAGAACTGATATATATTTCTAACACCGTAAACAAAAATCTAAATGTAAGACCAGAAACTATAAAACTCCTAGAGGAAAACAATGGCAGAACACTCTCTGGCGTAAATCACAGCAAGATCCTCTATGACCCACATCCCTGAGAAATAAAAGCAAAAATAAATAAATGGGACCTAATTAAACTTAAAAGCTTTTGCACAATGAAGGAAACTATAAGCCAGGTGAAAAGACAGCCTCCAGAATGGGAGAAAATAATAGCAAACAAAGTAACTAATAAAGAGTTAATTTCAAAAATATACAAGCAGCTCATGCACTCAATGCCAGAAAAAGAAATGTCCCAATCAAAAAATGGGCCAAAGAACTAAACAGATATTTCTCCAAGGAAGACATACAGATGGCTAACAAAAACATGAAAAGATGCTCAACATCACTTATTATCAGAGAAATGCAAATCAAAACCACAATGAGGCACCATCTCACCTGTCAGAATGGCTGCCATTAAAAAGTCTACAAACAATAAATGCTGGAGAGGGTATGGAGAAAAGGGAACCCTCTTACACTGTTGGTGGGAATGCAAACTAGTACAGCTACTATGGAGAACAGTGTGGAGATTCCTTAAAAGACTGGAAATAGAACAGCCATACGACCCAGCAATCCCACTGCTAGGCATACACACCAAGGAAACCAGAGTTGAAAGAGACACGTGTACCCCAATGTTCATTGCTGCACTGTTTACAATAACTAGGACATGGAAGCAACCTAGATGTCCATCAGCAGATGCATGGATAAGAAAGCGATGGTGCATATACACAATGGAATATTACTCAGCCATTAAAAGAATGCATTTAAATCAGTTCTAATAAGGTGGATGAAATTGGAGCCTATTATACAGAGTGAAGTAAGTCAGAAAGAAAAACACCAATACAGTATATTAACACATATATATGGAATTTAGAAAGATGGTAACGATGACCCTATATGTGAGACAGCAAAAGAGACACAGATATAAAGAACAGACTTCTGGACTCTGTGGGAGAAGGCGAGGGTGGGATGATTTGAGAGAATAGCACTGAAACATGTATGTTACCATATGTGAAATAGTCACCAGTCCAGATTCAATGCATGAGGCAGGGCACTCAGGGCCAGTGCACTGGGATGACCCTGAGGGATGGGATGGGGAGGGAGGTGAGAGGAGGGTTCAGGATGGGGGAACACATATACACCCATGGCTGATTCACGTCAATGTGTGGCAAAACCACTACAATATCGTAAAGCAATTAGCCTTTAATTAAAATAAATAAATTCATTAAAAAAACCTGATATATAATTAATGATGACAAAGATAACCAAGTAACTATATGCATATACTAATAAAAAGTTCTATATATGTAATAAACAGAGAACTCAGAAGAATTTGGAGGAGAGGAGCAAGAATTCTACATGGAAGCTTGACTAAGAAGCTCAAAATTAAACCGAGGCTTAAAGGATGAAAAGGAGCCAGCTCAGCAAATAATTGGAAATATAGAACTTTCATTAGTGGGAAAATCATAGGCAAATTTGTAAAGGCAGGGAAGACCTTAGAATGTCCTGGGAAATGAAAGTGACTTAAAGTGAGACTGGTTCAAAGTGAATTTGAGGACCACATGGTCACGGGCCTCAAGGATGATGGCTGGTATTATAAGTGTAAATAAGAAGCCAGATTTTAACACAGAAAGAAGAGATAGGAAAGAGAACAAAGAAAACTCAGTCAAAATTATGTCTAGAAAACACAGAATTAGACAATAGAAAAAATGCAAATACCTTTGTAGTTATAATAACTATATGCAGGTTAAATCAGTTGAAAGAAAATTTGTCAGACATGATTTTTTTAATCTTAAGAAATGCAATTATTTGCTAATTTCAAGTTAGACAAAATATTGAGACAGAAAACCTGAAAGTAAAGAGAGTTTTAAAATAAAAATGGTATATCAGACAAATATTAAACAAAGAAAATTTATGTAGGATTATCAGCATAAGATCAAATAGAATTTACAGCTCAAATGTAGAGGTTTATATAATGAGGATTATCTCATAAAGAAAAAAAGAAATAATTATTTGGAAAGATACAGTATTCCAAATATGTTAGTGAAAGGTTGTTGCTGAACCACGAAAGACGTGGAGGTTCTTGGCCTCCGGAGGAGATTAATTTAATCCGGGGCCAGTGATGAGGCTTGATTGCTCAGAGCTTTTGTGTAATAAAGTTTTATTAAAGTATAAAAGAGATAGAGAAAGTTTCTGACATAGTCATCAGAAGGGGGCAGTTTTTAGCCAGATGTTATATAGGTACTTGCAGTCTGCTAATTAGAGAAAGGAAACGTCTCAAAACTCAGAGAATGGCACCAGGCCTCACACCTACAACATGCATTTTGAGCTAACACTGGCACAAGGTGAGTGTTGAGGGCCATGAAACGATTGACATGAAGAAAAGCAGATTTCCAAGCAAATACAAGTCTCATTAACATAGCTTAAGAGAACATTTGCATGAGTAAAACATACTGGTTTGTCAAGTTGGTTCTGAGTCTTAGGCAAAACCGACTTGAAGACAGAGTCTAAGGTAAATACATAGTTCTTTAACTTAGGTTAAGACAAACATTTCCAGAAGAAAAACACATGGGTTAGCTCAAGGTTTGAGAAAAGTTAAGTTTTGGTGGAGCCAGGTGTTGTCATGGCAACACCCCAAATTTTAAGAGAAACCTCTTTTTAAATTTGTATATAGAAGGGGAAAAAATCTTTAACACTTACTTGTAGTTTGTTTCCTCCTGCCACTTAAGAGAGAGAGAAAAAAATGTCTGACACTTGAAGCCTATTTCCTCCCTTTGGAGACTCCTGGCCTTCCTGCCTGTTACCCTCTCGTTAGTACCAATCAGTATATATACTAAATAAAAATTATCAGACTGTTAGATGGAATCAATACATCCACAACCACAATGTAGGACTTTTAACATACTTTTTGTAAAAACTGAGAGATTGGAGATTATCTAAGGATACAGAGAAACTGAGGATAAATTGGTATAGGACAAAAATTAGCATGGGAGTTGGGTTGACTAGATAAGAGAGTAGATGAAAGATTCTGATGCTTTAGAGAGGACTGTCAAACATTTACTTCTAGAGGACTTAGAGATAATGGGTTAGAGAAATAATTTTTAATGCATTAGAATAGATGTGCCATGATAATGCAATGGACAAATTTAATAGCCCACTATCATCTGTATATTTCTTGTGTATATGGTTTGCTTACCAAGGTTGCTAGTCTTCCTCCATATTTTCATCACACACACACACACACACACACAAATATACACACATGATTTAGATGCTACTTCTAGCATTTTGTTATGTAAAAAGCAATGTATTGAGAGTTTGAAGATCTTAATCCCAGTTCTAGTTTTGCCTCTAAACAGCTGTGTGATGTTAAGCAAATCACTTCAATCTTCCACCCCTGTTTCCTTATCTGCAAATTGAGATCTTAAGATCAAACAGCTAAGATTTCTTTCACCACTCGCTGCTCTGTAAGTTTATGAAAAATATTTGATTGGGGGATGGGTTGAGTTTTGGGGGATGTGTTTTGTTACTTATAAATATGTATTTAAATTATATATTTCACAAAGTATGTTGCCTAGCAATTAATATTTTCCATTACAAAATTCAGGCAAATAGAACAATTTTATTTATTACATGAATGCCATAATACAGATCTGAAATAATAAACTCTCAGGACCTCTTGATCTACCTAAATAAATGAGATCGTTCACTACAGCCTGACCCAATTTATGTCCCCAGTCTTCTAAATAAGTTGAATGGAGGGGCAATTGATTCTGTTGTCTTCTTTAAAAATTATACAGTTTTAGCAACTTAATCATACATGAAATGAAAAATAAATAGGCACATTACTACCTATTGCCTCTTTTAACACCATTTCCCACTAAATAAATGGCATTTTTAAGTGGAGACACCTATATTTCTATTACTCAATGCATCTTTCCTATTCAAAATTAACTGAATGATATAATAAGCTTTCAGAATTGCTTTTATTGCTTTGTCCTTATGTTTGCTAAATGTCTTCCTATGTTTCCTCTTATTTATGTATGAAAGTGAAAGTCACACAGTCGTGTCCGACTCTTTGCAACCCCATTGACTATACAGTCCATGGAATTCTCCAGGCCAGAATACTGGATTGGGTAGCCTTTCCCTTCTCCAGGGGATCTTCCCAACCCAGGAATCAAACCCAGGTCCCCTGCATCGCAGGTAGATTCTTTACCAGCTGCACCACAAGGGAAGCCCTATTTATGTATGTACTTTTTTATGAACCAATTATGGCATCTCATTCATATTTCCAGATTTTTCATATAGAAGTTTGGTAACATTATAGACATATGTATATATATATTAGTGTGTGTGTATGTGTTAGTTGCTTAGTCGTGTCCAACTCTTTGTGACCTCAAATAGCCTGCCAGGCTACTCTGTCTATGGCATTCTCCAGGCAAGAATACCGTACTGGGTTACCATTCCCTTCTCCAGGGATCTTCTTGATCAAAGGATTGAACCCAGGTCTCCTGCATTACAGGGAAATTCTTTATAGTCTGAGCAATCAGGGATGTTTATACATATATGTGTGTGTGTATTAATAAATCTAATCAAGTCATGCAAACATCCTTTTTATTGAATTTTACTTTATATAGTTCTAGTTCTCAAAGTTTGATCTCTGAACCATCTGCATCAGAACCAGCAATGGAGCTTATTTTATAATGGTGAATTCTAGCATCTCTCTGCAGATCAACTGAGTTAGAATCTTGTGTGAGTAGAGGAACAAAGGAACATGGTGGCGAATTTGCAGTTTAAAAATTTCATGAGTGATTCTTATGTAGATAAACCAGACACCAAGATACTCTGGTTTGCAATATAAAGTCTATAACCCACCAGGCTCTTCACAGCTTTGCTTCAATCTACATTTTTACCATCATTGCTTAATGAAATCTGGCAGGTTTGCTGATAAAATTAAATGAAACCATATATTCATGATATTAATGAAAGGTCTGGCACACAGACTTTCAATTAAGACTCCTTTCATCTACCCTCATTTGAAACTTAGAAAACCCATTATTTTACCATATCATCTCTTTAGTTTCTTCACAAAGAGTGAAAAGAAATATTATTCAGTGATGGGTAGTATAATGTTCCTATTTTCTCTGAGGAACTAAAAACACGAAGATAGCACAAAGTTTAGAGAGCAAAGGAAGAAGGACTCCTGAGGCCTGGGGGAAGCATGCCTCCTCCTGCATCTCAGTCAACAAATAGTGACAGGCTTCACTGAACCCTGGCCTTCACACAAATTCTCCTTGTGGAAGAGACTTCTCAATTTCTTACCAAAGAAAGACCCCTTCAAGGGCCTGAAAGTGGGCTCTTGTCTAACACTGCTGCTGCTGCTGCTGCTAACACTAGGAAATGAAATTTTCTGAGAAGACACACATACTAATAAAGTAAAGGACTTTATTGGAAAGTGATGCTCAAGCAGAGAGCAGCAAGTTGAGAAGAACTGCTCTTCCTTGTGGCTGACAGTCTCAGGTTTTTTGGAGATAGGATTGGTTTCTGTATTGTCTCTATCCAATCATCTTACTCATGCCCATATTTGGTCCAGCTCAGGGCCCTTCCTGGTGACATATGCATCTCTCAGTCAAGATGGATCCCAGAGTAAGGATTTCTGGGAGGTTGGCAGGACATATATTATGGGCTGGCACCTCTTCCCACTTTTTGGCTCTTTCCAAATTCTTCTGGTTGGTTTTGGCAGCAGTGTGTAAGTCCTGTGTTCCTTACTAGCACCTCCTGTTGTGAGACAGCTTATGCAAGTGGTTATTTTCATGCCTGGCTAGGGCAAATGGTTTCAGTCCATGGTTCCCTAATAAGTTCATAGTATCTGTGGGAGTATGCTGCCCATGAAACATGGAGTTTGTTGTGGCAAACATAGTGGTTGGTTAAAATCCACTTCGAGTTCTACAAAATAGTCACGTTAAGCTCTTTAGACAGCCCCAATTTTTGTTATTAGATTGAATCCCTCAACACTCTCAGTACACCTCAATAAAGAACCATGAATTTAAAATTCAAGAGAATATTGTGGTTGAATTTTAGAGAGTAAGGTCCTACAGACCCAAGGAAACTGAGACCCACAGAGATGCAAGGATTAAATCTATACATTCTAAATTAAAAGCCTTTGTGTTTTTAACAACATACATTCCAATACTGATTTTAGGTGATAGTGGCAACATGGAAACACAAATTGCCAGCTATCTGGTGAAATAAAGAAGTGAAATCATCCCTATTTTTACCATTCCAGATCAGGCTTTAGAATAGTATCAGCATTTTTTCCAGGTTAATTACTTATTAATCATATATTGTTGATTTAAAAAAAAGTTTTTTTTTAAACTTATCAAGACATCTCAGTATAAGTGTAATAACTTTCTCCTTTATAAAAAAAACTCATTGACAAGGATAGAGATCTCTTAAAATAAAATCTTCTTCTCAGATATTATTTTCCTTTTCTCCTTTAACATTAAGAATCCTTCTTCCCTGGAAACAGACTTAGTATTTGGAATCAGGACTTGAATTTGCCTTTCATTTTACTGAGAAGTGCTACCTTCAAATTTCTATACCTCTCTAAATTGTCTGCTTTCTTTAAGGCCCAACAGAAGTGGAATCTTCAGGAAATGTTCTTGGGCTATTGTTGTCCATAATGTCTTTTTTTTTTTTTTTTGTCACTGCTTTACTCATTTGACCTGTTAGTCACATCACTTTGTATGCCCTTTTTGTTTTACTAATATCTTGGTTTCCAATTTATAAACACCTTAACTACAAAAACTGCTTCACATTGTTAGCATGTCACCCAAGGCTCTTGAATTCTAGATGCTTTATATAAGCACTTCAGAATAAATAGCTCTAAGACGAGGTGTTCTAGAATTAATTATAAAATTAAAGATCATATGGATCCTCAGTGGCCTCAGTCTGCAATGTCTTGAAGTGGGGCTTGGGTTCTCAGCCAGAGATTGAGGCCAGGTCATGGCAGTGAGAGCAGCAAATCCTAGCCACCAAACCAGTGGTCAGTGACAAGGCATTTTGGCTTTGCAGAAAAGAATTCCCACAGTGATGGAAAGGGATGAAACAAGTATTTATTAGGAGGAGAAAAGAGCACAGAACATGTGGACAGATACACAGGCAGACTCAGGTAGAGAGAAGTGCTGAGTCACACCCTTGTGGCAGGTTGAATTAATTTTAAGGGCCATTTCTTTTGGGATTCCTTTGGCCAGTCGTTTTGATTTATCTTGTTCATAGTCCATATTTGGTATATCTCAGGGTCCTCCCATGTGTGTGAATGCATCTCTTAGCTAAGATGGATTCTATCAAAGAGGCCTATGGGTAGAGCACCTCTAAACATCACTCCCCTTTGACCTCCAAGGAGCCTTTCTGTGCATATGTGGTTAAGCAGGTCTCCTGACTTTGAAAATAAGAAATATGTGGTCTGGGCAGGGCCCAGCCTTCTCTCTTAATTGTTCTGTTATTCTCATCTTGGAGTTTTGATCCACAGGGAATGAATCTCCAATCGCTTTACCCTGGGAGGCGGGACATCTACCTCCTGCCTCAATATCACCTGTTAAAAATAATATTAAAAAATTATTGAAATGTTCTGTGTTGTTCTGAGATGGACAGAACAACTAGAGGACATCCTGGGATGTTTGAGAATCAAGGAGCTATAAGAGCCCTGTCTATCACTGAGCAACATGTAAAAAAAAAAAAAAAATCATGGATATTCTAGAGCTAGACTATATGTTCTCTTTGTGCAAGCTCATATTTACATATATTTATATTTGGATTCAACTGAATAATAACATCTAGGTCAGAGAAAGTTGGTATAAGAAACTTGTCATACATATAACCTCAAATCAAAGGATTTAAATATGTCCTGTTTCTTTCACTATTTTTATAAAGTCAAGTCTCACTCGGTAGTTTGTAGTCTACATTTATTGCATTTATAGCCAGAAGACAAACTGCATTAATATATTTGCATATAGTAAGGGTCACATATAAATATTTTGGGCATCATTCAAAGCATCTCTAAGTAGAGATAGCAAGTTCGAAAGAAAGAAAAGTGAAGTTGCTTAGTTGTGTTCGACTCTTTGTGACCCTATGGGCTGTAGCCTGCCAGGTTCCTCTGTCCATTGTTTTCCAGGCAAGAATACTGGAGTGGTTTGCCATTTCTTTCTCCAGGGGATCTTCCCAAGCCAGGGATCGAACCTGGGTCTCCAGCACTGCAGGCAGACTCTTTACCGTGTGAGCCACCAGGGAAAGCTCAAAAGAATAGTTTATTTTTTCATTCTCATATCTCTATGTTTGTCTATTGCCCTTATTGATGCTATATTATAGAAATATGATGTCATTATATTCCTATGTTAGTATTTTTGTAAAAAAAGTAGAACAATGTTTCTAAAATATTATTACAAAAATAAAATTTTACTCCATGTCCAAATCTAGAGTAGAATAGAAGTTTATTTTTTGTTGGGTTTTTAATTAGGACATATAGGAAGAAATAATTTATTAATAATGTATGTCAAAATGATAATGTTAATCTATTAACTAAATAATTGACTTTATATGAAATTGAATCCATTTCACCAAAATATCCTTTCTTTAATGATTGGGTATTAGGGAGAAATACTGTCTTTATCCTTTACTGGAAGCACTGTTTTATTAAATTCTTAAAGTGGAAACTAAAACCACATTGTTTTGCATGTGCAGATTTCCAGCATTATGCTCTGAAAATTCAATCTCTAAAAATAAGCTATAAGTAGGAAAACCTTGGTCTCTATCTTATTGTATTATGTATATTTGATGTATGTTTCTTTTGCATTATTACAAACTCTGCTAAATTAATTCTCTAATCTTTGTTTCCACGATTAATTACTTCAGATAATTTACAAAGTTCATGATTTAATAAACATACAATTACACTTTTAAAAATAAACAACCCCTACCCTGTTTGCCACACCAGAGCTGTTAGTAGTATCTATAACAACAGAATTTGATTTCTGTGGTGTTAGAGATATGAGGACAGATGAGAGAGGGTAGCTAGCTCTGCCTACTGAAAAACATGAATTTTTCTTTCAAAGAAAATTTCATGAAATGTTTTGAAGGTAAATAATAAAATATATTTTTAACTTTTAAATTTTATTATTATGGTGAAGATTTGTAAAATTCAACTAAGCAACTTTGTGTAAACTGATGTTTGCACCAAATCTGCTTCTGATTTTTCCTGTAGGATATACAGTCCAGTACAGTGCCTTTTTCAGAGAAGGAATTTTCTCAAGGAAGCATCTCCTGATTTCCTTAGATGCATTAGCATCCCTAAATATTTTTTCATAGCATCACATAACATTTTACTATTAAATAATATAGTCAATATCTATTTCCTTTCATCAGAAAAGCTTGAAAATCTCCAGCAGCTAACACTGCTGCTGCTGCTGCTAAGGTGCCTCAGTCATGTCCAACTCTGTGCAACCCCAGAGACAGTAGCCCACCAGTCTCCCCTGTCCCTGGGATTCTCCAGGCAAGAACACTGGAGTGGGTTGCCATTTCCTTCTCCAATGCATGAAAGTGGAAAGTGAAAGTGAATCCCAAGGACACCAAGAATCCCTAGGGTCACAAAAAGTTGAACAGGACTGAAGTGACTTAGCACGTGCACACACATTAATTTTAAACTAACTTTGTTCTAAGAACATCATTCAAAGAAATCAAAGTTGGAGTAATAATAATTTACAGTCTCCTTAGACAAATACCAGTTGTATGTGTACAACCTGATCCTCCGTGTTTATTACCTGTACTCTTCTAGTTGCTTTGATACTTACCTAATCAATGCTATTTATTGTAAGAAAGATAAGAAAATAATTTGCTAAGAACATCTTAGATTTTCTTTTTTCATTTCATACATCTCTGAATCCATTTATCTAGGTTCAGGAAAGCCTGAGAATTGACAAGTATCAAAAGTTATAATCCCTGATAGAACTATTTGTTGTCTTGATTTTAAGTATGCCTGATGGGTGTAATCAGTCCTTGATGATTTCTTAGAATCATATTCAGGTTTGGTAAATGTTGGCTTAGTGGCCACCAGCATTCCTGATTTGTTAATTTGTTGAATATCTCCGAGTTTAGAGGGATTGGAAAGAAATTTTAAAAAAATGTAATTTAATGGAAGAGTCCACATTCGGCAGCCAGAATGTTTGGCCTCGAATCTCAGAATTTCCACCCAGGTGGTCTTGGGAAATTTATTTAATTGAGCAGTGTCTCTCTTTTCTCATCTGTAAAATAGAATAAGGCTATTGTGAGAATTAAACTAATTCATGTAAATATTTAGAATAATGCTTGACACATAGCAATAACTCATGAATGTTACCTGCTATTATTATTATTAATATTGTGCTGAAGTTAGTTATTAGTGAATATAATAAAGAAAATTAAATTTTAATTTGTCAGTCAGCACATACAGTTCTCTTCAAATTGCTACCAAGCATCAGTTCAGTTCAGTCACTCAGTCATGTCTGACTCTTTGCAACTCCATATAAAATAAAAGTTGGTATCTTAAAGTGTCTTTTCTTCAATGATTTAAGACATATCAACATACAGTGGTCCTCTCTAAGAGCAACATCACTAACATAAAATACAACTGGATTATAGAGTCAAATCATGACCAAATGCACTGAAAAGTAATCATTAAAAATGCCAGCATCTTGCTTGTTTCCAGTATAATCCGTAAGTGTGTTTTCTCTGCTACAGTTTAATAAGAAATCGTTGATAACAATCACTAAAAGAGTAAGATAACTTACCATTGACAAATATTGTGTCAGATACTTTTGTGGTCTGGGAATCGAAAGCAAGCATTCTATTTTAGCAATAGATTTCTGTTTCTTTGCATAAGTCTTTCTTCAGCCACAGACAACAGTTCAGACAGTTAAATATTTAACATCTCCGTGAAGCTACCCTTATCCAATGACTGATGAGAGCTGAGGAGTCAATACCCAGCTCCTTTACTCTTTTTTAAAACTATTATTTATTTTTATTTTATTTTATATTTTTGATTGTGTCATGTGTACGCAGGATCTTTAGTTCCCCAACCAGTGATCAAACCAGTGCCCCCTGCATTATTAGGAGTGCAGAGCTTTAGCCACTAGGTCCCCAGGAAAGTACATCCCTTACTCTTAATTTTTAAGAGAAATTCTGAGGAATCTTTCTTAGACTGGCTGTCAGGTTTACTCCAACAAAGTTAAGCTCTGGAATGGTAGGTGACTTGATCAAATGCCTTCTGTTGACCATCTTCTCCTTCTTGTATCCCCCCATTAAGTTACCTTTGCCTCTCAGTGAACTACTTGCACTCAAATCTGTGTCAAGCCTTCTGGGAGAAGGCAAAGTAAGGTTCATTTTAACTTGCATGGTCAGAATTTAGACTGAGAACACAGAGGAGATGGGCTTCCATCAGGAGCAGAGGCTAGAAAAGAGGATAGAATCAGGGAGTTTGTATTCCAGTCCAAGTGGTTTCTTGCCAGAAGAGGTGACCTTCTTGGTTCTTTAATACCCTGGCATTTATAAGTGGTTAGTGTGTGTTTGTAAACACACACACACACATTTATCAATTTAAGAGACAAAATAAGGACCAATATCATTAATCATCAAATTAAAATGCTGTGGATACATGCTACATTTATTGTTCCTTTCTTTAGTCCATATTCCATCAGTTTGCCATCATATCCAAGGGATCCAGAGAGCTCTTGAATTGTCTGTCAGTTGTAGCACCCCTGCATGTATTAGTTCCAAACCTCATGTTCCTAAATTCTTGCTGAGCCCTTGGCAGCTGTAACAGACATGCTAGTGACTGAAAAAGTATTTTCTCAAGGTGCTGGAGAGAAAAGAACACTTTTCCTATTGTATCCAGAGCCATGAGTGTTCCACTTGCAATGATGCTGGGTTCCCAAGTTTACCACTGTTTGCTAGCTTAGGTCTTTAGACTCACACATGACCTCTGCACTAGGTCCACAGGCCAGAAATTATCAGCCACCACAAGTTCCTAACTAACAAAAGCCACAACATTTAGGAACCACATATCCCATATATTTTCTTTGTTTAAAATTGTTCTCCTTAAGATGGATTTTCCTCTCTGTAACTTTTGGAATTCACTGATTTTTTAAAAACCTTTGCTATCAGTCAACTTCATTTGAGACTACCTTAGCCCTTCAGAACTAGCCTAATATCTCTGAAATCTTAATAAGGGAAAGGTAGAATCTTGAACCATTTCTTTCCTGGAAGCTTAGAGAACCATTTCTTTCCTGGAAGCTTAGAGAACCATTTCTTTCCTGGAAGCTTAGAGATTTTATAACAATATTCCCATCCCTTTCTCTCCCATACTATTGAGCTTCACAGATGTATATGCAGAACAATGGAAACAAGGTCTTCAGCAAGGCCTCCCAAACATATCAACAAAACTCTAAAGAAGATAATTTAGGAGGTTGAGATTAACATATACACACTACTATACATAAACTAGAAATCAACCAGGATCTATTAAACAACACAGGGAACTCTGTTCAATCTTCTGTATTCACCTATATGGGAAAGAACCTGCAAAAGAAGGGATACGTGTATATATAAAACTGAACCACTTTGGTGTACACCTGAAACTAACATAATATTGTAAATCAACTATATCTCAATATAAAACAAAATTAAATTTAAAAAAAGAAAGGAACTCTCAAGTCATCTGTTGGCAATGACGGGAAGTCTCTTCCATGGTGATTAGGTATCTAGTTACACAAGCAACCTTTATAGGGCAAACCCTTTTAGATCTGAGGGGGCAGTTTTAGCATCTAAGTTTTGCTCACTGGTTTCTGTGATGTGTGGGTTTGATCTAAAGTGATACTTTTTGGGGGGATATATAAATCCTTGATTTTTCTAAGAAAGTTTTATTTTCAAGTAATTTTTTCCATAAATAGACTTACCAGATTATAGGTTTTTAGTTGAGTGTTGGATAATATCAATGTTCCCAGTTAAAGAGGAGCAGTAGGAAGGAAGTGGCACAGACAAGCCTGTATTTTGGGAATCACATGAGAAATACATTTTGAATAAGTGTGTATTTCTGGCTATAATGTACAGAATGACTTTTAGATATTTAGATCAACTAGGAAGATTGTGGCGGAGAAGGCAATGGCACCCTACTCCAGTACTCTTGCCTGGAAAATCCCATGGACGGAGGAGCCTGGTAGGCTTCAGTCCATGGAGTCGCTAAGAGTCGGACACGACTGAGCGACTTCCCTTTCACTTTTCACTTTCATGCATTGGAGGAGGACATGGCAACCCACTCCAGCATTCTTGCCTGGAGAATCCCAGGGACGGGGAGCCTGGTGGGCTGCCATCTATGGGGTCTCACAGAGTCGGACATGACTGAAGCGACTTAGCAGCAGCAGCAGCAGCAGGGAGTTTGTGGAGCATTCCAGATGAGAGATGATGAGAGTTTTAATACCGAACTTTAGTAATATTATAGGTATAGAGATTTTGTGTATTAATTTTGTATAGTACTGTCAGGTTGATTTATTTATCTTCCTCTGTTCTTTTCTTATCACAATACAAATTTGGAATGCTGGACTAATGTCTGTTTAAAACAACAGACAAGTTATAGCTCAGTTCAGTCAAGCAGACAGATGTTTTATAAGACAGACACTCCCAAGACAAGGGATGAGGCCAACCCCAAAGGAGTCATCCCATTCCTTCTTGGTTTCCCTCTCTTTATACTTTCCATCCCCTCCTTTTGGTTATGCCCTGTGCATAACCCACCATCAGTCAATGAAAGGGAAGGCAAGAGGACATACGCTCAAGGCGGATTGACATTGCGAGTTATATAACAGCAGGCTCTTTGTTTATGTCTTCCCATAATTCAGTCTGTTATAGTCAGATATATATATTATTCATGAACCCTTAATGGGCTCCTAGCTGCCCAAGGTTACCTGGAGAAGCCCCTGTGGTTAGTTTGTATCCACTGTGTACTTAGGGTGCATGTGCAAGAGTTGGAAAACTCACTGTGGTTATTTTTGTAGCATATCTGTGAATTATCCTGGGTATATCTGGGATGGGGTTTAGAGATCAGCTTTTATCCTTTTCAATACACCTCTCGATTTTGTTGTTGTTCAGTTGCACAGGATTGTCAGACTCTGCAAACCCATAGATGGCACCACACCAGGCTTCCCTATCCTTCACTATCTCCTGGAGTTTGCTTAAACCCATGTCAATTGAATTAGTGATATCATACAAACATCTCATCTTCTGTTGTCCCCTTCTTCTCCTGCCTTCAATCTTTCCCAGCATCAGGGTCTTTTCAAACGAGTCGGCTCTTTGCATCAGGTGGGCAAAGTAAGGGAGTTTCAGATTCAGCCCTTCCAATGAACATTAAGGGTTGATTTCCTTTAAGATCGACTGGTTTGATTGCCTTACAGTAAAAGGGACCCACAAGAGTCTTCTTCAGTAGCACAGTTCAAAAGCATCAATTCTATGGTGCTCAGCATTCTTTATGGTCCAACTCTCACATCTGTACATGACTACTGGGAAAACCACAGCTTTGACTATATGGACCTTTGTCGGCAAAGTGATGTCTCTGTTTTTGTAATATGCTGTCTAGATTTGCCATAGCTTTTCTTCCAAGGAGCAAGGATTGTTTAATTTCATGGCTGTAGTCACTTTTCACAGTGATGTTGGAGCCCAAGAAACTAAAGTCTGTCACTGTCTCCATTTTGTCCCCATCTACTTTGGCCACCTCAAGTGAAGAGTTGACTCATTGGAAAAGACTCTGATGCTGGGAGGGATTACGGGCAGGAGGAGAAGGGGACGACAGAGGATGAGATGGCTGGATGGCATCACCGACTCGATGGACGTGAGTCTGAGTGAACTCCGGGAGATGGTGATGGACAGGGAGGCCTGGCGTACTGCGATTCATGGGGTTGCAAAGAGTCGGACACGACTGAGCAACTGAACTAAACAACTGATTGGTCACGAAATGATAGGGCAGGATGCCATGATCTTAGTTTTCTGAATGTTGACTTTTGAGCCAATTTTTTCACTCTCCTATTTCACTTTCACCAAGAGGTTCTTTAGTTACTTTCCACTTTCTGTCATTAAAGTGGTATCATCTATGTATATGAGGTTATTTATATTTTCTCCAGCAATCTTGACTCCAGCTTCAGCATCATCCAGCCTGGCATTTCACATAATGCACTCTGTGTATAAGTTAAATAAGCAGGGTGACAATACAGCCTTGATGTACTCCTTTCACAATTTGGAACCAGCCTGTTGTTCCACGTCTGGTTCTAACTGTTATTTTTTGACCAAAATACAGATTTCTTGGGAGGCAGGTAAGGTGGTCTGGTATTCCTGTCTCTTTAAGAATCTTCCACAGTTTGTTGTGATTCACACAGTCAAAGGCTTTAGCATAGTCATTGCAGCAGAAGTAGATATTTTTCTGGAATTCCCTTGTTTCTTCTATGATCCAACAGAGGTTGGCAATTTAATCTCTGGTTCCTCTGCCTTTTCTAAATCCAGCTAGAACATCTGGAAGTTCCTAGTTCATGTACTGTTGAAGCCTAGCTGGAAGGATTTTGAGCATTACCTTGCTAGCATGTGAAATAAGTATAATTTTACGGTAGTTTGAACATTGTTTGCATAGCCCTTCTTTTCAGTTGCAATGGAAACTGATCTTTCTAGCCCTGTGGCCACTGCTAAGTTTTTCAAATTTGCTGGTGTATTGAGTACAGCACTTTAACAGCATCATCTTTTAGGATTTGAAATAGCTCAGCTGGAATTCCATCACCTCCACTAGCTTAGTTTGTAGTGATGCTTTGCTAAGGCTCATTTGATTTCACACTCCAGGATGTCTGACTCTAGGTGAGTGTTCACAGCATTGTGGTCATCCAGATATAGTTTTTGTATAGTCCTTCCATGTATTCTTGTCACCTCGTCTCAATATCTTCTGCTTCTTAGGTCCATACCTTTTCCATCCTTATTGTGCCCATCTTTGCATGAAATATTCCCTTGGTACCTCCAATTTTCTTAAAGAGATCTTTACTCTTTCCCATTCTATTGTTTCCCTCTAATTATTTGCACTGTTCACTTAGGAAGGCTTTCTTATATCTCCTATTCTCTGGAACTGCTGAGTTGAGCATAACAATCATTTTCTCCTTTGCTTTGCTTCTTTTCTCAGTAATTTGTAAAGCCTCCTTAGATATCACTTTGCCTCTTGCACTACTTTTCCTTGGGAATGATTTTAGTCACCACCTTCTGTACAATGGTAGGAACCTCTGTCCATAGTTCTTCAGGCAATCTGTCTACGAGATCTAGTCCCTTGAATCCATTTGTCACCTCAACTGTATAATCCTAATGCATTTGATTTAGGTTACACCTGAATGTCCTAGTTGTTTTCCCTGCTTTGTTCAATTTAAGGCTGAATTTGCAATAAGGAGTTTGTGATCTGAGCCACAGTCAGCTCCCAGTATTTTTTTTTTTTTTTTTTGCTGATTGTAAAGAGTTTCTCCATCTTTGGCTACAAAGAATATAATCAATCTGATAAGAAATAGAGGAAAAAAACAGAATGGGAAAGACTCGAGATGTCTTCAAGAAAATTAGAGATACCATGAGAATATTTCATGCAAAGATGGGCTCGATAAAGGACAGAGATGGTATGGACCTAACAGAAGCAGAAGATATTAAGAAGAGGTGGCAAGAATGCACAGAAGAACTATATAAAAAAGATCTTCATGACCCAGATAATCATGATGGTATGATCATTCACCTAGAGCCAGACATCCTGGAATATGAAGTCAAGTGGGCCTTAGAAAGCAACACTATGAACAAAGCTAGTAGAGGTGACAGAATTCCAGTTGAGCTATTTCAAATCCTGAAAGATGATGCTGTGAAAGTGCTGCACTCAATATGCCAGCAAATTTGGAAAACTCAGCAGTGGCCACAGGACTGGAAAAGGTCAGTTTTCATCCCAATCCCAAAGAAAGGCAATGCCAAAGAATGTTCAAACTACCACAGAATTACACTCATCTCACATGCTAGTAAAGTAATGCTCAAAATTCTCCAAGCCAGGCTTCAGCAGTACGTGAACCGTGAACTTCCAGATGTTCAAGCTGGTTTTAGAAAAGGCAGAGGAACCAGAGATCAAAATTGCCAACATCCACTGGATCATTGAAAAAGCAAGAGAGTTCCAGAAAAACATTTATTTCTGCTTTATTGACTATGCCAAAGCCTTTGACTGTGTGGATCACAATAAACTGTGGAAAATTCTGGGAGAGATGCGAATACCAGACCACCTGACCTGCCTCTTGAGAAATCTGTATGCAGGTCAGGAAGCAACAGTTAGAACTGGACATAGAACAACAGACTGGTTCCAAATAGGAAAAGGAGTACATCAAGGCTGTATAATGTCACCCTGCTTATTTAACTTCTGTGCAGAGTACATCATGAGAAACACTGGGCTGGAAGAAGCACAAGCTGTAATCAAGATTGCCGGCAGAAATATCAATAACCTCAGATATGCAGATGATACCACCCTTATGGCAGAAAGTGAAGAGGACTTACCTCTTGATGAAAGTGAAAGAGGAGAGTGAAAAAGTTGGCTTAAATCTCGACATTCAGAAAATGAAGATCATGGCATCTGGTCCCATCACTTCATGGGAAATAGATGGGGAAACAGTGGAAACAGTGTCAGACTTTATTTTTTGAGGCTCCAACATCATTACAGATGGTGATTGCAGCCATGAAATTAAGGAGATGCTTACTCCTTGGAAGGAAAGTTATGACCAGCCTAGACAGCATATTCAAAAGCAGAGACATTACTTTGCCAACAAATGTCCGTCTAGTCAAGGCTATGGTTTTTCCAGTGGTCATGTATGGATGTGAGAGTTGGACTGTGAAGAAAGCTGAGGGCCAAAGAATTGATGCTTTTGAACTGTGGTATTTAAGAAGACTCTTGAGAATCCCTTGGACTGCAAGGAGATCCAACCAGTCCATCCTAAAGGAGATCAGTCCTGGGTGTTCATTGGAAGGACTGATGCTGAGGCTGAAACTCCAGTACTTTAGCCACCTCATACGAAGAGTTGACTCACTGGAAAAGACCCTGATGCTGGGAGGGATTCAGGGTAGGAGAAGGGGATGACAGAGGATGAGATGGCTGGATGGCATCACCGACTTGATGGACGTGAGTTTGAGTGAACTCTGGTAGTTGGTGATGGACAGGGAGGCCTGGCGTGCTGTGATTCATGGAGTAGCAAAGAGTCGGACATGACTGAGTGACTGAACTGAACTGATAGCTGATACATGTTGAGGTTTGACAGGAAACAACAAAATTCTCTATTGCAATTATCCTTTAATAAAAAAAATAAATTTTAAAAAAGAGTAAAAAATGGTGTTTTCTAGGGAAAAAAGAGATTCATGTGTGATAATTTTTATATTGTTAATTTCTTTTTTCACATTTTGTAAAAGTGGTAAGACTTGTCTTTAACAGTCAAGTAAGTCTTAATGGGAGAAACTGTCTTACATTCCTCTTTCCTCCTTCATAGCACAGAAATGATTATACAGTAAAGGCTCAATAACTAGTAGTGGGATGATTCATGTTTCATCTACTGTTTGTCATATTATGTCACACCATGCCGTAACAACCCAGTCTCTCTCAATTTCTTTCTCACACTAACCTATAAAGCAGTTGGTAGGATTATCTCACAGCATTCCCTTTCAGAGTGCAGCGATACTACATTTTAAGTCTGATTGAAGACATAAAACCAAGCTCACAATGATAGTTTAACTAATGATTTAGGAATGAAGTATAAACTATGGTTACTTTAATTTAAAATTATATAAATGGAACAAACCACACATTACTGAGTGTCTCAGCTTATAACTAAAAAGAAATTACATTATGAAACCATGGTATTCTATGGCAATTATTTTAGTGAACCTATTTATGTCTAATTGCATTATTCATGTACTAAGTAGTAAATTCATTTAAAATATTCATTGTCAATACAGTTATCATACTGGTCTATGAGATACAATATGTGAGTAGGGTTAGGGGGAGAATGATCCTAGTCTATGTATTTGAAAGTGAAGTTGTTCAGTTGTGTCCGACTCTTTGCGACCCTGTGGACTGTAGCCTACCAGGCTTCTGCATCCATGGGATTCCCCAAGCAAGAATACTGGCATGTGTTACTATTTCCTTCTCCAAGTCTATATATTTAGAGTTTAGTAAATAAATATATTTTTCTAGACTGATGAGTAAGGGAAAGATTTGTGACAAAGTCAGAAACTATAAACATACCTTCCAACAAGGCAACTGTTTGTTATTTACAAAGTTTAAGAAAAAAGAATGTGTGTGTATACATATATTTTCCTTTATTAAGTTTTAAAAACACTCTTTTGAATCTCAAAATACAACTGAAAATATTTCAAGCTGAAGGAGAAATTTTTATCAGGATAACTGTTATTTTCCATTATTACCTTTATAATCTAAGAGATGGAGAAGAAAATGGCAACACACTCCAGTATTCTTGCCTGGAGAATCCCATGGACAGAGGAGCCTGGTGGGTTACAGTTGGGGTCTCAAAGAGTCAGACATGACTGACCAACTAACACAACAACACAATCTAAGAGAAGGCTCTATGAGTAATTATTTTCTTTCAACAACCTGATCTTGCCTAACATCAATGAAACCACTAACTATAGAAATGTCAATAGTATTTCATAAGACAGTAAAACTTTTGCAACATGGGGTTCATTAACTCATTTCTTAGTACAATCTTTTTATTTTTTTTGGACACTTTTACTTCCATAATTTTCTTTTCAGTCTAATGTACTGTTCTTTTAATCTCTGGTCAGATGTAGGATAATCTGGAGTGAAGAAAGAAGGACACAGGGATCTTGAGGCAGATGGTGTGCCTGTGAACTTATTTATAATGCACCGTCAGAGAGTTCAGGGGAATGCTGTCAATAAGATGGCAGGGTAGGAGATATCAACCTCCATCTTCCCACAAAGACAACAATTAGACAATTTAATGTAAAAATGAAAATAGCTCTGGGAAACCTCATAGTCTACTTAAGAAGCTTTAGCACATAGCAGAGCAAAATAACCTGAGAATAACCATACCCAAATAATACATTTTGCCTGTACAGTATCATTCTGTTCACCAGACCAGCACTGTTCAGAGCCAACAGACAACTTCCTAGCCAGAGAGAGTTTTTTTTTTTTTTTGTAGGAAAATAGAGAACAGAGTGAATGACCAGCTTCCCCAGCCTTTCAGGGCACTGCCCAAAGGACCTGACCCCAACTCCTGTCACTGGCCTGCACCTTTACTCATTTAAGCAGCTAGCCCCTGTGTAGCCATGAACTCACAAAACACTGGCCCGAACTCCCAGTATCATTCTCCAGTGTCACGTACCCACCCATGGCTGGACCCTGCAGCTGTATGAGTACATGCTGACAACCAAGGGCCCCACTGCTGCTCCTGGACTGGAAGCCAGTCTTTACTGCTAACCCAGATCTGTATCACTATCTGTGCTTTTAAGTAGCCTTTCTCATTCAAACATGTGTACTATGACTTAGATTTTCTGTCACTGACTTCCACTATGGTGCACAAGACTGCAACTAGTCTTTATAACCACGTGAGTCCTGTAGCTGCTCATTCACCCAGAGTTGCCCCTAGCCACTGCTCTAGGCCCTTGCCAGTGTGGGTGAGCCTCTAGATAGTCCCTGCTGTTATTCAGACACCTGCAGCCAGCTCTGCATTTGGGCATATATACACCACAGCTCTCACGACCACCCTGATCTTTTGTTGCTGAGATACCAATAGTCCTTGCAGCTACTAAGAACACCTCCACCCCCAAACACACACACACATGCACACACTCCTCTTGCTATCAAGGATCACACAGTTTCCAATGTCACAGACCTTAGTTGCCTGAGCCAGTGAAATGCTTCACCGTCCCAAATCTTGACACATTTGTGAATTTTTCAATTTTCTCCATGTCATTGAATTCTAGTTTCATATCTTTGTGGCTGAAAAAGTTGCTGAATAGGATTTCAGTCTTCCCTAATTCATTAAGATTTGTTTTGTGACCTAACATATGATCTTTCCTGGAAAATGTTTCATGTGCACTTGAAAAGAAAGTATATTCTGCTGCTGTTGGATAAAATGTTCTATAATTGTGTATTAGGTACATCTTGTCCAATGTGTAGTTTCAGTCCAATGTTTCCTCATGGAGTTTTGATCTGAACAATATATTCATTGTTAAAAGTAGGATAGAGAACCCCCCTACACCTTGTCTTTAAATCTAACAATTTAATTTTAACGTGTTTCCATGTAGGTCTGTTTGGATTCATCTCATTTGGAACTGCCTAGGATTTGTAGATCTGGATGTCTGTTTCCTTCCCCAGGAGAGGGAACTTTTCTCTTTCTTTTTTCTTTTTCGTATTTTTCTTTTTTACTTTTCTTTTTAAAAAAGTGATCTAGTTCTATTTCTATTCTTTTTTTGCTTGTTTAGTTGATTTATAATATTGTGTTACTTTCAGGTATAGCCATTATTTATTTGAATCAGCCTTTCTCACTTTATTCTTCTCCAGGACCTATATAATGCAAATATTGATGTGTTTGGTGGTATCCCATATGTCCTTAAACTATTTTAACTCTTTTTCTTTTTTTTTTTTTTCCTTTTTGGTCCTCTAATTGGATGAATTCCACTGTTCTATCTCCATGTTCATTGATTCTTTGCTCCTCTTGATCTAGTCTCCTGCTGAACCCTCTATTGAGTTTTTTTGTTCAACTATTGTATTCTTCAGTTCTGTGATTACTGTTTGGATTTCCTTATATTTTCTCTCTTTTTATTGAAATTCTCACTTTGTTAATGTACTGTTCTGACTTTGGTGAGGAAATTTATGATTTTACTTTGAATGCTTCTCAAGTAAATCACTTATCTTCCTTTCCTTAATGTCTGTAAATAAAGTTTTTTCTTGTTCTATTTTGGAACTTCGTTTTTTGTTCTTTATTTTCTTTGACTCTGTTGGTTTCTGTGCATTAGATAAAACAGCCACTCTTATTCTTAAGGAATGGTCTCATGTAGGACATAAAACTTATCATCTAGCCTAGCTTTACCTCTTGATTGTATCACAAACCTTTGTGATTATCCAAGCCTCTTTCTTTCTTTTTTTTTTTTAAGTGACTTTCAGTAGTTGAGGATATGCTAATACTTGTTAGTGTCCCAGAGGGGAATATCTCAGTCAATACCTAGATGCAGGCTAATTAGAAGTCAGACTCTCAGACAAAAGATTTTGCGTTATGCAACTGAACCTCTTCCAGGTAAAAACTAAATGATGGGCATTTCAGTCTTCTTCTGTGCTGAGCACAGTTAAAAAGTGTTTCTCTGTTTGTTTCAGTCCAGCTGGTAACAGCCAAACGATTGAGGGGTGTGTCCCCTGAGTGGCAGTAGCAAAAGCCATGGAGCCAGATGTGTGTCTGTAAGCTGCTTCCAGAGAGGTCTCAGCAGTTTGGGAGGGCTACAGGGAGAATGCTGAAATAGAATCTATTGTTATTATTGCTCAGTCACTCAGTCATATCAAATTCTGTGTGACTCCATGGACTGCAGCATGCCAGGCTTCCCTGTTCTTCACCATCTCTAGACTTTGCTCATACTCATGTCCATTGAGTCAGTGATGCCATCCAATTATCTCATCCCCTGTGGTCCCCTTCTCCTCCTGTCCTCAATCTTTCCCAGTATCAGTGTCTTTTCCAATGAGTCAGTTCTTTGCATAAGGTGGCCAAAGTATTGGAGCTTCAGCTTCAGCATTAGTCCTTCCAGTGAATATTCAGGGTTAATTTCCTTTCGGACTGACAGGTTTGATATCTTTGCAGTCCAAGAGACTCTCAAGTCTTCTCCAACACCACAGTTTAAAGGCAACAGTTCTTCACTGCTCAGCCTTTCATATTGTCCAGCACTCATGTCCATACATGACTAGTGGAAAAGCCATAGTTTTGACTATACAGACCTTTGTTGGCAAAGTAATGACTCTGTTTTTTAATATGCTATCTAGGTTTGTCATTGCTTTTCTTCCAAGGAGCAAGTGTCTTTTAATTTCATGACTGTAGTCACAGTCCACAGTGATTTTGGAGCCCAAGAAAATAAAGCCTGTTGCTGATTCCATTGTTTCCCTATCTAGTTGCCATGAAGTGATGGGATCAGATGCCATGATCTTGGTTTTCTGAATGTTGAATTTTAAGCCAACTTTTCCACATTCCTCTTTCACCTTCTTCAAGAGACGCTTTAAAATCCTTTTCACTTTCTCCCATAAAGGTGGCATCATCTGCATATCTGTGGTTGTTGATATTTGTCCAGCAATCTGTATTCCAGCTTGAGCATCATCCAGTCTGACATTTTGCATGAGGTACTCTGCATATAAGTTAAATAGTCAGGGTAACAATATACAGCCCTTAAAAAAATCCTTTCCCAATTTTGAATCTGCCCATTGTTCATGTCTGGTTCTAACTGTTGCTTCTTGACCTGCATACAGATTTCTCAGGAGGCAGGTATGGTGATGGTATTCCCATCTCTAAGAATTTTCCACAGTTTACTGTGATCTATACAGTCAAAGGCTTGAGCATAGTCAATGAAGCAGAAGTAAATGCTTTTTCTGGAATTCTCTTGCTTTTTGTATGATCCAATGAATGTAGGCAATTTGATCTCTGTTTCCGCTGCCTTTTCTAAATCCAGCTTGCATATCTGGAAGTTCTAGTTTCACATACGGTTGAAGCCTAGCTAGAAGGATGTTGAGCATTACCTTGCTAGATTGTGAGATGATTGCAATGGTGTAGTAGTTTGAACCTTCTCTGGCATTACCCTTCTTTGGGATTGTAATGGAAACTTACCTTTTCTAGTCCTGTAGCCACTGCTGAGTTTTCCAAATTTGCTGGCATATTGCGTGCAGCACTTTCTCAGCATCATCTTTTAGGATTTGAAATAGCTCAGTTGGTATTTTGTTACCTCCACTAGCTTTGTTCGTAGTGATGCTTCCCAAGGCACACTTGACTTCACACTCTAGGATGTCTTATTCTAGGTGAGTGAGCACATCATTGTGGTTATCCGGATCATCAAGATCTTTTTGTATAGTTCTTCTGCATATTCTTGCCAACTTTTGTTAATATCTTTCTCTTCTCTTAGGTCCATACTCTTTCTGTCCTTTATTGTGCCTATCATTGCAGGAAATGTTCCCTTGATATCTCTAATTTTCTTGAAGAGATCTCTAGTCTTTCCCAATCTATTGCTTTTTTTATTTTATTTACCTGCACTTTTCACTTAAAAAGATTTTCTTATCTCTTCTTGCTATTCTCTGGAACTCTGCATTCAGATGGGTATATCTTTCAATTGGCTTCCCTGTTCTCCACTAATGATTGAGTTGTGTCCCTAGAAATTAGAGATATGACCTGCAGGCAGCAACTTTTAAAGTATTCAATAAGACCTCTTCAGGTAAAGGCTGGATGGTGGGCATTTTTCCTCTGTACTGAGCCTGAGGTGGGGAACTGCAGTGAGTCCTCTTGAGTCCATTAGGGACTGTTTCTTTGTTGGCTGTAGTGTTGTATACCATGTGGACAGAGGCCTTTTGTCCTTCAGGGCTTGATATTTTGTCCCTTGGTTAGAAGTCTTAAAAGTTGAGCCTTTAGAGGTTGAGTCTTAACAGTTCCTCTTCAAGGAGAAATTGAGACTTCTGAGTTCCTTTCCTATTCTATATCATTGTGATGGGATGGAGTTTATAGCAAGAGCATGTCTCAGACTTTGTTTTCATTTCAATGTGTTTTTTTATTGTTGTTCCCCCAGTGTGCCAGGGTCATTTCATCTGATTTCTGGATTTTATTTTCAATATGGAATTGTTTCATGTATAGCTATAGACTCAGTGTATCTGTGGGAGGAGGGGAGTTCAGGAACCTCCTATGTTACTATCTTAACTGCAACCTAGTAAGGCTTATACTCAATGTTTTCAATATAGGATTAATTCCTCCACTATCTGAGAAGGCTGACAAATAGCTGAGGAAAGAAGAGAAGTGAAAGATGAAGGATAAAAGGAAATATATATCTATCTGAATGCAGAGTTCCAAAGAATAGCTAGGCGCAATAAGAAAGACTTCCTAAGTGATCAGTTGCAAAGAAATAGAGGAAAACAATAGAATTGGAAAGACTAGAAATTTCTTTAAGAAAATTAGAGATACCAAGGGAACTTTTCATGCAAAGATGGGCATAATAAAGGACAGGAATGGCATGGACCTAACAGAAACAGAAGACATAAAGAAGAGGTGGCAAGAATACACAGAAGAACTATGCAAAAAAAGATCTTAAATCCCAGATAACCATGATGGTGTGATCACTCACCTAGAGCCAGACATCTTGCAGTGTGGAATCAAGTTGACCTTAGGAAGCATTACTATGAACAAAGCTAGTGGAGGTGATGGAATTCCAGTTGAGATATTTCAAATCCTAAAAGATGATGCTGTGAAAGTGCTGCACTAAATATGCCAGCAAATTTGGAAAACTCAGCAGTAGCTACAGAACTAGAAAAGGTCAATTTTCATTCCAATTCCAAAGAAGAGTAATGTCAAAGAAGGTTCAAACTATGGCACAGTTGCACTCATATCACATGCTACCAAAGTAATGCTCAAAATTCCCCAAGCTAAGTCTCAACAGTATGTGTACCAAGAACTTCCAGATATGCAAGCTGGACTTAGAAAAGGCAGAGGAACCAGAGATCAAATTGCCAGCATCCATTGGATCATACAAAAAGTAAGAGAATTCCAGAAAAACATCTACTTCTGCTTCATTGACTATGCTAAAGCCTTTGACTGTGTGGATCACAACAAACTGTGGAAAATTCTTAAATAAATAGGAATACAGATCACCTTACCTGCCTCTTGAGAAATCTGTATGCAGGTCAGAAAACAATGGTTAGAATTGGACGTGGACTGGTTCAAAATTGGGAAAGGAGGGTGTCAAGGCTGTATATTGTCACCTTGTTTATTTAATTTATATCCAGAGTACTTCATGTGAAATGCTAGATTGGATGAAGCACAAGATGGAATCAAGATTCCCAGGAGAAATATCAACAACCTCAGATATGACAATGACATGACCTTTATGGCAGAAAATTAAAAGAAATTTAAGAGCCTTTTGATGGAAGTAAAAGAAAAGAGTGAAAAAATCTGACTTAGAACTCATCATTCAAAAAATCAGGATCATGGCATCTGGTCCCATCACTTCATGGCAAATAGATAGGGAAAAATTGGTACCAGAGACAGACTTTATTTTCTTGGTCCCCAAAATCAGTCCAGATGATGACTGCAGCCATGAAATTAAAAGACACTTGTTCCTTGGATAAAACAGCCAAGACAAACCTAAACAGCATATTAAAAAGCAGAGACATTACTTTGCCAACAAAAGTCCATATAGTCAAAGCTATGGTTTTTCTAGTAGTCATGTGTGGATTAGAGATTTGCAGCATAAAGAAAGCTCAACCTCAAAGTATTGGTGCTTTTGAGCTGTGGTGTTGGAGAAGACTCTTGAGTCCCTTGGACAGCAAGGAGATCAAACCAGTCAATCTTAAAGGACATCAGTTCTGAATATTCATTGGAAGGCCTGATGATGAAGCTAAAGCTCTAATACTTTTGGCCACCTGATGTGAAGAACTGACTCATTGGAAAAGACCCTGATGCTGGGAAAGATTGAAGGCATAAGGAGAAGCGGATGACAGAGGATGAGATTGTTGGATGGCATCACCAACGTGATGGACATGAGTTTGAGCAAGCTCCGGGTGTTGGTGATGGACTGGGAAGCCTGGCATGCTTCAGTCCATAGCGTTGCAGAGTTGGATACATTGACCAACTGAACTGAACTGAACTGATCTGCCTCTAGGCTTGGCAAGATAATTGAATGAGATGACAAAATGTGTATAAAACACTTTGAAAAGAAAGGAGCCTTATTTAAATGTAAAGGAAAGTTACTTTGTCATGCCTCAATAAAAATGAATTCCAGAATCCACAAAAAGGGTATACAGTATGGTTTGTCTCTTCTCACTGTGTGGCACAGCATATACAAATCTCCCTCATGTGACTGAAGATGCAAATAAAGCCTATTTACTTGAAGCATTCCACCGTGGGCCAGGTGACTTGAAGTCCCAGGATTTGTTACCAGCTTCTTTTTGAAACATAGCAAGGTGGCTGGTTTATATTCTAGTTGTTCTAGCTGCCAAATGACTCAAAAGACCCAAAACAAAACCACTTTCTACAGCAGCACAAGAAGCTGCCTTTCTCCTGCCTTCCAATTCTTTTATTTTAATCTTTTGTAATGTGTGGTTTCCAGATTCCAAAAATGTAAACAAAACATGTCTGTTCTGTAGTTTCTATTCTCCAGTGCAAATTGGAAAAAAGAAACCATAATGACTCTTAATCTTCTTTAAACATTCCTTTTACAAATAATTTATTTCCATATACTGGTTTTCCATACATGGTTTAGAAGGGGTGGAGTGGGCTAGAAACAGGATTCATATCAACATGTTGCATATAATGCTTTTTTTTCTGAATAGCTAACAGCATAGTCAAAGTAGGCAGTTTCCTAGGATTTTTGTGATCATATGCTGAGGATAAAATGCTGCAAAATACTTGAGGCATTTGGGGAGAAGTGGTCGTTACATTGGGAGAAAAATATCTCAAAGAAATAAAGGGATCTCAAAGGTGTTTTCTTTTCCTGTTCCTAAGAAATACATTCCCTCAAGCTGTACTTTCATTATGATATAAATTGTGCAAACAACTGGGAAATATAACTTTTAAATATTAAATGAAATTTGACCCTTGTTAAATGTGTTGATTTGAATATTTAACATCACATTCTCCTTGTAAGTTGCTTCTTTTATATGTTCTTTATGATCTCAAATTAGTGTGTTCATTTCCCCTGTGTAGTTTCACAAGACAATCTTTTCATTCATTAACAAAATTTCATAGTACATTAATAACATCAACACAGTCAAACTTCCCTGTGTGCCAGGTTTAGGGTTAAAAGAGATGTAGGGACATTTGTTAAGCCCAGATAAATATTAATATCACTTGAGGGGGTGGGGAGTAACAATGGCATTTGCCCCCAGCCCTAAGTTCCTTAGAGATGTATAAAAATGCATGACTTGTTCAGTCTATTAAGCAGATGCTAGTTCAGCTGTAGTGCATATGTTGGTTTTCAGACCAAGTTTTGGAGTGCAGTGGTAGAAACATATGCATGTGTGAAAATTCCAGGTGTGAGTTTAGAGAATGCCATTTAAATTTTTATATTTTTATAATTTAATTTAAACATCGATCTCAGAGATGTATAAATGGTATTAGTTTTGATAAAGTTTGGAAAACTGATTACGAATATAGTAAAGCATGAAGTATGTGGATTTTTAAAGGATATTAAAAATTATATCTTACATGAAATTAACTGATAATTAATTTTATATGGAATTTTCCTAGCTCCTATAACCAGCTATTGATTTGCAGTTGTTCCTCTTGATGGTTTTATCATGTGACATTCTGAACTGTTTTATAAGGAATTGTTTTAAAGTTTATGTTTCATAAGGAATTGTTTTAAAGTTTATGTTTTAAAGTTCCCTTCAACTAGGGAAACTATTTCTTAATATTTTAGCCCAAAAGAAAGAAAATATTTTATCTCCTTATACTATTCTGAGACATGGAAAATATACTGAGGACATTTTTTTTCTTTACAGAAAGACAAAAGTTTTTTTAAAGGTTTTAAAAAAGGAAATTTTATAAAAATAAATTTGACCTCTTTTTTAAAAAACTTTAGATAAGAGTATAAAATTGCATGAAATAATGAAAAACAAACAAAAACCCTTCATACTAAATTCTAGTGTTTTTCTTTTTCTTTCAGCTCTCAGGAGAAGTGATTTTGCAAATTGCCAGTGAACCAGTTCTGCCCTTTAATGCTCTTGATATAGCTTTAGAAGTTCAAAACAACCTTAAAGGTAATTTTTCTTTGAATTATAGTAATTTTAGCAAATGAAATGTTCAACTAATTTTCAACAGGTATAAAGTCAACAACAACTATTTCACTAGGTATGGTAATGTGGCACTTTCCTTCATATAGAGGATAATGTTGAGAAGAGCTTAGAAGAATGTTGGCTGCCATGTCAATAAGAATGAGGTTGGTAAAGAATCTGCCTGCAGTGCAGGATACCTGGGTTTGATCTCTGAGTCAGGAAGATCCCCTGGAGAAGGGCATGACAACCCACTCCAGTATCCTTTCGTGGAAAATCTCATGGACAGAGGAGCCTGGTGGGCTACCGTTCATGGGGTTGAAAGAGTTGGACACGACTTAGTGATTAAACCACCACATGCCTAATATTCAGTCAGTTCACACAATGTTGGCTGAAAGTTTGTGCTCTGAGATTGGTTTCTGTTAGGTATGGGCTGGGTCCATTTGACTGAAGTGTTGGCTCATTCTAGATTAAGGCTGACAAGGAGGAAACCAGGAAATTATTTCCATAGTCTCTATTTCAGTTGCTTCATGTTTGCATATATCTCTTTCTAAAATTTTTAAAATCACCCTAAAAATTACCTTTATTTTCCCTTTTTCTATATATAAACCTTTCAACCAAACTTTTAGTTTATCTCTATTCAACAAATACAAACGGCAGTGTTGTAAATAATTTAAAAGTGCACCCTCCTTCTCTTTGAGCCACACATCTTACTACCATATCATTTGTAAACATGCATTTCTCAATATAAAAGCAAAAGTTTTCACTATAGTACTTAAGCAGTGATTCTTGGGAAATGGGTAAGTCTAAAGAACCAAACAGTTCTAGTATCTAAAGCTTTAATACTTTGAATTTTTTGACTACCTGAATTCATTCTTAATCCAGAGAGTACTACAATAAAATATTTTTTCCCCTCAGTGATTCTTATGACTTTTATTATATTGGCTGTAAAATTGTGACCTTGGGAGCAATTGAGCTGTTTAGGGCCTTTTACTCCTATACTAAATGGCCTCATATTACTCTACTCTGGGGATATTTAAGCTTGTCTCTATTTTTTTTCTATTTTGTCAAGCTTCATTTTATTGTTGTCAGTATGACTACCTGTAGCAGTCATTCTATCCTCCATTTAAAATTTTCTCTTTTTTATTTATTATTATTATTTTTTTTACTTTACAATATTGCCACACATCCACATGAATACACCACAGGTGTACACGTGTTCCCAATCCCAAACTCCCCTCCCACCTCACCCCCAACACCATCCCTCTGGGTCATCCCAGTGCACCAGCCCCAAGCATAACCAAGTATATGGTATTTTATAAAATAAGAATGGTGTAAGCATAAATAAAGGGTTAAAAACTTCTGTGAATAATACATTCTTTGCAAGGATTTCTTTTAACCATCTATTTTATTTTTTCTGTAGACTGTTTTGCTTTTTCTTTAGTTCTCATTTTCATACTTTAAAAAATTCAGTTGATGCTTCATATTATACTTAAAACTTGCAGAGAACATATGGAAGAGACTTATTTGTATTAAAAGAAGATTTGTCCATCTATAAAGAATAACTCTCATGCATAGAAATGAACCTCAAGGAGTATACTGTGAAATAGTAACACTGTACAATAGAATTATAACTGATTTACAGGTTGCTTTTCTGAGTTCAGATCTATGACAAATGTTTAATACCTTTGTAATAAAGATATCAAGATATATTTTAAAATTAAGCAAAGCCAGCAAAACCAAAAGCAGTAGCAATACTATCATTTTGAGTTACAAATTCTATTATTTTTTAAACAATTGGGTGTACTTTTAAAATCTATAAGTAATATTTTAGCATTATTAATTCTATATGAGTGTTTTAATTAATGTAGTCTACTTATGAGGGTCAGAAAAAAGTCCTAGTGAGTCATTGAATCATTGTCAGAATTATATCATTACTGTTTTTTTTTTTTTTAATCTTTGTGTGTGTGTGTGAGCAGGTAGTTAATAATCTCTTTGAAAATACAGGAAAGTACTGTCTGTTTCTTCAGAAAATTGCACTTGTACAAAACAGTTTGCATATATCCCTCATACTTTACAAGGTCTCCTGAACCCATTTATTCATTCATTTAACAAATATTTATTGACTATCCATGGTATTCCTGGTATAGTTATATGACCAGAAAACCAAAACATAAAACCCAGCCTCTAGATAAATAAATAAAACAAAATTAAAATTTCTACTGCTAAGAAACATATGTACATGGTAGAACAAAACTGCCATAAGTCAAAGCAATTTTTAAATTAGCTTTATGCTCAAATTGTTCTCTAATATCAATCACTTGGAATAAATTTGTATTAAGTGTTACAGAGCACAGCTGACTGAGGTTGTATCCAGGGCACAATGGAGAGGTTTGGTCTGGGAATATATATGTGAGTTGTCCCAGATGAGATTTCTAATTGAGTGCAGAGAGAGGACAGAATGGAGAAGGCAATGGCACCCCACTCCAGTACTCTTGCCTGGAAAATCCCATGGATGCAGGAGCCTGGTAGCAGCAGCAGCAGAGGACAGAAAGGGCTTCCTAGGTGGTGCAGTGGTGAAGAATCCACCTGCCAGTGCAGGAGATGTAAGAATTGAAGCCCACTGTTGGGAAGATGCCCTGGGGGCAGTCATGGGACCCAACTCCAGTATTCTTGCCTGGAGAATTCCATGGACAGTGGAGCCTGGCGGGCTACAGTCCATGGGGTCACAGAGAATCAGACAGGATGGGACACAGTGCCGCAGCAGCAAAGGGACAGAGAAAGCTTATGATTTCTGGGCATGTCTACATTTAGAAACAGGAACAGAAGGGGAAGCTGAGAAAGAGAATGAGAAGGAGACAAAGGATAAGAGACAAACCAGGTGAATGTGATATCTTGAAGCCAAGGGAATAAAAGCTTTGAAAGAGGAAGGAGGGATCCACTCCATCAAATACTACTACAGGTTAAGAAATGTGAGGACCAAGTACTGAATTAAGCAATTTGGAGGTCAATGGTGATCTCAACCAAAGCAATTTTAGTAAAGTGGTAACAAAATTGTCTGATTAGAGGGGTTCAAAGAAAATGAGAAGTGACAAATTGGGGACTGGTGCTGTTAGATGTGGAAAAGGCAATGGTAACACACTCCAGTACTCTTGCCTGGAAAATCCCATGGGTGGAGGAGCCTGGTAGGCTGCAGTCCATTGGGTCGCTAAGAGTCGGACACGACTGGGTGACTTCACTTTCACTTTTCACTTTCATGCATTGGAGAAGGAAATGGCAACACACTCCAGTGTTCTTCCTGGAGAATCCCAGGGATGGAGGAGCCTGGTGGGCTGCCATCTATGGGGTCGCACAGAGTCAGACATGACTGAAGTGACTTAGCAAGCAGCAGCAGCAGCAACAGCTGTTAGATGGAAAGCTTGGAGTTGAGAACAGTTCAATTCAGTCCAGTCGCTCAGTCATCTCAGACTCTTTAGTGACTGCTGCTGCTGCTGCTAAGTCACCTCAGTCATGTCTGACTCTGTGTGACCCCATAGACGGCAGCCCACCAGGCTCCCCCATCCCTGCAGCCATGAAATTAAAAGATGCTTACTCCTTGGAAGGAAAGTTATGACCAACCTAGATAGCATATTCAAAAGCAGAGACATTACTTTGCCAACAAAGGTCCATCTAGTCAAGGCTATGGTTTTTCCAGTGGCCATGTATGGATGTGAGAGTTGGACTGTGAAGAAAGCTGAATGCCGAAGAATTGATGCTTTTGAACTGTGGTGTTGGAGAAGACTCTTGAGAATCCCTCGGACTCCAGGTAGATCCAACCAGTCCATTCTGAAGGAGATCAGTCCTGGGTGTTCTTTGGAAGGAATGATGCTAAAGCTGAAACTCCAGTACTTTGGCCACCTCATGCAAAGAGTTGACTCATTGGAAAAGACTCTGATGCTGGGAGGGATTGGGGGCAGGAGGAGAAGGGGACGACAGAGGATGAGATGGCTGGATGGCATCACTGACTTGATGGACGTGAGTTTGAGTGAACTCTGGGAGATGGTGATGGACAGAGAGGCCTGGCGTGCTGAAATTCATGGGGTTGCAAAGAGTTGGACACGACTGAACGACTGAACTGAACTGAACTGAACTGAACTGAACTGAAGCATTCAGAAGAAATGTTTTAAGTGAGATGTGCTGTGTGCTGTGCTTACTCTCTCAGTCATGTCCGATTCTTTGTGAGCCCATGGACTGTAGCCCTCCAGGCTCCACTGTCCATGGGGATTCTCCAGGCACGAATACTGGAGTGTGTTTCCATGCCCTCCTCTAGGGGATCTTCCCAATCCAGGGATTGAACCCATGTCTCCTGCAGTGCAGGTAGTTTCTTTACCATCTGAGTCATCAGGGAAGTCTTTAAGTGAGATAATTCAGCATAATTGTGTATTTTTTTTCCCAACTTTCAGCTGAGGATTCAGGCATAGAACAGGCAGATTTGGATTTAATCAGAGCTGGGGCTTTGCTGGGATGGGGAAAATGAGCTAGATAAGGTTAGGAAAAATGAGAGTGACAGTGTCTGAAAAGGAGTGCTCACACTGATGGACTGACATACCTAAACTGGGTGTGGAATAAAGTAAGGATACAAAGGGATTGAGAGTGAGCACAAAGAACAGAGGATCAATAGACCTCATTTAGTGCCGATCCAAATAATTAGAAGAAGTAAGTGGAAAAGGCCCGCAATTGGAATTGTTGAAAATCTGATCATAAAAAGAGTGCAGATATTGGTAATGATAGCGTGAGGGTTGAGGCAGGACCTTGGAAGTGTGGTAGCTGATCAACAGAGGAAAAGAGCTATGGAAAAAAGAGGCCAGACTATGTCTATGTGGATATTGATATTGTCAAGAGCGAAGACAGGAGTAATTCTTATAAGAAACAGTGATTGAACCAGGAGGTACAATCTTCAGAGAATGATCAGGGACTTAAAGACACTTCATATTGTTCTCCTATGGCTAGTGGTATAGAGGGCCTGGGAGAAAAGAGAGCTACTGCTAAAAAGTGATATGACGGGAGCATTGTCAATAGTGGAGAGCCAGGTTTCATTTGAGGCAAACAATTAAAGAAAAGAGTCTGAGAATAGGCCAGGTTACTAATCCTTTCCTTGATAGCCGTATCTAAAAGCATGTCAGTACAGGGGAGACAACAAGACAAGATGAAACTGCAGTCATTCTACAGTGATTTCCACTGCAGGCCAGACATGACAAAGTCTAGATGAAACCCCCTTGAAAATCTCAGGTTCTCAGCTGGATGAGCCAGGAGCATTTTGGCTTCTTGCTGTTATATCAGACTGTTTCTTCTTTGGTTGTTGGTTATTTTTGAGTTTTGCTTCTTTTGATGTGAAACTCCTTGGGTCTCCCTGTCACTTTCACTCAGAAAGATGTGGCCAGACTTGAGATACGCCCATACTAAAAAGACAAAGCAAAGCAAAACAAAATGTAACCCCCAAAATAGGCAAAAATTATTCCTTTACCATGACCTGGCTATAACTATTTGATCAAAGGGATATGACTAGTCACCTTTAAGTTATACATATTTTTAATCATCAAGATTTAAAACTATTTGAATTATCTGAATCATAGTAGAAGATTATTTAAATGTTTGCTAAATTGTGGGCAATTTGGTTTACTTATACTGTTTTGACTACTTTGGTTCTAACCTTAGTTTTAAAATAGGATATTTTAATGTTCTAAGCATGAATAATGGGCATCCCTTATTAACAACTAAGTAAATATTTGTTTCAATTTTAGCTACAATGCTAGATGATTTCACTAGCAAAACAGAGTTCTTATACCATGTTAAATGAAACATATAGTTTTATCGCTTGATACATAAGCTTTAATTGTTGATATATTTTCTTATATTTCTATGACAGTTAATGGTGCTTAGTCTTAAGTTCTCAACTACAGTTTAAAAAAATGACCTTCAAGGCTGAACTATAAAATACTGTTTCTCCTTACTGCAAAGAGTTTAAGTATGAAGGTCTCTGAAACCCAATTGCATTTTCAATGGTGTAATTTTTACCCCTTGACAACCAGCCATCTTGTTTATTTATTACACTAGTTTACGGTAGCAGCAGACCATTCTCTATCCTTCTCACAACCCCCAGAAAGAAGGATAATTTACCAGTGAATAATTTGTTTGAGTTGATTTATTAGATGGTTCTTGAAAGCTCATTTTGACTGAGTGACCTTGGCTCTTAATATTTGGTCAATGCCAAGCACATAATAGAGGATGAATATTTATAACATGGCTGGTGCATGGGGATATAGTATAAATAGTGACTGATAAGATAACTGACATGCATCAGATGTATTTATGACAAATTAAAGTATGTCCAAAAAATGCACACACAAGCCAATGGTACTAGTTTATGGGGACAAAGAAGAGTGTCAGGAATAAGTAAAGTTGAACTTACCACACCCTTGAACCTGGAAGCCAATTAAGGAGCAAGCACTTGATGACCTTACTAAGTTTGCAGTTTCTCACTTTATCCATTTTTTAATGCAAAAATAGCACTTCAAAATAATTAACCACTGTATAATTCTGATACTTTTTGTTTAAGTTTATAGTTTCTCAATTTATCTACTTTGTAATGCAAAAATAGCACTTCAAAAGAATTAACAACTATGTAATTCTGATGCTTTTTGCTTTCTTTGCCAGAATCCTGGATTTTAATTATTTAGCATGATTATAAAAAGTACAAATGACCAAATAAAGTAAAAATAATTTTCATTTGATCTGCCTATGTACACATTTAGTGCAACCCAGACCCAACAGGAAACACAATTTCAAACTGTGTGGCTTGTTGCTACCTCTGATTGTCTCACTCAATGTGAAATGGTTGTTGGCAGCTTTTCTGCTGTTTTTTGAAATGCTAACAATGCTGATTTGATCTGACTTTTTTCTTTGTTTGTTTCTTTATAAGCTTTAATAATTCATTAGCGTCAATCACTTCATTTTAGGAGGAGGGATAGTATTTCAATGTGATGATGCCACTGAGGCAAGCTCTATGATTTCTTTAAGATTTGTAGTTTCCTATTTTCACTTGTCACGTTGCTCCTTTACTACAATCCCAAGTGATTGGGACCTGTATAATGTCTTTTTTTTCCCCCCTTTCTGAGTAATGTAAGACAAATTTCCCAATTTGTAGATAAATGTGCACTTTATAAATTGCATGATCACATCCTCAGTCTGTCTGTATCCTGTCTTGGTTTTAATGACTACCAATTCAAACTCTGGACCAGCCTATAGATAGTAAAGGATAGATATCTGGTTCTGTGTTCTCCCTGAGAAATCTGAAGCAGATCATCTAAAATCCAAATATTTCCAGGGAAAGATTGTGTTTCCAAGGGAATTCTGAACCATGCCAGATTAGTAATGGTCTGAACTAGCATTTCTGGAACTGAATTTTTGGTGGGACAAGGACTTAAAAACATTCTCTGAGAAGTGTCTTACATTGCTTACCCAAATCAGTAGAGAATTTTGATAAGAGGTTAACCATTCGTTGGGTGTAAATTCCTAAAAAAAAAAAAAAAAAAATGTGTTTAGTTTCAGTCTCCATTATATGTCTTTATGAATTCTGATTATATAACTATATTACAGATTGTATTTCATTTATTAATATTCCACACCTCATCCAAAAAGGAATATGAGACAGCTGGGTCTGCAACAAATCTGATCATTTGTAAAATGTCAGTGTTTGTCTCCTGAAATTAGATTTTCTTTCTCCTCATTTCTCTTTGAACTCATATTTTTATTGCATAATGTTCCTTAATTATTATCCTAAATACAGTGTCTCCTTTGTTTTTCTCAAAGTTATACTTTCTTTGCTCTGTTTTACCCATCTCACAATTTGTTACTATTCATACAGCTTTCTTTTGTGATCATCATTTTCTTCCCTGCTCTGAATACTTTATCCAAATCTGCTTGAAGGTTTCTTTCCACGTGTCACTACATTGATTGAAATAGATTAATGACTTAGTATCATTTTTACTATCACAATAATGAACTATTATATTGTGAACTGGTTTTTCTAAGAGTAGTTTTAGGATAAAACCCTGTTTCCATGACAGGATAGCACTACAATCCATTAGGCTTTAAGTGTTGCTTCACTGGCAACACTTACAAAGTCACTTTTTTAAAAAGATACTTTTAATTATAGCTTGTAATAGAGCATAAAGTGCCCTGCCCTCATGTTGATTAATTGTATTAAAGCCTTTTCTTTTTCAGTTTCTTGGTTTAGTCAAAGCATAATTAAACTCACATGTTTTATTAAATATAAAACTCCAACTTTCTGCCTCAGGAAGAGAGTGATAAAAAATAAACCACACATTAATTTAATTCATTCAAGAAAGCTTGTGCTCACTCTTCCAGAACCACCAATAACCAGATCATGTAGTTGCAAACAGAATACAGTGGCCACAACTGTGAACCATAAAAAGAGCCTCTGGTTCAGTTTCTGTGCTAGGCAGACAGACACTGTTGGGAGAACCCATTCAATGCAATATATGAGAAGTCTTGCTAGATTTCCATCTGCCTTGGCTACCTGGATTTTTTGGATAATATTTGAATGCAAGATAATCTTTAGAGGGCAGGAGGAGAAGGGAACAACAGAGGATGGGATGGTTGGATGGCATCACCAACTCAATGGACATGAGTTTGGGTAAACTCTGGGAGTTGGTGATGGACAGGGAGGCCTGGCGTGCTGCGATTCATGGGGTCGCAAAAAGTTGGACATGACTAAGCAACTGAACTGAACTGAATCTTTAGAATGTGTTGCCTCTCTTTTTAAAAGTGGCCCACCTGATTCTTCTAAACATGCCACTTTGGCATCTTTGCAAAAAGAATTTCTACTGTGTTCAGTTTAGAAATAATTATCCATTGTCTTCTGGCATATTGCATTTTGAAAATAATATCCTCTTATTTATGCATTGTAGAATCAATGTTAGATTTTTGAGTATCAGCAGTGCAATAGCTCTCACACTTCTTTCTCTACCTGCATTTTTGTTTGTTTAACTTCTTTAAATAACCAGCTGAGATGATTCATTGTGATTCATACTAAAGAAGGCAGCATGAAGAATAGAAAATGTAGGATAATAAAGGACTGTTGTTTCCCCTGGCTGAAATCATATTGGAAATTTCTTTTCTTCTCTTTAGTGATGCCACAAGATATTTTAAAGACAACATTAAGTAGCATGCATCCCCCCCCCAAAATAATCTTCTATTCTGCTTTTAACTGCTGTGTTATGCAGAACATAAATGATACTTTTTCTTAGCACTATAAATCAGTGAAATCTGTGCAATTGTTAGCACCTTTAAAATTGTGATAAGCTCAATCTGTAGAAGAAGAGATACTGTGAAATACTATTAAAGTAAAAGGCTATGTTAGTTTGATATAAAAATATAGTTTTAGAGTATGACCAGTACATTCTATTCTTAATTCAAAATGAAATTGAGTTGGTTTTTAAAAGTACAGCCACAAAGCAGAACCAAAAAATAGATATAAACTAAAACTTTTTGAAGTGTGAAACTCAAGAGGCCACAATAGTAGGCAGTAAAATCATTATTTAAAATAAGACAGTTATAAATTTGTTCAGGTGACTGCAGAACAGACATAATACACATGGGTTTCTGCCAAGCAGAAACTCGTCAAGGTATGAAGAGCTGCAGGATGAGAGGTTGTTTGTGCTGGTCTCAGACCCTGGCAGGTTGGAACATCTGTAGGCTCAAGGAGTGTAGTCAGCCCTGTAGTTACTGTTCGTACCCAGAAGCCTTAGAGGCCTTGTGGGTAGGACGTTTGTTAAATAACTTTAAGCGTCTGATCTATTGTTGGAAGGTATTTTAGGATCCTATACCAAGGGTACTGAGAACACATTTTCTGGAAAGCACCTTGCCATTTTGGGGGTCACTCCCCAAAACCCAGGTAATGTGCTAAAAGCCTTACGTTCTTTGTGACATTTAACCTTACTCTAACCTCATGGGCTGAGCTGAGTATTACAACCAATTTAGAGATTAAGAAATTGCCTAGGAAGGGTCTTCCTTGGGTGTATACAGTTATGTGGTAAATTTAGGACTGGAATCTAGGTCCATCAGATTCCAAGGCCTCGGCCCTCCCACTATGCCACACTGCCTTCTGACTGGGGAGAAGAGCACAGGGTGATTGTTGGCTAAAAGGCAGGAAACTCTCTGAGGGGTAGGGATCTGCTTCCTCCAGTATGTTTTAGTTTCTCCTGAAGGGACTTGTCTAGATCTCAATACCCATCTCTATATCCACTGACTCGTACTTCCTCCTTCCTTCACTCTTCCCTTTTCCTCTTCACTTAATATTAATACTGATTATAATGTCCAGCCCTGTCCTTTCTACAGAAACCTGGAAAAATGGAAGGGTTTAAGTTAGACATGGGTTCATCCTCTACAAGGATGAAGACTGAGAGAAATGTGGGAAGACTAATCAATATTGTTATTTCTAGATGGAACACCCTACCTCAGCTGCTTTAATATAGGTAGTTTCCAGACTTTCAAGAGTTCCATTAGAGGTTGGTTTCTGTGTAATTTCATGATCTCGCAAGTTTCACTTCTTCCCTGGGATCTAATTAGAATATTGCTATACACAATGATGTATTCCTTCATCTTTAAGAGCATTTATTTCACTTCATACTTATTTGTTCCATGTTTTTAGATTATTTATAACTAGATTAGGAATTTATTAAGACTACATATTTAGTCTTATGTGTCTTACAGAACCAGTACTTATAAAACAGTACACAAAATAGGACTCAATAAGTAGTTGGTGAAAATATATTTGTATTTTGCATAGAAATGGAGGGAAAAATGCAAACTGTTTTCATTTGAAATTTAGAAGTACATTTCAATTACCTCTTGAATAATGTCAAGATGATTTTAATAGGTAGTCTCAATAATTTTATATTATATTAAGGTTTATGTTCAATATTTATCACAAATCATTATGTTCTACCATGCTGTAAAAACTTATAATGGTTGGCTTTTCACCAAGAGCAAAGATATAAAAGGGTCCATTTTAAAGGTTGATTGTCTTATACAGAGTGAATTAAGTCAGAAAGAGAAACACTAATACAGTATATTAATGTATATATGTAGAATTTAGAAAGATGGTCAACTATGACCCTATATGCAAGACAGCAAAAGAGACACAAATATAAAGAACAGACTTTTGGACTCTGTGGGAGAAGGTGAGGGTGGGATGATTTGAAGAATAGCACTGAAACATGTATATTGCCATATGTAAAACAGATGACCAGTGCAAGTTCGAGGCATGAAGCAGGGGACTCAAAGCCAATGCTCTGGGACAACCCAGAGTGAGGAGGGAGGTGAGTGAGTGGGGCTTCAGGATGGGGGACACATATACATCCATGGCTGATTCATGTCAGTGTGGGCAGGAGCCACCACAATATTGTAAAGTAACTAGCCTCCAATTAAAATAAATTAATTTAAAACAATAATAGTCAAGAAGTAGAAAGGAAAAAAGTAAAGGTTGGTTGTCTAGTTCTGTATTTTTTATAGAAATATAGATGATTTATAATGTATTAATTACTGTTATACAGCAGTGACTCAATTATACATACACATACACACACACACATACAGTTGTTTTCATATCATTTTCCATTATCAGTATCTTCAATAATGTTCCCTATCCTATACAGTAGGGTGTTGTTGTTTATCCATTCTATGTATATTAGGTTACATATGTTAATCTCAAATTCCAAATCCACCACTCTTCTACCCCCCACCCCCTGGCAAACACGAGTCTATTCTCTATGTTTGTGATTCTGATTCTGTTTTGTAATTATTTTCATTTGTGTCATATTTTAGATTTCACATATAAGTGAAATCATATGATACATGTGTTTCTCTTTCTGACTAGGTCCACCATGTTGCTGTGAATAGCATCATTTTGTTCTTTTTATGGCTGAATAGTATTCCATTCTACATATGTAAAACATTTTTAATATCCATTCATCTGTCTGTGGACATTTAGGTCATTTCCATGTTTTGGCTATTGTGAGTAATGTTGCTATGAAGATAGGAGTGCATATATATTTCCAAATTTTATTTTTGTCTAGGTATATGCCCAGGAGTGGGATTGGTGTATCAAATGGCAACTCTATTTTTAGTTATCTGAGAAACCTTCAAATTGTTTTCCAAGTGGCTGCACCAATTTATGTTTATACACAGAGTATAGCATGGTTCCCTTTTCTCCACACCCTCTCTAACACTTGTTATTTGCATACTTTTTAATCATGGCCATTCTGACAAGTGTGAGGTGATATTTCATTGTAGTTTTGATTTGCATTTCTTTCATAACTGATGATATTGAGCTTTTATCATCTACCTTTTGACAATTTGTATTTCTTTGGTTTTTGCTGTTGTTGTTCAGTTGCTCAAATAGTTGTGTCGACTATTTGCAACTGCATGGACTGCATCATGCCAGGCTCCTCTGTCCTTCACTATCACGCAGAGTTTGATCAAATTCATGTCCATTGAGTTAATGATGCCATCCAACCATCTCATCCTCCATGGCCCCCTTCTCCTCCTATCCTCAATCTTTCCCAGCATCAGGGTCTTCTCCAATGAGTAAGCTCTTTGAATTAGTTTTGGAGCTTTGCTTCAACATCAGTCCTTCCAATGAATATTCAGTATTGATTTCCTTTAGGATTGACTGGTTTGATCTCCTTGCTATCTGGCGGACTCTCAAGAGTCTTCTCCAGCACCACACACAGATTCAAAGCATCAAAGCATCTTTGACCTTCAGTATCTTTGCTGCTAAGTCACTTCAGTCACCCCAGGCTCCCCCATCCCTGGGATTCTCCAGGCAAGAACATTGGATTGGGTTGCCATTTCCTTCTCCAATCTTTATGGTCCTACTATTACATCGGTACATGACTACCAGAAAAACCTTAGCTTTGACTACATGGAACTTTGTCTAAAAGTGATGTCTCTGCATTTTAAATGATGTCTAGGTTTGTCATAGTTTTTCTTCTAAGGACTAAGCATCTATTAATTTTTTGGCTGCAGTCACCATCTGTAGTGATTTTCAGTTCATTTCAGTCACTTAGTCATGTCCAACTTTTTGCAATCCAATTGACTGCAGCATGTCCATCATCAATTTCCAGAGCTTCCCTGTCCATCATCAATTTCCAGAGCTTGTCCAAACTCATGTCCATTGAGTCGGTGATGCCATATAACCATCTCATCCTCTGTCATCCCCTTCTCCTCCTGCCTTCAGCCTTTCCCAGCATCAGGGTCTTTTCAAAGGAGTCAGTTCTTCACATCAGGTGGCCAAAGTATTGGAGCTTCAGCTTCAGTGTCAGTCCTTCCAATGTATATCCAGGACTGATTTCCTTTAGGATTGACTGGTTGGATCTCTGAAGTCTAAGGAACTCTCAGAGTCTTCTCCAACACCAGAGTTCAAAAGCACCAATTGTTTGGTGCTGAACTTTCTTTATGGTCCAACTCTCACATCCAAACATGAGTACTTGAAAACCATTGATTAGACTAGATGGGTATTTATTGGCAAAGTAATGCTTCTGCTTTTTAACATGTTGTCTAGGTTTGTCATAGCTTTTCTTCCAAGGAGCAAGTGTCTTATTTTCAAGACAAAAAAAAAAAAAAAAGAAATGCTGTATATTTGTTATCATTTCATTACCCATTAGATTTTCAGAGACCTTCCCCTCCCCAACTTAACCAACAAAGTAATAAAAGGTAAATGAGAGAAAAAAAAATTTCATGGCAGCAGTCATGATCTACAGTGATTTAGGAGACCATGAAAATAAAGTCTCTTACTGTTTCCATTGTCTCCCCATCTATTTGCCATGAAGTGATGGGACCAAATGCCATGATCTTAGTCTTCTGAGTGTTGAGTTTTAAGCCAGCTTTTTCACTCTTCTCTTTCACTTTCATCAAGAAGATCTTTAGCTTCTCTTTCCTTACTGACATAACAGTGGTGTCATCTGCATATCTGAGGTTATTGATATTTCTCCCTGCAATCTTGATTCCAGCTTGTGCTTCATCAAGTCCAGCATTTTGCATGATATACTCTGCATAAAAGTTAAATAGGCAAGGTGACAATATACAGTCTTTATGAACTCCTTTCCCAATTTTGAACCAGTCTATTGGCCAAGAGGAGCTAGCCCACGGCCAAGGTAAGGGGCAATGGCTGCCCTTTGCTGGAGCAGCCATGAAGAGATACTCCAAGTCCAAGGTAAGAAAAACCCAAGTAAGAAAGTAGGCACTGAGAGAGGGCATCAGAGGGCAGACATACTGAAACCACAGTCACAGACAACTAGCCAATCTGATCACATGGACCACAGCCTTGTGTAACTCAATGAAACTAAGCCATGCCGTGTGGGGCCACCAAAGACGGACGGGTCATGGTGGAGAGTCTGAGAGAATGTGGTCCACTGGAGAAAATGGTGAAACACTTCAGTATTCTTGCCTTGAGAACCCCATGAACAGTATGAAAAGGCAAAAAGATAGGACACTGAAACATGAATTCCCCAGGTCAGTAGGTGCCCAATATGCTACTGGAGATCAGTGGAGAAATAACTCCAGAAAGATTGAAGGGATGGAGCCAAAGTAAAAACAACACCCAGTTGTTGATGTGACTGGTGATAGAAGCAAGGTCTGATGCTGTAAAGAGCAATATTGCATAGCAACTTGGAATGTTAGGTCCATGAATCAAGGCAAATTGGAAACGGTCAAACAGGAGATGGCAAGAGTGAACGTCAACAGTCTAGGAATTAGTGCTCTAAGATGGACTGGAATGGGTTAATTTAACTCAGATGACCATTATATCTACTACTGTGGGCAGGAATCCCTTAGAAGAAATGGAGTAACCATCATAGTCAACAAAAAAGTCCAAAATGCCATACTTGGATGCAATCTCAAAAACGACAGAATGATCCCTGTTCGTTTCCAAGACAAACCATTCAATATCATGGTAATCCAAGTCTATGCCCCAACCAGTAATGCTGAAGAAGCTGAAGTTGAATGGTTCTATGAAGACCTACAAGACCTCCTAGAACTAACACCCCCAAAAGATGTCCTTTTCATTATAGGGGATTGAAATGAAAAAGTAGGAAGTCAAGGAATACCTGGAGTAAACAGGCAACTTTGGCCTTGGAGTACAGAATGAAGCAGGGCAAAGGCTAATAGCATTTTGCCAAGAGAACTCACTGGTCATACCAAACACCCTCTTCCAACAACACAAAAGAAGACTCTCACATGGACAACACCAGATGGTCAACACTGAAATCAGGTAGATTACATTTTTTGCAGCCAAAGATGGAGGAGCTCTATACAGTTGCCAAAAACAAGACCAGGAGCTGACTGTGGCTCAGATCATGAACTCCTTATTGCCAAATTCAGACTTAAATTGAAGAAAGTGGGAAAAACCACCAGATCATTCAGGTATGACCTAAATCAAATCCCTTATGACTACACAGTGAAGGGAGAAATAGATTTAAGGGACTAGATCTGATAGACAGAGTGCCTGATGAACTATGGACAAAAGTTCGTGACATTGTACAGGAGACAGGGATCAAGACCATCCCCAAGAAAAAGAAATGCAAAAAGGCAAAATGGCTGTCTGAGGAGGCTTTACAAATAGCTGTGAAAAGAAGAGAAGCAAAATGCAAAGGATAAAAGAGGAGATATACCCGTTTGAGAAGGCAATGGCACCCCACTCCAGTACTCTTGCCTGGAAAATCCCATGGACAAGGGAGCCTGGTGGGCTGCAGTCCATAGGGTCGCGAAGAGTCAGACACGACTGAGCAACTTCACTTTCACTTTTCACTTTCAGGCATTGTAGAAGGAAATGGCAACCCACTCCACTGTTCTTGCCTGGAGAATCCCAGGGACAGGGGAGCCTAGTGGGCTGCCGTCTATGGGGTCGCACAGAGTCGGACATGACTGAAGTGACTTAGCAGCATACCCATTTGAATGCAGAGTTCCAAAAAATAAAAGGAGAGTTAAGAAAGTCTTCCTCAGTGATCAATACAAAGAAATGGAGGAAAACAACAGAATGGGAAAGACCAGAGATCTCTTCAAGAAAATTAGAGATACCAAGGGAACATTTCATGCAAAGATGGGCTCGATAAAGGACAGAAATGGTATGGACCTAACAGAAGCAGAAGATATTAAGAAGAGGTAGCAAGAATACACAGAACTGTACAGAAAAAATCTTCACAACTGAGATAACCACAATGCTGTGATCACTCACACTCACCTGGAGCCAGACATCTTGGAATGTGAAATCAAGTTGGCCTTAGGAAGCATCACTACAAATAAAGCTAGTGGAGGTGATGGGATTCCAGTTGAGCTATTTCAAATCCTAAAAGATGATCTGTTAAAGTACTGTACTCAATATGTCAGCAAATTTGGAAAATTCAGCAATGGCCACAGGACTGGAAAAGATCAGTTTCCATTCCAATCAGAAAGAAAGGCAATGCCAAAGATTGCTCAAAATTCTGTAAGCCAGGCTTCATCAATATGTGAACTATGAACTTCCTGATGTTCAAGCTGGTTTTAGAAAAGGCAGAGGAACCAGAGATCAAATTGCCAACATCTGGTGGATCATCAAAAAAGCAAGAGAGTTACAGAAAGACATCTATTTCTCCTTTATTGACTATGCCAAAGCCTTTGACTGTGTGGATCACAATAAACTGAGGAAAATTCTGAAAGAGATGGGAATACCAGATCAGATCACCAGACCTGGCTCTTGAGAAACCTGTATGCAGGTCAGGAAGCAACAGTTAGAAGTGGACATCAAACAACAAACTGGTTCCAAATTGGAAAAGGAGTACATTAAGGCAGTATATTGTCACCCTGTTTAATTAACTTATATGCAGAGTACATCATGAGAAATGCTGGGCTGGAGGAAGCACAAGTTGGCATCAAGATTGCTGGGAGAAATATCAATAACTTCAAATATACAGATGACACCACCCTTATGGCAGAAAGTGAAGAAGAACTAAAGAGCCTCTTGATGAAAGTGAAAGAGGAGAGTGAAGAAGTTGCCTTGAAGCTCAACATTCAGAAAACTACTATCGTGGCATCCAGTCCCATCACTTCATGGCAAATAGGTGGGGAAACAGTGGAAACTGTGTCAGTCTTTATTTTGGGGGGCTCCAAAATCACTGCAGATGGTCATTGCAGCTTTGAAATTAAAAGATGCTTGCTCCTTGGAAGGAGAGTTATAACCAACCTAGACAGCATATTCAAAAGCAGAGACATTACTTTGTCAACAAAGGTCCATCTAGTCAATGTTATGGCTTTTCTAGTAGTCATGTATGAATGTGAGAGTTGGACTATAAAGAAAACTGAACGCTGATGAATTGATGCTTTTGAACTGTGGTGTTGGAGAAGACTCTTGAGAGTCCCTGGACTGCAAAGAGATCCAACCAGTCCATTCTAAAGAAGATTAGGCCTGGGTGTTCATTGGTAGGACTGATGTTGAAGCTGAAACTCTAATACTTGGCCACCTGATGTGAAGTGCTGACTCACTTGAAAAGATCCTGATGTTTTGAAAGACTACGGGAAAGAAGAGAAGGGTACAACAGAGGATGAGATGGTTGGATTGCATCACCGACTCAATGAACCTGGGTTTGGGTAGACTCCGGGAATTGCTGATGGACAGGGAGGCCTGGTGTGCTGTGGTTCATGGGGTCACAGAGTCGGACATGACTGAGAGACTGAACTGAACTGAGTGTTTCACGTCCAGTTCTAACTGTTGCTTCTTGACCTGCATACATATTTTTAAGGAAGCAAGTAAGGTGAACTGGTTTTCCCAACTCTTTAAGAATTTTCCACAGTTTGTTGTGATCCACACAATCAAAGGCTTTAATATCATCAGTGAAGCAGAAGTAGATATTTTTCTGGAATTCCCTTATTTTTCCGTGATCCAATGGATGTAGGCAATTTAATCTCTGGTTTCTCTGTCTTTTCTAAATCCAGATTGAACATCTGAAAGTTCTCAGTTCATGTACTGTTAAAGCCTAGGTTGGAGAACTTTGAGCATTACTTTACTAGCATGTGAGATGAGGGCAATTGTGTGCCAGTTTGAACATTTTTTGACATTGCCTTTCTTTGTGATTGGAATGAAAACTGACTTTGTCCTGTCCTGTGACCACTGCTGAGTTTTCCATATTTGCTGGCATATTGAGTGAAGCACTTCGACAGCATCATCTTTTAGGTTTTTAAGTAGCTCAGCTGGAATTCCATCAACTCTACTAGCTTTGTTCGTAATAGTGCTTCCTAAGGCCCATTTGATTCTGCATTCCAAGATGATCGCTCTAGGTGAGTGATCATACCATCATGGTTATCTGGGTATTTAAGATCTTTTATTGTATAGTTCTTCTGTGTATTCTTGCCACCTCTTCTTAATGTCTTCTGTTTCTGTAGGTCCATATCATTCCTGTCCTTTATTGTGCCCATTTTGCATGAAAATTTCCCTTGGTATCTCTAATTTTCTTGAAGAGAGCTCTAGTCTTCCCCATTCTATTGTTTTTGCCTGTTTCTTTCATCAGTCACTTAGGAAGGCTTTCTTATCTCTTCTTGCTATACTTTGGAATTCTGCTTTCAAATAGGTATATATTTCTTTTTCACCTCTGCCTTTCACTTCTCTTCTTTTCTCAGATATTTGTAAAGCTTCCTCAGACAACCATTTTGCCTTTTTGCATTTCTTCTTCTTGGGGATGGTTTTGATCACCCCCTGCTGCACGGTGTTAAGAACCTCCATCCATAGTTGTTCAGGCACTCTAGCTATCAGATCTAATGCCTTGAACCTATTTCTTACTTCCACTGTATACACATAAGGGATTTGATTTAGATCATACCTGGATCGTCTAGTGGTTTTCCCTACTTTCTTCAGTTTAAGTCTAAATTTTGCAATCGTGTGTTCATGGTCTGATCCATAGTCAGATTCTGGTCTTGTTTTTGCTGACTGGACAGAGCTTCTCCATCTTTGGCTGCAAAGAATATAGTCAATCTGATTTTGGTACTGACCATCTGGTGATGTCCTTGTGTAGAGTCTTTTATTGTGTTGTTGAAAGAGTGTGTTTGCTATGACCAGTGCACCCTCTTGGCAAAACTCTGTTACCCTGCCCTGCTTCATTTTCATACTCCAAGGCCAAACTTGCCTGTTATTCCAGGTAGCACTTGACTTCCTACTTTTGCAATCCATCCCCTATGATGAAAATGACATCATTTTTTGGTGTTAGTACTAGAAGGTCCTGTGGGTCTTCATAGAACCATTCACTTCAGCTTCTTTGGCACTAGTGGTTGGGGCATAGACTTGGATTACTGTAATATTGAATGGTTTTCTTTAGAAATGAACAGAGATCATTTTGTCATTTTTGAGAGTGCACCCAAGTACTGCATTTCAGACTCTTTTGTTGACAATGAGGGCTATTCCATTTCTTTTAAGGGGTCTGTGCCCACAGTAGTAAATATATTATCATCTGAATTAAATTTGCCCATTCTGGTCCATCTTAGTTTACTTATTCCCAAAATGTTGATGTTCAATCTTGCCATCTCTTGTTTGACCACTTGCAATTTACCTTGATTCATGGACCTAAAATTCCAGGTTCCTATGCAATACTGTTTACAGCATTGGAGTTTATTTCTATTGCCAACCACATCCACAACTGGGTGTTGTTTTTGTTTTGGCTCAGCCTCTTCATTCTTTCTGGAGCTATTTCTCACTCTTCTACAGTAACATATTAGGCACCTACCGACCTGGGGAGTTGATCTTTCAGTGTCATATTTTTTGCCTTTTCATACTCTTCATGGGGTTCTCAAGGCAAGAATACTGAAGTGGTTTGCCATTCCCTTCTCCAGTGGACTACATTTTGTCAGAACTCTCCACCTTGGCCCATCCACCTTGATTGACCCTACACCACATGGCTCATAGTTTCACTGAATTATACAAGACTGTGATCCAAGGGATCAATTTGGTTAGTTTTCTGTAATTGTGTATCTAGGTCTTGCTCTGATGGATGGAGACATACTCAGCAAATCTTAATCCAGTTTTATGTTGATGGGTGGGGCTGTTTTCCCTTCCTGTAGTTAGATCTGAGGCCAAACTATGGTAGAGATAATGGTTTCCTTCTTCAAAAAGACATGCCAGGACTGTTGTATTCAGTGCCCTTGATCCCACATCAGGCCACTGTCAACCCACCACTCATCTAAAGAATCCTGGACGCTCACAAGCAAGTCTGGCTCAGTCTCTTGTGGGATCACTGCACCTTTCTTCTGGGTTCTGGTATGCACAAGGTTTTGTCTGTGCCCTCCAAGAGTCTATTTCCCCAGTCCTGTGGAAGATCTGTAATGAAATCCCACTGGCCTTTGAAGTCAAATTTCCTGCGGGTTCTCAATCTCTTTGCTGGATCCCCAGCTTGGGAAATCTGATGTGGGCTCTAGAACTTTTGCAACAGTGGGAGAACAGTTGTTTTGGGGCCCAGAAAATAAAGTCTGCCTCTGTTTCCATATTTTCCCCCTCTATTTGTCATGAAGTGATGGGACCAGATTCCATGATCTTAGTTTTTTAATGTTGAGTTTCACACCAGCTTTTTCACCCTCCTTTTTCACTTTCATCAAGAAGCTCTTTAATTCTTCTTCGCTTTCTGCCGTAAAGGTGGTGTCGTCTGTACATTTGAGGTTATTGATATTTCTCCCGGCAACCTTGATTCCAGCTTGTGCTTCATCCAATCCGGCATTTCACATGAAGTACTCTGCATATAAATTAAATAAACAAGATGACAATATACAGCCTTGACATATTCCTTTCTCAATTTTGAAATAGTCCATTGTTCCATGTCTGATTCTTGCTGTTGCTTCATGAGCTGCATACAGGTTTCTCAGGGGGCAGGTTAGGTGGTCTAGTATTTGCATCTCTTGAAGAATTTTCCACAGTTTGTTGTGATCCACATAGTCAAAGGCTTTAGTGTAGTTAATGAATCAGATGTTTTCTGGGGAGGCCTTACAAATAGCTGTGAAAAAAAGAGAAGCGAAAAGCAAAGGAGAAAAGGAAAGATATAAGCATCTGAGTGCAGAGTTCCAAAGAATAGCAAGAAGAGATAAAAAAACCTTCTTTAGCGATCAATGCAAAAAAATAGAGGAAAACAATAGGATGGGAAAAACTAGAGATCTCTTCAAGAAAATTAGAGATACCAAGGGAACATTTCATGCAAAGATGGGCTTGATAAAGGACAGAAATGGTATGGACCTAACAGAAGCAGAAGATATTAAAGAAGAGGTGGCAAGAATACACAGAAGAACTGTACAAAGAGGATCTTCATGACCCGGATAATCACAATGGTGTGATCACTCATCTAGAGCCAGACATCCTGAAATGTGATGTCAAGTGGGCCTTAGAAAGCATCACTAGGAATAAAGCTAGTGGAGGTGATGGAATTCCAGTTGAGCTATTTCAAAACCTGAAAGATGATGCTGTGAAAGTGCTGCACTCAATATGCCAGAATATTTGGAAAACTCAGCAGTGGCCACAGGACTGGAAAAGGTCAGTTTTCATTCCAATCCCAAAGAAAGGCAATGCCAAAGAATGCTCAAACTACCACACAATTGCACTCATCTCACATGCTAGTAAAGTAATGCTCAAAATTCTCCAAGCCAGGCTTCAGCAATACTTGAACCGTGAACTTCCTGATGTTCAAGCTGGTTTTAGAAAAGGCAGAGGAACCAGCTATCAAATTGCCAACATCCGCTCGGTCATCAAAAAAGCAAGAGAGTTCCAGAAAAACATCTATTTTGCTTTATTGACCTATGCCAAAGCCTTTGACTGTGTGGATCACAATAAACTGTGGCAAATTCTGGGAGAGATGGGAATACCAGACCACCTGACCTGCCTCTTGAGAAATCTGTATGCAGGTCAGGAAGCAACAGTTAGAACTGGACATGGAACAACAGACTTGTTCCAAATAGGAAAAAGAGTACATCAAGGCTGTATATTGTCACTCTGTTTATTTAACTTATATGCAGAGTACATCATGAAAAACGCTGGACTAGAAGAAACACAAGCTGGAGTCAAGATTGACAGGAGAAATATCAATAACCTCAGATATGCAGATGACACCACCCTTATGGCAGAAAGTGAAGAGGAATTAAAAGCCTCTTGAGGAAAGTGGAAGTGGAGAGTGAAAAAGTTGGCTTAAAGCTCCACATTCAGAAAACAAAGATCGTGGCATCCGGTCCCATCACTTCATGGGAAATAGATGGGGAAACAGTGGAAACAGTGTCAGACTTTATTTTTGGGGGCTCCAAAATCACTGCAGATGGTGACTGCAGCCATGAAATTAAAAGATGCTTACTCCTTGGAAGAAAAGTTATGACCATCCTAGATAGCATATTCAAAAGCAGAGACATTACTTTGCCAACAAAGGTCCATCTAGTCAAGGCTATGGTTTTTCCAGTAGTCATGTATGTGAAGAATTGGACTGTGAAGAAGGCTAAGCATTGAAGAATTGATGCTTTTGAACTGTGGTGTTGGAGAAGACTCTTGAGAGTCCCTTGGACTGCAAGGAGATCCAACCAGTCCATTCTGAAGGAGATCAACCCTGGGATTTCTTTGGAAGGAATGATGCTAAAGCTGAAACCCCAGTGCTTTGGCCACCTCATGCGAAGAGTTGACTCCAGAGTCAGACATGACTGACTGAACTGAACTGAATGTGAAGTGAATGTTGCTCAATTATCTTCAACTCTGCGATCCCATGGAGTATACATTCTATGGAATTCTCCAGGGGATCTTTCCAACCCAAGGATTGAACCCAGGTGTCCTGCATTGCAGGCAGATTCTTTACTAGCTGAGCCACCAGGGAAGCCCTATGATCTAATGGATGTTGGCAATTTGATCTCTTGTTTCTCTGCTTTTCCTAATTCCAGGTTGAACATCTGGAAGTTCTCAGTTCACTTGTTACTGAAGCCTAACTGGAAGCATTTTGAGCATTAACTTGCCAATATGTGAAATAAGAGCAATTGTGTGGTAGTTTGAACATTCTTTGGTATTGCCCTTTAGGATTGGAATGAAAACTGACCTTTTTCGGTCCTGTGGCCAGTGCTGAGAAATGTCTCTTTATGTCTTCTTCCATTTTCAGTTGAGTTGTTTTATTTTGTTGTTGAGTTGTATGAACTGTTTATATACTTTTAAATTAACCCCTTTTCTGTCTCATCATTTGCAAATATAGTCTGTAGGATGGGCTTCCCTGGCAGCTCAGTGGTAAAGAATCTGCCTACTAATGCAGGAGTTATGGGTTCAATCCCTGGGTTGCGAAAATCTGCTGGAGAAGGTAATGGCAACCCACCTCAGTGTTCTTGCCTGGATAATCCCATGGACAGAGGGGCCTGGCAGACTACAATCTGTGGGGTCATAAAGAGTCAGACAACTAAACAATAATAACTATCTCTAGAATGTCTTTTCATTTTGTTTATGGTTTTCCTGCTGTGAAAAAAACTTGTAACTTTGATAAAGTCCCATTTGTTTATTTTTATTGCTTTGGGGACTGACCTAAAAAAAAAAAAATCACAAGATTTAGGTAAGATTTACATCAGACAATGTTTTGTCTATGTTCTCTTCTAAGAGTCTTAGGAATTTCTAGGAGTCTTATGTTCAAGTCCTTAAGTCATTTTGAGTTTATTTTTTTATATGATGAGAGTGTATGTTTTAACTTTATTGATTTACATGTGGCTGTCCAGCTTTCCCAACACTACTTGCTGAAGAGATAGTCATTTCCCTGTTGTATACCCTAGCCCTCATTTGTCAAAGATTAATTGACCATAGGGGTGTGGGTTTATTTCTGGACTCTCTATTCTGTTTCATTGATCCATATGTCTGTTCTTGCACCACTATTTTGATTATGGTAGCTTTGTAGTATTGTCTGAAGTCTGGGAGGGTTATGCCTCTTGTTTGTTTGTTTGTTTCCAGCATTGTGTTGGCAATTCTGGTTTGTTATATTTCCATATAAATTTTAGGATTGTTTGTTCTAGCTCTGTGAAAACTGTCATGGGTAATTTGAAAGGGACCATGTTAAATCACTATGGGCTTCCATTGCGGCTCAGATGGTAAAAAATCTGCCTGCAATAAAGGAGACCTAAGTTTGATCCCTGGATCAATAAGATCCCCTAAAGAAAGGAACGGCAACCCACTCCAGTATTCTTGCCTGGAGAATTCCATGGACAGAGGACAGAGGTATAAACAGCTGGACAGACACACACACACATATTAAGTCTATAGATTGCTTTGGGTAGTATGGTCATTTTAACAACATTGCAATATTATTTCTTCTAATCATGGGATATATTTCCATTTCTTTGAATCATCTTAAATTTCCTTCGTAAATGTTGCATAGAAGTCTTTCTCCTCCTTGGTGAGGTGTTTTTTCTTGGTTTTTTTTTTTGACATTTTTTTAAAACATTTTCTTTCTGATATTTCATTGTTACTGTAAAGAAATGAATTGATTTCTGTATGTTAATCTTGTATCCTGCTACCTTGTTGAATTTGTTGGTCAGTTCTACTAGTTTTTGCATGGAGTCTTTAGGGTTTTCTATATGTAATATAATATCATCTACTTATAGTGATGATTTCACCTCTTCCCTTCCAATTTGGACATATTTATTTATTTATTTTTCTGACTGTTGTGGATGCCTTTCAATACTACATTGATAGAAGAAGTGAGATTTGGCCTTCTTGTTTCATTCCAGATTTTAGTGAAAATCTGGAATTTTCATCATATAGTATTACATTGGCTGTGGGTTTGTCATAAGTAGCTTTTACTATCTTGAGATGTATTCCCTCCATATCCATTTGTTAAGAGTTTTTTCATGAGAGGATATTGAATTTCTTCAAAGGCTTTTTCAGCGTCTATTGAGGTGATCATGTGATTTTTGTTTATGTAGTGTATCATACTGATTTATTTGTGGATGTTTAATCCTCCTATGAACGTGGAATGTATCTTACTTTGTTTTTGTATATGATATCTTTAATGTATTGTTGGATTCGGTTTGCTAATATTTTGTTGAGAATTTTTGCATCTATATTTATCAAAAATATTGGCCTGTTTTTTTTTATTTTTTGGTGATGTCTTTGGTTTTGGTATCCTTGGGAGTGTCCTTCCTCTTCAATATTTTGGAAGAGTTTGAGAAGGATTAGTATAAGTTCTTCTTTGAATGTTTGGCAGAAGTTGCTTGTAAAGTCATCTGGTCCTGGACTTTTATTTATAGGGAGTTCTTTTCTTGTTTATTTTTAAAATTGAAGGATATTTGCTTTACAGAATTGTCTTGGTTTCTGCCGAACATCAACATGAGTCAGCCATAGATATATATATAATTGTCCCCTCCCTCTTGAGCCTCCATCCCTATCCCATCCCTCTAGGTTGTTACAGAATTCCTGTTTGAGTTCCCTGAGTCATACAGCAAATTGCCAGTGGGAGTTTTAAAATTACAGATTCTATTTGACTTTTAATGATCAGTCTGTCCAAATTTTGTATTCTTGATTCAGTTTTGGTAAGCTGTATATTTCTAGAAACTTGCCCATTTCTTCTAGCTTGTCAGATTTTATATATATATATAATTGCTCATAATATTTCCTTTTTTTTTTTTGTATTTCTGCAGTATCAGTTGTTATGTCTCTTTCATATCTTATTTTGTTTATCTGAATTTTCTCTCAACTTCTTGGTAAGCCTGGCCACAGACTTGTCAATCTTGTTTACCCTTATAGATAACCAGCTCTTGGTTTTATTGATTTTTTTCTATTTTTAATCTTAATTTATTTCCTCTCTGATCTTTATTATTTCCTTCATTCTGCAACTTGTGTGTTTGCTTATTCTTTTTCAAATTATTTTAAGTGGTAGGTTTATTCATTTGAGATTTTTCCTGTTCTTTTTATGGAAGGCCTGTATCAATATGAACTTCCCTCTAAGAACAGTTTTTGCTGCACACCATAGATTTTGTATGGCTGTGTTTTCATTGTCATATGTCTCAAAGTGTTTTAAATTTTCTCTTTGATTTCATCATTGACTTGTTAGCTTTTTAGCATGATGTTTTTAGTCTTCATGTAATTGTTTTTTTCTCATTTCTTTTTCTGTGGTTGATTTCTATTTTCATACCATTGTGATCTGAAAAGATGCTTGAGATAATTTCTGTACTCTTAAATTTGTTGATGATTGTTTTGTACTCTAGTAAGCGGTCAATCCTAGAGAATCTTCCATGAGCACTTGAAAAGAATGTGTATTCTGCTTTTGTGGATGTAATGGCCTGAAAATATAATTAGGTCTAACTCTTCTATTGTATCATTTAGGATCTGTTGCCTCACTGAATCTCTGTCTCTAAGATCTGTCCACTGATGTAAGAGAGGTGTTATGATCTCCTACTATTTACTGTGTTGCTTTCAGTTTCTCCCTTTATGTTTATTAGTATTGTTTCATATATTTGGGTGCTCTTATATTAGGTTTATATTAATCAGTATAAAATCCTCTTCTTATATTGATTCTTTTATCATTATATAGTGTCCTTCTTTATCTTTCCTTGTGGGCTTTGTTTTAGAGACTATTTTGTCTGATATGAGTACTGAAACCCCTGATCTCATGTCATTTTTGTTTGAAACATCTTTTTCCATTCCGTCACTTTTAATCTATGTGTGTCCTTTGCCCTAAAGTGGATCTCTTGTAGGCAGCATATTGTAGACTCTTGCTTTTTCTTTCTTTCTTTTTTTTTTTTAATCCAATAAGCTACTCTGTGTGTTTTGATTGGAGCATTTAGTACATTGACATTTAAGGTAATTATTGATAGGTATGTATTTATTGCCATTTTAAGCTTTGTTTTTCCGTTGACTTTACATTTCTTCTCTGTCCCATTTTTCTTTTGTGGTTTAATGATTTTCTTTTGTATTATATTTATGTTCTTTTTGGCTTTAGTGAATTTATTGTATAGTTTTGATTTGCAGTTACCCTGTTTTTTGAGTATGTTAAACCCTTCCTATATCTACTTGCCCTAGGCTGTTAGTTATATAGTCTCAAACACATTCTAGGGGGGGACATACCCTGCATTTGCTTACTCTCCTCCCCCATATTTTATGATTTTGATGTCCTCTTTTATATCTTTATGTTCATCCTTCTGCTGTTCATTGTGATTATCATTACTTTCATAGAAAATTTGATTTTTTAAATCTTTGTACTGACTTAAGTGATTTATTTTCCAATTGTAATTTTCTTTTCCCTGTAGATTCTTACTTATTTTAAATTTAGGGAAAGACCTTTCAGTATTTCCTTTAGAATAGTTTTGCTTGTCTGAGAAATTCTTTATCTCTCCTCCTATTCTAAATGATAATCTTGCTGGTAGGGTATCCTAGGTTGCAGATTATTCCCTTTCAGGCTTTTGAGTGTATCTTTCCCATTCCATTCTGGCCTGCAACATTTCTGAGGAGAAGTCACCTGATAGTCTTATGGGGGTTCCCTTGTAATAAACTCTTTTGTTTTTCTCTTGTTGCCTTTAGAATACTCTCTTTAACTTTTCCAAACTTTAATTATAATATGTCTTGTTGTAGGACTGTTTGGGACCTTCTATGCTTCCTCAATATTTGTTTCCTTCTTTAGGTTTAGGAAGGGTTCAGTTCAGTAAATATATTTTTGATCTCTTTTCTCTTTTCCTTCTGGAATCTCTATTAAGCATAGGTTGGCATGCTTTATATTGTCCCATAGATCTTTCATATTGCTTTAATTTTCTTTTTATTAATTTGGCTTTCTGTCTTCTGTCTTTATTGGGTGATTTCCATTATTCTATCTTTCAGGTCAATTGTTCGTTCTTTTGCATTATTCATTCTGCTATCCATTGCCTTCAGTTCGGCTTCTGTCTCTCCAAATGAATTTTCTAATTTTTCTTGGTTCCTATTTATAGTTTCTAGATCCTTTTTTTTTTCTTTCAATAATCTGAATTTCTCTTGATAGACTTTCTTAACTCCTTCAGTATTCTCATTGGCTCCTTTTAGAAACCAGTGTATTAGACTGAAGAGGTGTTTCATCATTTGTTCTCTCAGGGGAAGTCTCTTGGTCTTTTAACTGGGAGTCGTGCTTTTGCTTCTTCTTTTTCCTTATATTTCTCCTACTCTGTGAGTTTAGGAGAAATAATTCTCTACTGTGGTTGTGGAGGGCTATTTATGTGTGGGGCTGTTCCTGTGTAGCTTCTTTGGGTTTAGTATATTTGATGCAAGGGCTGTTTTTAGTACAGTTGCCTGTCTTCTCTTTCTTCAGTGTATGCTGGTCATTATCCCCTTGATAGGAGTTAAGCAGATGCAGTGACTAGTGCCCACTCCTGGGGTTCTCAGTGGTGGCAGTTCAGGCACACCCCTGAGCATGCAGTGGGAGTGGGTACAGCTTGTGACCACTCCTGGAGTCTCGGAAGGGGACACTGGTGGCCTGTGACCACTCTTGGCATCCACCTCTGGAGCCAATGAAGGCAGTGTCCTGCCCTCTGTAGGCATGGAGGGGAAGGCTACAATCTGTACCTCATTCTTCCCATGCCCTCCAAACGATGGTGACTGGCCTATCAGGTGGTCCAGGGTTCCTCTTAGTAAACCCCCAGCCACAGTTTCATAGGATTCCCACTCCCTCAGTCTGTCTCAGCACAGTCAACCTCAGTCCTTTCCCCAGGTCTAATCCCTGAAGCCCAGGTTCCAGCATCCATCCCCCTCCAGCACTGGCAGACACGCATGTCAGGCTGGGAGGTGCAGGGCAGCGGCACCATCCGTGCAGTTATCCATCTGTTGTGGCTGCCACAAACAGGCTGCCGTGCTCTCCTCTGAGACTCAGAGGCTCCCCTTCTGTCCCAGCCAGTCTTCATGATGGTGAGGGGACTTCTCTAGGTACAGGAACCTTTCCTCTTTCACAGCTCTCTCGCAGGGGCACAGCTTCTGACCCAACTCCTTTTTTTTTTTTTTTAATGTTTTTTCATACCCAGTTACATGGAGATTTTCTTGGTCTTTCAGTAGTCTGAGGTCTTCTTCCAGTGTTCAGTAGATATTCTGTGAGGATCATTCTACATATAGATGTATTTTTGATATATTTCTGGGAGAAGGTGAGCTTCATGTGCTACTACTCTGCCATCTTGATCACTCCCTAATTCTTTTACCCTTTATATTGCCCCTTTCCTTGTTCTTCAGAGGTTTGAGATGCTAGCCCATGGAAAGTAAAACTAGCTCCAGAGTCATAAGCACTGCAAAATAAAATTGGGAATCCTTATGAAGGTATATATGGGGAGGAGTGTGATACAGTAGCAGGGAGGGGAGGCATGAGTTGGGGGAAGTGATAAGAAATAATGTCTGTGAGAATAAAATCATTAGCAAAGCTGTTTAAGTATTTTGTGCATGCCTTGAGCAAATGAGTTGGTACTAATTTGTATTTGGTTTGTGTAGTCTGATAATACCAGTAGTAACTTGTGTTTATATAGTGACTTAAATACTTAGAAAGTAAAATGACCATTTCCCCAAGGAAGCTGGAGAACATCAATATTAAGTAATCTGTTCATGTCCACATTGATGATAATTAAATAAACCAGGCTCTTATATTTTCTTTGTACCAAGTCCCGGTCTTCAGATGCCATGTATTATGTGAAACTTCAAGATAATTATATCTATCCTTATAGAAATCTCTAGCTCCCAGTTCATTTTGTTTGGTC